>NC_138370.1:90293577-90328227 GCF_054177405.1 Leptonychotes weddellii
TAAGAAAAATAATTTCAAGTATGTGTGGTGATAGATATCAACTAGATTTATTATGGTGATCATTTCACAATATATACAAAGTATCAAATCATAATGCTGTACATCTGAAATGAATATGATGCTATCTTTTATAGATATATCTCAGTAAAAATCCATTGTCTGACTTGTTAATTACATGTTAAATACTTTATTTCCCTTGAATAGGACATTAAAGTCATAGATTTTATATTTAAGATTTGGAAGCTGGACAAATACAGACATACTTCATTTTATTGCATGTCATCTTATTGCACATTACAATTTTTTTTTTTTTTTTTTTTACAAAAAAAAGGTTTGTACCAACCTTGCATTGTGAAAGTCAGTTAAAATAATTTTTCCAACATTTGTTCACTTTGTGTTTTTGTATCACATTTTGGTATTTTCACAATTTGGATTTTTTCATTGTCATATTTGATATGGTAATCTGTGAGAAGCTATCTTTTTTTAAAGATATTTGAGAGAGAGAGAGAGCAAGTGAGCATGAGCTGGGGGAGGGGCAGAGGGAGAGGGAAAGGGATAATCTTCAAGCCGACTCCCCATTGAGCACACAGCCTGACATGGGGCCGATCCCAGGACCCTGAGATCATGACCTGAACCAAACTCAAGAGTCAGACACTTAACCAACTGAGCCTCCCAGGCACCTCAGAAGTGATCTTTGATGCTAATATTATTAATCCTAGGTCCTTTAATTATTATGTGTTCTGACTGCTCCAATAACCAGCCAGCCATTCCCCTCTTTTCCTCTCCTTGGGCCTTCTTATTATGTGAGACACAGCAATATTGAAATTAGTCTAATTAGTAATCCTATAATGACCTCTAAGTTTTCAAGTAAAAGGGAGGTTTACACATTATCTTCCTTTTAATGAAAAGCTAGAAATGATTAAGCTTAGTGAGGAAAGCCTGTCAAAAGCCAAAGCTGAAAGCTAGGTCTCTTGCACCAGTCAGCTAAGTTGTGACTTCAAAGGAAACGTGCTTGAAGGAAATTACAAGTGCTACTCCAATGCATATGTAAGTGATAAGAAAGGAGAACAGCCTTATTACTGATATGGAGAAAGTTTTAGTGGTCTAGAAAGAAGATCAAAGCATCCACAACATTCCCTTAAACCAAAGCCTAATCCAGAGCAAGGCCTTAACTCTCTTCAGTTCTATGAGGGCTGAGAGAGGTGGGGAAGTTGCAGAAGAAAAGCTGGAAGCTAGCAGAGGTAGTTCATGAGGTTTAAGGAAAGAAGCCCTCTCCATAACATCAAAGTGCAAGGTGAAGTAGCAAGTGCTGATGTCGAAACTGCAGCAAGCTATCCAGAAGTTCTGGCTAAGGTAATTAATGAAAGTGGCTACTCAACAACAGATTTTCAGAATAGACAAAACAGCCTCCCATTAGAAGATGGAATCTAGGACTTTCATAGCCAGAGAGGAGAATCAATGCCCAGCTTTAAGGCTTTAAAGGACAGGCCAGCTCTCTTGTTAGGGGCTAATGCAGCTGGTGGCTTTAAGTTGAAACCAATACTTATTTACCATTCCAACAATCCTAGGTCCTTTAAGAATTGTGCTATATCTATTCTGCCTGTATTCTATAAACTGAACAACAAAGCCTGGATGACAGCACATCTGTCTGTAACATTGAGTCACTTTATGGTGATAGTTGCTTTATTACAGTGGTCTGGAATCAAACCCACAGTATCTTCAAAGTATGCCTGTATACATCTATATGAAGATATAAACTAGGCAGTTAAGTCAAGGATGGAGATCCAAATGGGAAATTATCAGAAGCCAGATTCTGTATCTATTTCAAAATCTGTCTTCATGACATACTTTTGAAGGTAATATTACAAAATAATATTTTAGATAGGAAAAAGATATTAGGAATTTTGAATAATTGTCAAAAGTCTTGCAGCATAAAAAGGTAAAATAAAAATTTGAATTCCAATGTCCGGCTTTAAAAGCTATTCTTTTTCCATTGCTTTGAGTGGCAATTGGAGGTTGTGGCTGGAGGATATTCCCATCAAAACTAATGAATAATAAATGAAAACTAACTGAAAGCCATGATACAGTCATTTGAATTTGTGGAGTGTATTCAATATGGTCAGAATATACAGATGTTGAAAGAAAAAAATCATGGTAAGAGACAGGTAAGCAGCAGATTATAATGACATACTGAGGACCTTTTTTCAACTATGGAAAGTTTTATAGTTATTTTAATCAGAAAAAAAAGCCATAACTGAGTATCTATTTTATAAAGATCATGGGCATAATTTGGGAGGACTGGCCAAGTCTTAGACTGGAAGTACAAGTTTTTCCTATGTTGGGAATAGTAAGGATTACATTTACAATGTGAATAAAAAAAAATGTGTTTGTTAGGTTTAGAAGTTAAAAATGTTCTAGTCTCTAATGACTGCATTCTCAGAATGAAAAAGAATCATGGGGGGACGTGTGGGTGGCTTACTCATTAAATGTCTGCCTTTGGCTCAGGTCATGATCCCAGGGTCCTGGGATCAAGCCCCACATTGGGCTCCCTGCTCTGCAGGAAGCCTGCTTCTCCCTCTCGCACTCCCCCTGCATGTGTTCCCTCTCTGGCTATGTCTCTGTCAACTAAATAAATAAAATCTTAAAAAAACCCAAAAGAATCTAGGGTAATGATATCATTTTCTAGATTGAGACATAAGATTAATGGTGAGGAATTTAAATGCAATAAAAATGCAAAAAATATATAGGCAAGGAGTTAATTTGGAGATAAGTGAATGAAAACAGTTCGGTCATGTTGACTCACGATAATATATTTTACCCTTAGGAATGCTGAGACTACCTTTTCAAGATAGCCAATTAAGTATTTAATTCATTTAAATTAGTTAATTATGTTGTAAAGAGAGTATCTCCAGAGTAAATATTCCTGTCCAATCCGTCAGTCAGGTTAATCTAAAATCCCCACTTGGGCAAAACATTTCTCATTTCTTCCTGCAGTAGCTCTTGCCTCCTGTATCAATCAATATAAGATAAAAAGGTTTTCTCTGGTCTGCAGTGGAAGGAAAATAGACTTCCACTTTAAGACTGAGTCCACACTGGCAGGTTGGAGTTTTTTACTATTTCCAAGTAGGTCTGCTTTTGCAATTTCATCAAGAACTTTTTTTCTCTTTTTGATATGGACAAAAAGCCTTTAACCTACCCTTGGTATTATTTATATTTCCATTATTCAAATACAACATTACATGGTGGGACAATATAAAGCCACAGAAGTTAACTGTAATAATTCATTGTACAGAGGGGTTGTTATATATCACAACTGTAACTATGAAAATTCCAAAGAAGCTATATGGACTAATGTAGAAATTCCTGTAAGGTAAGTGTACATATTAATTCAAATATTCGGGATGTATTCTATAGTGCTGAGAGATTTAACACTTATATTTTAAGGTAAATGCCAAAAAGGAGATGGTATGTGCTTGAAATGGTGGAAAGAAGAAATGCTTATTTAGACCTCCGGTTAAACCAGTAAAAAGTTTAAGCTACATTCCCCAGGAATTTCGCTAATTAACATTGGCATATTTGGTGGGTTTGAATACAGACTATAGATTATTGTATTGTATCAATGTTAAATTTGTTACTTTGATAATTTAATACAGTTCAGTAGGGGAATATCCTTTTGCGACAGGAGCACTGAAATATTTGCAAGTAAAGGGGCATCATATTTTCAACCACTGTGAAATGGTTCAACACACACACACACACACACACACACACATTGCTGTCCAATCCATATATATATGTATAAGTATACAGAGAAAAACAGAATGCTAAAAAAATAACACACCAATATATATATATATTGTTGTCCAATCCACATATATAGTATATGGGTTATATATATTATATATATTAGTATAAAGAGAAAAACAGAATGCTAAACAATAGCAAAATGGTAATTGGCGAATCTGAGTAAAGTGAATACTGAGGGTTTTTTTTTTTTCTATTTTTTTGCAATTTTTCTGTAAGGTTGTAACAACTGTAAAATCAATTTTTAAATAGATATAATTTTAATCATAGGATCGGGCAGTTTTAAGTTAAACCTCAGTGGCATAAATCTTAGAAGTGCATTTAGTATAGTTACAGTTGAAGAAATGTATGGCAGGATTCTTTTATCAAGTTATAGCTCAGATTTCAAACTTCACTGCCTACAGTAAAATAGAATGAATGTAACTGAGTAATGTTATTTAAAAAACACAATTTATGACCATGAAATGTTTCCTGATTTAACTTTATAGTCCTTGAATTCTATAAAGGTTTTGCTTGGAAAACAGCTCTACCACCACCCCCACCCCCAGAGGGACAGACTAATCATAATTTAGGATTAAATATGTAAAACCATTCTCAAAAAAAAAAAAAGACCCTTTTTGCAGTTCAAAAAATAATTCCCCCTCATTTTTCTTCTCAAGTGTTCTTTAAAATTCAGTATTTTATGGTACATTATGAAATTCACTGCATATAAAAAAAACACAATTTTACTTGAAGCTCAAAAATGTCAGCTGATGCATTATGATTATACATATAAAATTATACCACTGCAAAATCTAGTTAATGATAGTTTTGTGCATGTTTCACTTTATTTTTAAAGTAAAAATTATAGATCTCCAAGTTTATGACAAGTAAGATACAGAACCCTAGGAGTTCTTTACTGGATGCTTATAACATTATGTCATAATCTTTATCCTTGAAAATATATATTAAGTATCTGAAAATGCTGATATGGAAAAGAAATGTGTCTGGTTTGTAATCCTCTAATTATTTTCTTTCTTCTAGATTGTATTATTATATTTAATGAACACACATACATATACACATATGTGTAAAATATTAAATGAAAATGAATAAATATACACATACCCAGGACAAAATTTTAAAACATTTTAGTGATCTTTAAAAATATGGACTATTTTATAATAAACATGTAATAACATTTTATTTTATTATTTTGGACTTTTATATAGTTAAAATATGGCAAATTCTAATAATATTACAGGTTACTTCTGAAATTCTCAAATGATGTTAGTATTTTTTAATTTAAAAACATAATATCACCCCACATTTTTAATATATTTTATTTTTAGGGGCTCAGACTTTGATATTTTTAAAAATGGAAAGTCAATCTTAAATATTTTTGTAATAGCATTTAATGAATTACATTAGAACAAGACCAGTTTTAAACTGTAAAATATTCTGTATAATTTGTAAGATATTATGGCCAAATGAAAAAAATAAGATCTATATTCAATGTATATTTTGCACTTTAAATTTTAGCACCTGGAAATTTGGGATGGTGTTGAAAAACTAGTTTCAATATTGTATCATTTAAAAATGTATTTTAAAATGTTTAAACAAGGAAAAGAACTCTTAATTTTTTTTTTTTAAAGAGGGAGACAAACCATAAGAGACTCTTAACTATAGGAAACAAACTGAGGGTTGCTGGAGGGGAGGTGGATGGGATGATGGGGTAACTGCTTGATGGGCATTAAGGAGGGTATGTGATGTAATGAGCACTAGGTGTTATATATAATTGATGAATAACTGAATTCTACATCTGAAACTAATGATACAATATATATTAATTAATTGAATTTAAATAAGATAAATTTTAAAAGCTATTCTATTTGGAAATAATTTTAAACTTAAAAAATCACATGGTAATTATATGTTTAATTTTTGAGGAATTATCATACTGTTTTCCACACTGGTTACACCTTTTTACATTCTCATTAGCAGTGTACAAAGGCTTAAATTTCCCCACTTCCTAATATTTACTATTTTCAGTTTTTGTTTTATTTTTTAATTTAAATTCAATTAGCCAACATATAGTACATTAGTTTCAGATGTAGTGTTCAATAATTTATCAGTTGTGTATAACACTCAGTGCTCATCACAACACATGCCCTCATTAATGCCCATCACCCAATTACCCCATCCCCTCACCAACCTTCCTCCAGCATCCCTCAGTTTCTTTCCTAGAGTTAAGAGATGCTCATGGTTTTTCTCCCTCTCTGATAACTTCCCATTGAGTTTTCCCTCCCTTCCCCCTATGATCATCCTCGATGCTGTTTCTTACATTCCCTATATGAGTGAATCCATATAATAATTGTCTTTCTCTGATTGACTTAATTCACTCAGCATAATACCCTCCAGTTTCATCCATGTCAATGTAAATAGTAAGTATTCATCCTTTCTGATGGCTGAGTAATATTCCATAGTATATATATACACCATATCTTCTTTATCCATTCATCTGTTGTTGGACATCGCAAATCTTTCCACAGTTTGGCTATTGTGGACATTGCTGCTATGAACATTGGGGTTCAGGTGCCCATTCTTTTCACTACATCTGTATCTTTGGGGTAAATACCTAGTAGTGCAATTGGTGGGTCATAGGGTAGCTCTTTTTTAACTTCTTGAGGAACCTCCATATTGTTTTCCAGAGTGGCTGTACCAGCTTGAATTCCCACCAACTGTGTAAGAGGGTTCCCCTTTCTCCACATCCTCGCAAACATTTGTTGTTTCCTTACTTGTTAATTTTAGCCATTCTGAGTGGTATGAGGTGGTATCTCATTGTGGTTTTGATTTGTATTTCCATAATGCTAAGTGCTGTTAAGCATTTTTTCATGTGTCTGTTGTTCATTTGGATGTCTTCTTTGGAGAAATGTCCATTCATGTCTTCTGCCCATTTCATGACTGGATTATTTGTTTTTTAAGTGTAGAGTTTGGTAAGTTCTTTATAGATTTGTAATACTAGCCCTTTATCTGATATGTCATTTACAAATATCTTCTCCCATTTCGTAGTTTGTCTTTTAGTTTTGTTGACTGTTTCTTTTGCTGTGCAGAAACTTTTTATCTTGATGAAGTCCCAATAGTTCGTTTTTGTTTTTCTTTCCCTTGCCTTTGGGGACATGTCTAGCAAGAAGTTGCTTCAGTGGAGGTCAAAGAGGTTGCTGCCTGTGTTCTCCTCTAGAATTTTGGTGGATTCTGTCTCAGATTTAGGTCTTTCATCCATTTTGAGTTTATCATTGTGTATGGTGTAAGAAAATAGTCCACTTTCATTCTTCTGCATGTGGCTGTCCAATTTTGCCAGTGCCATTTATTGAAGAGACTGTTTTTTTCCATTGGATATTCTTTCCTGCTTTGTTGAAGGTTAGTTCACCATAGAGTCGAGGGTCTATTTTGGGGTTCTCTGTTCTGTTCCATTGATCTATGTATCTGATTTTGTGCCAGTACCATACTGTCTTGATGACTGCAGCTTTGTAATAGAGCTTGAAGTCCGGAATTGTGATGCCACCAGCTTTGCTTTTCTTTTTCAACATTCCTTTGGCTATTTGGGGTCTTTTCTGGTTCCATACAAATTTTAGGATTGTTTGTTCCAGCTCTGTGAAAAATATTGATGGTATTTTGATAAAGATTGCTTTGAATGTGTAGATTGCTTTGGGTAGCATAGACGTTTTAAGAATATTTAAGTGGGGTGTTGATGTCTCCTAATATTATTGTATTATTATCAATGTCTTCCTTTAATTTGGTTATTAATTGGTTTATATAATTGGCTGCTCCCAAGTTAGGATTAGAAATATTTATAATTGTTAGATCTTCTTGTTGGATAGACCCTTTAAGTATGATATAGTGTCCCTCTTCATCCCTTACTACAGTCTTTGGTTTAAAATCTAATCTGTCTGATAGGAGGATTGCTACCCCAGCTTTCTTCTGATGTCCAGTAGCATAATGGGACTAGCATGAGGGACTGTGAGCAGATCTGTCTGCCAGTGGGCACAGAAAAAAAAAAAAAACCCTCTGATTTAAAAGAACAACTAGAATATAAAGAATTAAGTCCTAAAATTCTTCCAAATGACAGTAGAGTTAGTGGAATTCTCTGCATATTGGAGCACCTGGAGAGCATCATGGCTTACATTCATCATCCACCTTGACAGAGTAGATGGGAGAAGAGTCTGGGTGCTAGATCTAGTTTACCTCCTGATCCCCAAGCCCCTATCCCACATCAATGTGTCCTACCAAGGCAGTCTCAGCATAGTACATACCAACATCTCTCTGGTCAGTTCTCATTACAGCTCCAGCCATCTTGCCAAGGTAACAGGCACAAAGCATCCAGGAACACTTCAGGTCCACACCATTTTGTTGTTAGAAAACTTGATTGCATGCCCTAGGCCCATAATACTCTGGGACCCTTGGCTCATGCCCACATTGGCTCTGCCAGAGTTCCCCCTGTGAGAAGTGCCCCAGGAACCCTACCTCAAACCATACCTTGGCTCCAGCTGTCCTGTTAGGGTACTTCCTGCATGGAGTACCCTGGGACAGCCTGAGCCATGCCTACCTTGGCCCATGAAGGTACTCCCTGTACTAAGAAACTTAGGACACCTGAATTTGAGCCAACTTCATCTTCAGCTGTCTTGTAAGAACACCTTCTGTGCAGAGAGCATGAGGTCCTCCTGGCTTATGCCCACATTGGGTTCTGTTGTCCCATGTGTGTGCCCTTTGCACAGAGAGACCCAGGACGACCCCAGCCGACATCCGCTTCAGCTTTAGGTGTCCTTCCAGGGCACCCTCTATACAGAGTACCTTGGGACCCCCAGCCCATACCAACCACAGCTCCAAAAGCCAGCCAAAGTCACCAGGTACCATAGTCTACACAGGGGATGACTATACACAAGATAATTCTTTCAAGTTAAGAGAAGTAGCAGTTCTGCTTAATTCATAAAAACAAGGACAGAATCTCAGTCAAAATGAGGAGACAGAGGAATAAACTCCAAACAAGAGAATGACAAAACCTTAGAAAAAGAACTAAATGAAATGGAGATAACCAATCTACCTGATAAAGAGTTTAAAGTAATGGTCATAAAGATGCCCAATGGATTGGAGAGAAGAATGGATGAACTTAGAACTTCAACACAGACAGAAAATATAAAAAAGAACAAATTAGAGTTAAAGAATACAATAATTGAAATGAACAGTATGCTGGAGGGAATCAACAGATTAGAAGATGCAAAAAAGATGTAGAAGAATGGATCAATGATCTGGAAGACAGGGCAATAAAAAGCATGCAAGCTGAACAGCAAACATAAAAAAGAAAAAAAATGGGTATAAATTAAGGGATTTCTTGAATAACATGAAGTGAACATTTACATTATAGGAGTCCCAGAAGGAGAAGAGAAAGGGACAGGAAACTTATTTGAAGAAATAGTAGTTGAAAATTTCCCTAAACTGGGGAAGGAAATGGACATCCAGGTTTGGGAAACACAGAGTTCCAAACAAGATGAACCCAAGGAGGCCCACAGCAGGACATATAATAATTAAAATGTCAAAAATTAAAGATAAAGAGATAATTTTAAAAGCAGCTGAAAGGCAGCAGCTAGTAATGTACAAGGGAAACTTCATAAAGCTATCAGCTGATTTTTAGCACAAGCTTGCTGACCAGAGGGAGTGGCATGATGTATTCAAAGTGCTGAAAGGAAAACAACAACAACAACAACACAAAAAACAAAAACCTACAAGCAAGAATACTCTGTCTGGCAAGGCTATCACTCAGAATTGGAGGAGAAATAAAGATATTCCCAAACAAAAGTTAAAGATTATTATCACTAAACTGGCCTTACAAGAAATATTAAAAGGACCTCTTTAAGTAGAAAAGACCATAATTAGAAGAAAATTATGAAGGAAAATTTTCATAAATAAAAATAAACATAAAGATAATAGAGCAATTACTTATAAGGTATGAAGGTTAAAGACAAAAGTAGTAAAATCAATTATATCTAAAAAATTCTTAAGGGGACTCACAAAATAAAAAGATGTAAAATATGACAACATGCACTTAAAACATGGAGGGGAGTGTAAAAATAATTTTTTTAGAATGTGTTTGAACTTTGGTGGTCACCAACATAATATAAACTGCTATACCTAGAATGTTATATATGAGCATCATTATAATTACAAAACAAAAACCTATATTAGATACACAAAAAGTAAAGAGAAAGAAAGCCAAGAATAACATTAAAGTGTCATTAATCATGAGGAAAGAGAGCAAGAAAAAGGAACAAAGAACTTAAAAAAAAAAAAAAACAACCCAGAAAACAAATAAAATGACAATAAGTACATACCTGTCAATAATTACTTTAAATGTTAATTTTATAAATTGACATATTCTGCCTGGAAGAGACTCACATCAGACCTAAAAGCACATGCAGACTGAAAGTGGAGGGATAAAGATACTTTATATGGAAAAAGATAATCCATGCAAACAAAAGTGTAACAAAAGCCAGGGTAGCAATACTTATATCAGACAAAATAGACTTAAAAAAAAAAACAAAAACACTGTACAAGAGACAAAAAAAGCATTACATAATGATGAATAAATCCAACAAGAGGATATAGCAATTGTAATTATCTCTGCATCCAATATAGGAACACCTAAATATAAAGCAAATATTAACAGAAATAAAGGGAGAAATTGGAATTAATACAATTATAGTAGGGGACTTTAATATCCCACTTACATCATTGGATAGATCATCCAGGCAGAAAAATCAATAAGAAAATAGTTTATTTGAACAATACATTAGATCAGATGGACTTAACAGATATATATAGAATGTTCCATCCCAATACAACAGAATATAAAATCTTTTCACATACACATAAAATATCCAGGATGTTAAACTACAAATTTAAGAAGATTGAATTTATATCATACATCTTTTCCTGCCATAATAGTATGAAACTAGAAATCATAAGAAAAAAATTGGAAAAAAACACCCATAAACGTGTGGAGGCTAAACAACATCATACGAAACAATGATGGATCAATAAATAAAAAATCAAGTAATAAAATATAAGAGACAAATGCAAAAGAAATAAAGTGGTCCAAAAACTTTGGGACTAGTAAAGACAGTTTCGTTTTCCTTAAAGATTTTTAAAATTAATTAATTAACTAATTAATTAATTTAGCATGTGCAAGGGGGGTGTTGGGGGGTGGGGAGAGGAAATCCAAAGCAGACTCTGCACTGAGTGTGGAGTCTGATGTGGAGTTTGATCTCATCACCCTGAGATTATGACATGAGTCAAAATCAAGAGTCAGATACTTAACTGAGCCATTCAGGTGCCCTGTAAAAGCAGTTCTAAGAAAGAAATTTATAGTGGTACAAGCCCACTTCAAAAACCAAGAAAAATCTCAAACAATCTATCTTTACATTTAAAGGAACTAGGAAAAGAACAAACAAACCCAATTATTAGAAGGAAGGAAATAATAAAGATCAGAGCAGAAATAAATGAAGACTAAAAAATATATAAAAGATCAATGAAACCAAGAGCAGTTTCTTTGAAAAGATAAACAGAATTCATAAAACTTTATTGAGACTCATCAAGAATAAAAAAGACCCAAATAAATTAAATTAGAAATCAGAAGTAACAAAGGACACCACAGAAAAAGGAAGGATTATAAGAGACTACTGTAAAAAATTATATGCCAATGAATTGGACACCTTAGAAAAAAATGGATGAATTCTTGGGAACATACAATCTTCCAAAACTGAATCAAGAAGAAATAGAAAATTTGAGCTGATTACTAGAAATGAATTTGGAAAAAAAAAAAAAAACTTGCAAAGTCCAGAACCAAATGGCTCCACAGTTGAATTCTACCACATATTTAAAGAATAGTTAATATCTATTCTGAAACTAGACCAAAATATAGAAGGGGAAGTTAACAAAATGAAGGATAAAAATCATATGATCATCTCAACAGATGCAGAAAAAGCATTTGACAAAATTCAACATCGATTCTTGATTAAAAAAACCTCCACAAAGTGGATTTAGAGGGAACATACTTCAACATAATAACGTCCATATATGAAAAACTCACAGCTAACATCATACTAAATGGTGAAAAACTAAGAGCTCTTCCTCTAGGATCAGGAACAAAAGAAGGATGGCCACTCTTACCATTTTTATTTAACATAGTACTGGATGTCTTCTCCAAAAGAATCAGATAACAAAAAGAAATAAAAGGCATCCATTCAAATTGGTAAAGAGAAAGTAAAACTGTCACTATTTGCAGATGATAGGTTATACATAGGACACCATAAAGTATTCACCAAAAAAATATTAGACTAAATTCAGGAAATTTGAAGATATAAAATTAATATACAGAAATCTGTTGCATTTCTATACACTAATAATGAAGTAGCAGAAAGTGGAATTAAGAAAACAATTCCATTTACAACTGCACTAAAAAAAAAAAAAAAACTTGAAATAAACTTAACCAAGGAGGTGACAGACCTGTACTCTGAAAACTATAAAACATTGATAACAGAAATTGAAGGCAACATGAACAAAATCAAAAGACATACCATGCTCATGGATTGAAGGAATATTGTTAAAATGTCTATACAACCCGAAGCAATCCACAAGTTCAGTGTAATTCTATCAAAATACCAATAGCATTTTCACAGAACTAGAACAAATAATCCTAAAATTTGTATGGAACTACAAAATAGCCAAAGCAATCTTGAGAAAGAATAAAGTTGAAGGCATCACAATCCCAGATTTAATAATGAAAACAGTATGGTACTGTTACAAAAATAGACACATTGATCAATAGAACAAAAAAGAGAACCCAGAAGTAAACCCACACTTTTATGGTCAATTAATCTATAACACAGGAAGCAAAAATATGCAATAAAGAAGAGAAGCTCTTCAATAAATGGTGCTGGGAAAGCTGGAGTGCTACACACACAAGAATGAAACTGGACCACTTTCTTATACCATACGCAGAAATAAACTGAATATGGATTAAAGGCCCAAATGTGAAACCTGAAACTATAAAACTCCTGGAAGAAAACATAGGGGTAATCTCTTTGCATTGATTGCAGAAACATTTTTCTAGATATGTTTTCTCAGGCAAAGGAAACAAGAGCAAAAATAAGCTACTGGGACTATACCAACATAAAAAGCTTTTGCACAGCAAATGAAACCATAAACAAACAAACAAAGGCAACCTACTGAATGGGAGAAGATACTTGCAAATGATATATCTGATAAGGGTTTATATCCAAAATATATAAAGAACTTATACAATTCAAGACCAAAACCACATGGACAGAATACCTGAATAGACATTTTTTCCAAAGTCAACATACAGATGGCCAACACACACATGAAAAGATGCCCAACATCACTAATAAGGTGGGGAATACAAAATCAAAACTACAATGAGATGTCACCTCACATCTGTCATAATGGCTAGAATCAAAAAGACAAGAAATAACAAGCATTGGCAAGGGTGTGGAGGAAAAAGAACACTTGTGTGCTATTTGTTGGATTAGAAATTAGTGCAGCCAATGTGGAAAACACTATGGAGGAGCCTGAAAAGATTAAAAGTAGAAATACCATATGATCTAGTAATTTCATTACTGGGTGTTTATCCATGGAGAGGGGGGGACATTAGTTCAAAAAGATGTATACATCCCTGTTTATTGAGGCATTATTTACAATACTCAACATATAGAAGCAATCTAAGTGTCCACTGATAGATACAGAAGATGTGGGGTGTGGAATATTACTCAGACAAATAAGGCTGAAATCTTGCCATTTACAACCACATGAATGGACATAGAGGGTGTTATACTAAGTAAAATAATTCAGACAATGAAAGCAAACACTGTATAATTTCACTTATATGTAGAATCTAAAATAAACCAAAAAGCAGAAACAGATCTATAAATATAGAAAAAAAAGGTGGTCACCAGAGTGGAAGGGATAAGGGATGGGCAAAATTATTAAAGGGGAGAGGAAGGTAGAGGTTTCCAGTTATGGGGATGGAAGGTACAGGATAAATAATACAGTCAATGGTATTATAATAATGTTATATGCTGACAGGTGGTAACTGCATTTGTGGTGAGCTATAGCATAATGTATAGAGTTATTGAATCACTAATGTACATCTGAAACTAATGTAACATTGTATGTTAACAATACTTCAAAAAATAATAAAAATTCAATCAAAAATAAAAAGAAGGAAGTCTCAAACAAGCGAACTTTACACTTTAGGAAATTAGAAAAAGAACACACTGAGCTCAGTGTTAGTAGAAGGATGGAAATAAGTTTAGAGCACATATAAATGAAATAGAAAGAATAGAAAAAGATTAGTGAAACTAATAATTTTTTTAAATGATACATAAAATTGATAAACAGCTAGATTAAAAAAGAGATAAGGGTCAAATAAAAAAAAAGCAGACATTACAAGTGATGACACAAAATGAAAAGCATCATAAGAAATTATGAATAATTCTGTATCAACAAATTAGGTAACCTAGTAGCGGGCTGCCTGGGTGGCTCAGATGGTTAAGCATCTGCCTTTGGCTCAGGTCATGATCCCACGGTCCTGAAATTGAGCCCCACGTTGGGCTTCCTGCTCAGCGGGGAGCCTGTTTCTCCCTTTTTCTCTGCCCCTCTCCCCTGCCCATGCTTTCTCTCTGTCTCTCAAATAAATAAATAAAATCTTAAAAAAAATTAGGTAACCAGTAGAAATATATTCTCAGAAACATACAATCTATCAAGACTGAATCATGAAGAAATAGAGTTTGAACTGACTTGTAATAAGTACAGGGATTAAATCGTAATCAAAAACCTCCTATCAAAGAAAAGCCCAGAACCAGATGGCTTCACTGAATTCTACCAAACATTTAGAGCTAATTAATACCAATTCTTCTCAAACTCTTCCAAAAAAATAAAATGTGATGGATCATTTTCAAGCTCATTTTACATGGTCAATGTTACCCTGAAGCCAAATCCACAAAAAGACATGAAAGGAAGATTACATGCTAATATTTCTGATTAAAATAAAATATTAAACTGAATCTGTAGCATAGAATCATACTTCATGACTAAGTGGAACTTGTCTCTAAATACAAAGATTGTTCAACATGTGAAAAATCAATTAATGTGAAATACCGCATTACAGAATAAAGAATAAAAATCACATGATCATCTCAATAAATGTAGAAAAATTTGAAAAATTCAAACATCTTTCATGATAAAAACTCTCAACAATTTAGGTTGAGCACAAAAGAATAGTAAGAATAAATACTAGCCCATAGCTAACACCATACTCAACAGTGAAAAACCAAAAACTTTTCCACTAAGAACAGGAACAAGGCAAGGGTGCTAACTCTTGTTATTTCCATTCAACATAGTACTAGAAGTCCTAGGCAGAGCAATTAAGCAAGATAAAGAAAGAACACCCAAAGTGGAAAGGAAAAAGTAAAATTGTCCCTATTTGCAGAGATTTAGCTTATATACAGAAAACCCTAAAGACTCCATTAGAAAAATATTGTAAATAATAAATCCAGGGGTGCCTGGGTGGCTCAGATGGTTAAGCGTCTGCCTTCGGCTCAGGTCATGATCCCGGGGTCCTGGGATCGAGTCCCACATCGGGCTTTCCGCTCAGCGGGGAGCCTGCTTCTCCCTCTGCCTCTCTCTCTCTCTCTCTCTGTCTCTTATGAATAAATAAATAAAATCTTTTTAAAAAAATAAATTCAATAAAGTTGCAGAATTCAAAATCAACATGAAATAAGGTATTTCTTATGTGTGGAGTCTAGGCATAAGTAAGTCAATAAATAGCTGGTTTTATACAAATAGGAAATGGAATGATGGTCAAGGGGTTGGGAGAAAGGGAAATAGTGTGACCACACTCCTGCCTCCTGTACTCTGGATTTGTAAAGAGTGTACCCTGAAAGCTAGCCCCAGCTTTTCTGTCAGCCCATTTCCCCTTGAGTTTATCCAATGGGAGGCCATGGTCAGAGAGTTGAGGGAAAGAGAAAGGAAAAAGCTAGCATATTTTGTCATTGATCTGTTTCCAAAGGTGCATATCATGAAATCTGAAGTAGACTGGCCAAAATGGAGCTAAACTAATCTTCATGACTTACATAACAAGAAGATTTTGTGGCTATTTTTGAATAGATATATCTGTGGATGCAATCAGGAAAATTTTTACTTGCCATACCTAATTCCTGAATAATTAAATTCCCCATTGCATATTTAAATAATGCAATTTAATTAGTACTTGCCTTCTTTGTTTGCTAGGCTGAAAATATAATATGTATGTCAGTGCAGAAATGTAGTATGAGAGGTAAAGATAAAAATAATTTATAAAATGGATAGGAGCTGCGGGGAAGGTGGCAGAGTAGGAGGACCCTTGCCCCACAGATACACCTAGATAACACTCACATTGCTTAAATATTCCAGGAAAGACCTGAAGACTGGCAGAATGAACTCCACAACCAAAGGCGGAGAAGAGGCCACATCAGAGGAAGGTAAAGAAGGCAGAGACATGATTTGAGACCTAAAGGGAAAGTGGCCATTATCGGACAGAAGGGAACTGGGAGCACAGTGAAGGGCGAGAAAGATGATCATGCCAGGTATTCCACACAGGGAAGATGAACCCCCAGGACATTTAGTTTTGAAACCTAGAGGGACCAAATTTCAGAGGTTCTTACAAACAGCTAGATGTAAAGCCTGGAATTCTTAAAATCAGCACTCTCCTCTCTGGGAGAGCCCTGAGGGTATCAGGAAGGTGAGTCTCGGATCTTAAATAGGCAGCACCATAAGCAGCCTGAGTAGATATAGCACAGAACCAGCAGTTTGAAAAATGCCAGGGGCAGACAGGAAGGAGAGTGGTTTACTCATCACAGAATGTGTCTGCATGAGATAGGGATCTTAGAAAGGTCCATCCAGAAACAAAGAAGCTGGCAGATGCCATTTGCCTCTCCCATCCCCCAGCATAAACACGTGGTCACCTGTGGGAACCAGTGTGCTGCATCTACTCACTATCCAAAGGCTTGCACCAAGCCCCACCCCCCTGCTTCCAGGGATCTACTTTTTCCAGTCACACACATATGCCTCAATCCCAGCTCTGCAGGGCCCCTCCCCCAAGAGTAATGTAACCTTGACAACACTGCATCTCCCTACCGACACTTTCGTGCAACCTCAGTTTTATCAGGCTGCAGCTATGGCAGCAGCTAGCACTGTGGAAGCATGAGGAACACCTTGTTAGAACTGTAGGACCTGCCCACATGCCCTTTGCAGATCCACTTAGGCTGGCAGGTCCTCACAATGCAGGGGTGGTTCCAGGTCTCAATTAGCCAGTGGACCAGTGTGTACCTTGTTAAAACACCCCAGACCTGGCAAAGGAAGCCACTGCAGACAACTGAACTGAAGGGAAAACAGGCAAGAACACAACAGGGCACATGCACCATGAACAGGAGACATTCCCTGAGCACAAGGTCCTTGGGATCAAGGGATACTGCACTGCAAGGCATTGTAAAACCTGTTCTACATAAGGCCATTACCTTCAACAGCAGGAGATGTAACTGACTTTTCTAACACAGAGAGAGAGACACAAAGAGACAAAATGAGGAGAGAGAGGAATATATTCCAAATGAAAGAACAGGACCAAGCAAGAGACTTAAGTGAAATGGATATAAGTGATATGCCTGATTGAGAATTCAAAGTAATGATCACTGTACTTGAGAAAAGAATGGCAGACATCAGTGATAGTCCTAGCAAAGAGATAAAAGAGAACCAATCAGAGATGAATGCAATAAATGAAATTAAAAATACACTTGGGGAATAATTAGCAGGCTAGATAAAGCAGAGGGAAAGAATGACCAGGAATATAGTGTAATAGGAAGTAACCAAGCTGAACAAATGAGAGGAAAAATAAATTATGCAAATTGAGAATACACTTAGAGAACATTGTGACTCCATCAAGTGTAATAATATTTGCATCATAGGGATCCCAGAAGAAGAAGAGAGAAAAAGGGGGAGAAAGTGTATTTGAAGAAATAATAGCTGAACTTCCCTAATCTGGGGAAGGAAATAGATATCCAGATCCAGGAGGCACAGAGATCCTCCAAAAAAATAAACCCAAGGAGTTCCACACTAAGACACAGAGTACTTAAAATGGCAAAAAGTAGTGATAAAGGAAATATCCTAAAAGCAGCAACAGAAAATAAGACAGTTACATACATGGGTAACCCTAAAAGGCCAGCAGATTTTTCAGCAGGAACTTTACCAGCTAGAAGGGACTGGCATGACATATTCAAAGTGCTGAAAGGGACAAAACTATAGCCAAGAATACTCTATCCAGCAAGCCTATCATTCAGAATAGAAAAAGAATAAAGAATTTCTCAAACAAAAATTTAAAAAAATTCATGACTACTAAGCCAGCCCTACAAGAAATATTCAAGAGGACTCCTTTGAGTGAAGAGAAAAGACCATAAATGAGGGTAAGGAAAATAAATATATCTGTAAAAACAAGGCAAGGGATTCACAGAATAAAAGGATATAAATATGACACCATATACCTAAAACATGGATGGGGGGAGGAGTAAAGAATGGGTACAAACTTAAGTGACCATCAACTTAATATAGACTTCTATATGCAAAAGGTGTTATAAACAAGCCTAATGATAACCACAGATAAAATACCAGTGATAAGCAAAGAATAAAGAGAAAAGAATTCAAGTATATCACTAAAGAAAACCAACAAACTGTGAGAGATGAAAGGATCAGAGAAAAATAGAAACAACCACAAAACAAGTAACAAAGTATCAATAAATACATATCCATCAATAATTACTTAAAATGAAAATGGACTAAATGCTCCAATCAGATGACATAGGATGACAGAGTAGATAAACCCACATGTATATGCTTCTTACTAGGGACTCATTTAAGATCTAAACACAACTGCAGATTGAAAGCAAGGGGATGGAGAAACATTTATCATGTGAACGGATGTTGAAAGAAACCTGACATAGCAATACTTATATTGGACAAAATAGACTTTAAAAGACTGTAATAAGAGACAAAGAAGGACACTATATAATAATAAAAGAGATAATCCAACAAGAAGATAGAACAATTATAAACACTTATGGACCCAACATGGGAGCACCCAAATACATAAAATAGTTAATAACAAGCATAAGGGAACTAATAAATACTAATACAATAATAGTAGGGGATTTAACACCCCATTTACATCAACAGGCAGATCATCCAAACAGAAAATCAACAAAGAATGACACACTGGACCAGATGGATTTAACATATATATCCAGAACATTCAACCCTAAAACAGCAGAATACACACATTCTTTTCAAGTGCAAATGGAACATTCTCCAGAAGAGATAACAATTTGGCCACAAAACAAGTCTCAACAAATTAAAAAAGATTGAAATCATACCATGCATCTTCTCTGACTACAGCACTATGAAACTGAGAATAAAACACAAGAAAAATCTGGAAAGAGCACAAATACATGGAAGTTAAACAACATGCAACTAAACAGTCAATGAGTCAATCAAGAAATCAAGGAAATAAATTACATGGAAACTAATTTAAATGAAAACACATTGGCCCAAAATCTTTGGAATGAAGCAAATGCAGTTCTAAGAAGAAGATTATAGCAACACAGGCTTATCTCATGAAGCAAGGGAAATCTCAAACAACCTAACCTTACACCTAAAGCAGCTAGAAAAACAACAAACAAAATCCAAAACCAGCAAAAGGAAGGAAATAATAAAGAATAGACCAGAAATAAAGGATATAGAAACTAGGCGGAGGGGGGGAGGTGCGGGGAGGGGAGAATCAAAGAAACCAGGAACTGGTTCTTTGGAAAAAAAAAAAAAAAAATCACAGAATTGATAAACCTCTAGCTAGAGTTATCAAAAAAAAAAAACAAAAAACGGGAAAGGCCTGAAATGAAATCACAAATGAGTGTGTATAACTAAAACCAACACCATAGAAATACAAACATATGTAAGAATATTATGAAAAAATTGTATACTAACACATTAGACAACTTAGAAGAAATGGACAAATTTCTAGAAACATATAACCTACTAAAATCAATTATTAGCAAGGTCATTGAATCACTAATCAAAAACTCCCAACACACAAAAGTCCAGGACCAGATGGAATCACAGGGGAATTCTACTAAACATTTAAAGAAGAGTTAATACCTTTTCTCTTAAACTATTGCAAAAAAAAAAAAAAATAGAAGAGGAAGGAAAACTTCCAAATTCATTCTAGGAGGCCAGCACTACCCTGATGCCAAAACCACATAAAGACACCACCAAAAAAGAGAACTACAGATCAGTATCTCTGATGAACATAGATGCAAAAATCCTCAACACAATACTAGCAAACCAACTTAAACAATACATTAAAAAAAATCATTCACCAAGATCAAATGGGATTTATTCCCAGGATGCAAGAGAGATTCAATATTTGCAAATCAATCAATATGATACATCACATGAAAAAGAGAAACTTTAAAAACCATATGATCATTCCAGTAGACACAGAAAAAACATTTGATATAGAACAACACCCATTCATGATAAAATCCCTCAACATAGTAGGTTTAGAGGGAACATACTCAACATAATAAAAGCCTTATATGAAAAACCCATACTTACTGGGGAAAAACAGAGCTTTTCCTTCAAGGTCAGGAACAAGACAAAAAGATGCCCTCTCACTACTTTATTTCAATATAGTACTGGAAGTCCCAGCCACAGCTATTAGAAAACAAAAAGAAGTAAAAGGCATCCAAAATGGGAATGAAAAATTAAAACTTTCACTGTTTGCAGATGATATGATACTATATATATAGAAAAATTGAAAGATACCACCAAAAAACTACTAGAACTGGTAAATGGAGTCAGTAAATTCACAGGATATAAAAATCAATGTATAGAAATCTTTTGCATTTCTGTATACACTAATAATGGTGCAGCAGAAAGAGAAATTAAGAAAAACAATTCCATGTACAATTGCACCAAAAATAATAAAGTATCTAGGAATAAACTTAACCAAAGAAATGAAAGACCTTCCTATGAATAAGACTAGAACTATAAAACACTGATGAAAGAAACTGAAGAAGACACACAAAAAAATGGGAAGACATTTCATGCTTACGGATTGGAAGACAAATATTGTTCAAATGTCTATACTCCCCAAAGCAGTCTACAGATTTAACGCGCTTCCTTTCAAAAGACCAACAGCATTTTTCACAGAACTAGAACAAACAATCCTAAAATTTATATGGAACCACAGAAGACCCAAATAGCCAAAGCAATCTGGAGGTATCATAGTTCCAGACTTCAAGTTACACTACAAATCTGTAGTAATCAAAACAGTATGGTACTGGCACAAAAATAAACACATAAATCAATAGGACAGAATAGAAAACCCAGAAATGAACCCACAATAATATGGTGTTGGGAAACTGGAAAGCACCATGCAAAAGAATGAAACTGGACTTTTTCACACCATTCACAAAAATAAACTTGGGGTAGATTAAAGACCTACATGTGAGAACTGAAACCATAAAAATCCTAGAAAAGAACATAGTAACTTCTTTGACATCAGCCGTACAATTTCTTTCTAGATAGGTCTCCTGACATTTTTCCAAACAAGTCTCCTGAGGCAAAGGAAATCAAAGCAAAAATGAATTATTAGGAATACATCAAAGTAAAAAGCTTCTGCACAGTGACACACAGAAGAATGAAACTGGAACACTTTCTTACACCATACACAAAAATAAATTCAAAATTGGTGAAAGACCTAATTGTAAGACAGGAAACAATCAAAATCCTAGAGGAGAAAACAGGCAGCAACCTCTTTGACCTTGGCCATAGCAACTGCTTACTAGACAGTTCTCCCAAGGCAAGGGAAACAAAAGCAAAAAAGGGAGTGCCTGGGTGGCTCAGTCGTTAAGTGTCTGCCTTCGGCTCAGGTCATGATCCCAGGATCCTGGGATCAAGCCCCACATCGGGCTCCCTGCTCAGCAGAGAGCCTGCTTCTCCTTCTCCCCTCTCCCCCTCCCCCTGCTTGTGTTCCCTCTCTCGCTGTGTCTCTCTCTGTCAAATAAATAAATAAAATCTTTAAAAAAAAAAAAAAAAGCAAAAATGAACTATTGGGACCCCATCAAGATAAAAATCTTCTGCACAGCAAAGGAAACAATCAACAAAACTAAAACGCAACCTAAAGAATGGGAGAAGATATTTGCAAATGGAAATTGCAAAACCAAAATCTATAAAGAACTCCTCAAAATCAACACCCCAGAAATAATCAAGTTAAGAAATGGGCAGAAGACATGAACAGACATTTCTCCAAGGAAGACATACAAATGGTTAACTGACAAATGAAAAGGTGCTCAATACCACTCATCATGAGGGAAATACAAATCAAAACCACAGTGAGATACCACCTCACACCAGTCAGAATGGCTAAAATTAACAAGTCAGGAAACAACATATGTTGACAGGGATGTGGAGAAAGGGGCACCCTCTTGCACTGCTGGTGGGAATGCAAACTGGGGCAGACACTCTGGAAAACAGTATGGAGTTTCTTCAAAAAGTTAAAAATAGAACTACACTATGACCCAGCAATTGCACTACTATATATTTACCCAAAGGACACAAAAATAGTTATTCAAACGGATACCTGCACCCTAATGTTTATAGAGCATTATCAACAATAGCCAAATTATGGAAAGAGCCCAAATGTCCGTCAGCTGATGACTGGATAAAGATGTGGTGTGTGTATATATATAATGGAATATTACTCAGCCATCAAAAAGATGAAATTTTGCCATTTGCAACAATGTGGGAGGAACTAGAGTGTATTATGCTGTGAAATAAGTCAGTCGGAGAAAAGCAAATACCACCTGATTTCACTCATGTGGAATTTAAGAAACAAAACAGGTGAACTTAGGGGAAGGGAATGAAAAATAAAATAAAATAAAAATACAGAGGAAAGCAAACCATACAAGACTCTCAACTATAGAGAAAAAAACAGGGTTGCTAGAGGGGAGGTGGGTAGGGGATAGGTTAAATGGGTGATGGGTATTAAGGAGGACACTTTTGGGGTGAGCACTGGGTGTTGTATGTAAGTGATAAATCACTAAATTCTACTCCTGAAACCAATACTACACTATATGTTAATTAACTTGAGTTAGAATTTAAATTAAAATAAAAAATATTAAAAACAAAAGCATGCAAAACATGAAAAAAATAAGTTTTCCTTAAAAAAAGAAAAAAAAGGTGGCGGAAAGTCTGTAAATTATCCTCCAAATGGAGAAGGCACTTCCAGATTGAAAAACAATGCGAGCCACTCCATAACATTTACAGGTAGTTTTATCCAGGGTAACTTACCGACAGGAGAATCCGGCAGACAAACCATTCCAGCACTAGTCAGCTTTTCTCCATGCATTCTGGACCTTAATCCACAGCTTTTATTGAGTGAGGGGCATTGTGGTCAAGTCAAACAGTAGTTATCTAAATTGGCGCCATCTGTGCACCAGTCATTTCTACTAGTTATCTAAAGAGGTGCCTTCTGTGGGCCACTTTAGGGAGGATCAGAGCAAGTCTTTCTGTGTGCAGGGCATACATTAACCTTCAAGGGGTCTGGATCATGTAACCCCAAGGGAGGTCATTGCACAGGTGTGAACAAGAGTCAGTGTTCTTAACACTCCTAGACCAGTGCAATAAGGAGCTCAATCAATATTTGCTGTTACTTAAAAAAAAAAAAAAGGATATAAAAAATGACCCTGAGGAATAACTAAGCTAGCTGAATTAAGAAATAGATCTTTCAGGAGGAAGTATTTATAGTCACATATTATTCACCATTTGATATTAGGAAAATAATGAAAAACAAAATTACTTATATAAAAATAGACCAATCAAATCAAATCAAATACGCATTCTCATTTCTATTGGATACGTCCATGTATAACACCTTTTCTGTGTTGAATTGCAAAGGGACATTGGCATACAATATTTTCAATACTTTGAGATACAAAGTAAATATTTTAGGATAACAAAACTGTATGCTTGGCAGCCGTGAACAACTGATTTTAATTCATTTTATTGTTCTGTAATGAGTTACATGATTACTTCCAGATCTCTTCCTTCACATATCAAACTTTATTCATAAAAGGCCACTGTTGTCCCTTTTCTGGTAAGAAGTCATATCTTAAGTTTTAACTACAAAACACAATAATCTAACATAATTATAAAATAACCTTGTTTTATAGTTTATATCTTTCTTAAAGCACCTACTGGCCTCCAAACTGTTCCAACTGGTCTATGATGCTAATGACAAATTATGTTTTGTCTTTTTTCTGGTTCATATCAATGACTTCGAGCAGATGGCTTTATCAATCTTTTTTTTTTTAATGTGACTTTCTTAATTAAGAACAGAGCTTTTTTTTTGTTTAGTATTCTATTCAGTACATTATGATAGCATGTAGAAATCATGAAACATTCCTCCCAATATATTGAGCATCATCAAGACAACCATTAAAATGTGAGGCTTTGGACAATTAACTAAAATAATTTGGAAAGATAAAAGAATAGAGCATTATATGTGGAAAATATTTTTAATGAAGACTAAATAGTAGACTTCAGTGGCATGAGAAAAAAATTATGACTAGAGTATACATCTGACAAAAAGATTTAAGGGCAGATATAATATATGTGGTTAAGACTGAACCTTTGGAAAAGAGTTGGGGGAGTCCATGAAGGCAGATTATTTGGCATAGTCTTTATTTGCAACGGTCTTAAGTGGAAATATTTTTCTGTAGTGATAATGGCCAGGTTGGGTTTACTTCTGTAGCACCTCCATGTGAGGGATGGATCTGATTTAATGTAAACATGAAGTTTTGTTCATTGGTTAATCTCAAATCTTTTTTTTTGCTTAAAGATTTACTTATTTGAGAGAGAGAGAGAGAGATTGAGATTGTGCATGAGTCAGTGGGGGGAGGGGTAGAAGGAGAGGGAGAAGCAGACTCCCTGCTGAGCAGGAAGCCAGATCCACATGGGGCTCCATCCCAGGATCTGGAGATCATGACCTGAGCCAAAAGCAGACGGGTAACAGACTGAGCCACCCAGGCGCCCGAGGGAAATCATTTATTTTAAAACATTTTATGATCTTGAGTTAGAAAATATTTTACTTTCATTAAGTGAGAAATAAAACCTTCATCAATGGTAAACTCAAAAACATACATTTTACTATCCTTACCAGTTCTATTTCAGAGATTTGAAGAGAATGAATGATCTGGATGGCTTTTTTCCTCTGTGAAGTCTGGAGCTTCCATAGCAAAATCAAAGGCTGGAGCTGCTGTGAAAGCTGGGGGCTAGAATTACCTAGAGACTTTTTCAACTCACCTCTGGTAGCAAGTCTAGAATGACTTGAATATGGAGTCAGCTGAGGAGCACCTGCTCTCTTCTTGTGGCGTGGCTGGTGTTTGGCTTTCAAAAGAGCGAGAGATAATTACAAAAAAAGAAAAACTTAAAAACCCTGTTATCATACAAACAAGATGAATTTGCTTAAAAAGTAACTTAACTCATTAATGAGGGTACCAGCAGGATGATAAACCTATTTCCCCAGTGAGAGTCAAATTTTCTGAGGTCTTCTTGGCACAAGCAATTACAGTGTCTAATTAAAGTTGAGATTCTTTATTTTGATTAAGCTGAACCATAAACACTATGTAACAAATGGTGATTTTAAAAGAATATGTGTTCATATCCTTTTTGTGGATAACGGCCAAAGATTTCTGTGTAAAATTATATGTAGTAATGCAAAACACTTAATTATAAATGGAAATTTGGAATGCAACCATTTTCCCACTTAAAGCTGTAATGAGCTAAATGGCTGTCAGTTAAGAACAGCATTATGCGACCACTCAAGTTTATACATATATGATGATGCTTACTTAGGTTTGAAGAGTAACCAACACCAGATTTGGTTTTTACATTCATAATACGTAAAGATTCTTGTGTATTTTCATTGGCTTTGTTATATGAAAAAAGATTTTTTTCTGCTGCATTATTTTTATATTATCCTAAACCTCTAATATCTGTATCAGTCACTTATACTTTCTGGTTTATTTAAGCATTTATTATTTGTTTCAGGTGTGTAATTAAAGAATATAAATGCATAACTTTTTGGCGTCAGTTGGAGCTAACACTAAAATAGATTTCTATCTGTAGAATTTAATACTAATGATACTGTTATGTAAAGGAGCTTTCCAAATATCTCATAGTTTTCATTAAAGTAAATATTCTCTTTGTTTTTCCAAAACAGTCAATGCATTTGTTTTGCTTCTCTTTCAGTTTTGAAAATCAACTAAGATGAAAGGGATAAACTAATTTAAACACGCCAAATTACAATGCAAAAATTCAAGAGAGTAAAAAAAGCATTTAGTGCTAAGGTGTAATCCAATACAAAGAATCCTGTGGTTCAAAGACCAATTGGACTTATATTGCAATATTGTCATTGGAATGATTCAGTGGTCCTTCTAAACAAAAAGTCATGAGACTCCTCACTGCAAAAAAATAATAGAGGAAAACTTACTTAGTGATGGGAAAGGACTGTATTGTCAGTTATCACATATCTTTTGATCAGATTCTATTTGTGAGATACATGTAGCACATTTCATGAGCTTATTTACAATGACTTACTAGAAAATAGACCATATTGAACATAACGTCACTTTTAAAACTATTAGACTGACAGTTTACGTTTTCAAGATCTCCTTTCTGTTAAGACAACATTTAACCCATTTAAGTTGAATTTCTTAAATAAAAACACCAAGTAAACTTGAAAATGACTATATTACGCATATAAAATATCATATTTCTCACTCTAAGGGATATTTCAATCAGGAAATCAATTCTGTTATTAAGAACCTCGAATGTAGTTATCTATGGTTTTGATTTTACAGACAAGAATATATCCATTAGAGGATAAAAACTGTATATACGGGCGCCTGGGTGGTTCAGATGGTTAAGCGTCTGCCTTCGGCTCAGGTCATGATCCCAGGGTACTGGGATCGAGTGCCGCATCAGGCTCTCTGCTCCTTGGAGCCTGCTTCTCCCTCTGCCTCTCTCTCTGTCTCTCATGAATAAATAAATAAATTCTTTAAAAAAAAAAACTGTATATACAAGATGTTGTATATTTCTTTGTACTTTTGGCAACCAAAATGAGATGAAATAATGTTGGGGCCAGAGATTCTTCTACTTTTCTTGCTTAATTAATGGTGAAAGAGATTATTCATGCTTTCTATTCTAAATAACAGCAGCATGAAAAGCTTTTCCAGAATATTTTTATTTTTTATTTATTTATTTTTATTTATTTATTTTTAAAGATTTTATTTATTTATTTGACAGAGAGAGACACAGAGCAGGAACACAAGCAGGGGGAGTGGGAGAGGGAGAAGCAGGCTTCCCGCTGAGCAGGGAGCCCGATGTGGGGCTCGATCCCAGGACCCTGGGATCATGACCCAAGCCGAAGGCAGACGCTTAACAACTGAGCCACCCAGGCGCCCCCAGAATATTTTTAGATTTCATTGATATTTAGATATATGGATAGAATTGCTTTGAGGAAAGAAATGGCAATTCAAAGTACATGGTAGAAAGTATAGAAAGCTTAGTAGGGCTAATTGTCATCTCAATATTTACAAAGATTAAAGACCAATTTATCTGAGTGTATTTTTTCAAAGATTATTTATTTATTTATTTATTTATTTATTTATTTATTTATTTGAGAGAGAATGAGAGAGAAGAGCATGAGTGGGTGGAGGGCCAGAGGGAGAAGCAGACTCCTGGCTGAGCAGAGGCCTGACAGTGACACTGGGCTCAATCCCAGCACCTCGAAATCATGACCTGAGCTGGTCAGATGCTTAACTGACTGAGCCACCCAGGCACCTATCAGAGTGTATTTTATTTTATTTATTTATTTTTACATATTTTATTTATTTATTTGAGAGAGAGAGAGCGAGATAGAGCACGAGCAGGGTGGAGGGGCATGGGGAGAGAGAGAGAGAAGCTGACTCCCCGTGGAGCAGGGAGCCAGATGCGGGTCTTGATCCCAGGACCCTGGGATCGTGACCTGAGCGAAGGCAGACACTTAACGGACTGAGCCACCCAGGTGCCCTGGAGTGTATTTTATACAGTATGTTAAAATCAATGTTAAACACTGTTCAAAGATTCATCCACAATTTTGAAACCTCATTAGTAGCTTCAGTCATTATGATCATATTTATTACACTGAAAACTTTCTGTACTCTCAAATCTACTCTTAAGTGTTTTGTAGAAGATAATTCATTGTACAAAACTGCCCTCAAATTGTATATTTGTTCACTTGCTTGAGTTAGAAAAATAAAAGACAGAAAACTAGAACTTTTAAAACCTATTTCTAGAACACAAAGGCAGAAAATAAAAGATATCTATAATTCCCAAGGTTTTTTTGTTTATCTATGATTTCTAGAATGTAAGACTGTTACATACAATGGTTCATAAAGGCCAGTCTTCCTACTTTTTATTTGACAGATGCTGAGAACATAGACTAGGGTAATATGGTGATCAGCACTATGCAGCTAAAGGAATTCTTGTTTTTCCAGGGGAATGCTCTTACAACAATACTATGTTATTCCTTCTCCCACCCCAGAGTTAAATAGCAGGAGCTACAGTCATTCCAACAAGTGCTTAGCTGTACATTCCATCTACAGTTTCATTTTTTATAATACGTAATGTTTTGTATCACTTAATATATAATATTGATAATCACCTATAGGTATACAACTAAATTATATACATAATCATAAGTTTAATAAGCTGACAATACCACCTTACAATTTAATGAGTCAAAGGATGCTTACATAATATAAAGAACATTCTAGTATATTGAAATCCATCACTGTATCGAGCCCTAATGTTATCAAAAACTTACTAGTTCAGAGATTTAAGGAGAGTAAATAGCACACAGAGAAGATGAATATATGATAAATATATTCCCTTAAGTTTATAGTTTATAACAATTCTTATCATCTTCATTTATCCACTCAAATAAAATAATACTCATTTATCCTTTAAACGGCAAATACACAATATACATTTTGTACAATAAAATATATATTTTAAAATACATAAGAATATATTAGGGTACAAGGTAATGAACTTTCAATTACATTTTATGGTTATGATCTTTATTTTGACAATAATTTAATATTTTAATTAAATGTCTACTTTTTTTCATTTCTAAAAGATACCCTTCATTCTCTAGTACTACAATTTAAGTGTTTTTCCACTATGATTTACATTAGCTGATTACAAATTTTAATATCATTTCTCAGTGACTTAAATCTGTATTATCCGCCTTAAAACAAACTTGGAGCATATAAAAATTATGAAATGGATAATCAGTTGACACACCATTGACTGTATTTTAAGTACCATGTATGTTACTACTCAAATGTAAATGTTTTTTAAAACACTCATGAAGGGGTGCCTGGACGGCTCAGTTGGTTAAGCGTCTGCCTTCAGCTCAGGTTGTGATCCCGGGGTCCTGGGATCAAGCCCCACATTGGGCTCCCTGCTCAGCGGGGATTTTGCTTCTCCCTCTGCCCCTCCCTTGCCCCCTCTCCCTGCTCATGTTCTCTCTCTCTCTCTTTTTCTCTCTCTCCCTCTCTCTCAAATAAATAAAATCTTTAAAAAAACTAAAAATAAATAAAACACTCATGACACAAAGAGGCACATAAGATCTGTATCAGTTTCACAGGTGTAAGTATTTCAAAGATACGGCAAGTCTCAGAAACCCAACGAAATCAGGTAACCTCAGTGGTGAAACTAGACAATTTCTTGTTTCCATTGAGGATACTCAGTAATCTCTTTGGTCTATTTTGAAGACTTTTACAGTTTTCCTTTTACTGTATTTGACTTATTACTTCCTTTATCACTTTCATGTAGCTTAGCTCAATAGTGGATCAGAAGCTGGCCTGGTGTTACAGTTTAGACAGTTGTGTTTATTACATGGTGTCCCTATTGGGAGTATGGAGTCTGACGTTTTAAAAGCATATGCATGATCTCAATATTTCTTTAACTACATTTGCAAAATGCATTCCTATGCGTTATAATGCAGCATTATACCATCTATGAAAAATAGACTTTGGGTGGTCAAATAAAAAAAATAATCCTGCCTATGAGGAAATAATCCTGCAACTTGATTTTCTTTACAGTTTCCAAGTATTAAAACAAATAAAATTGAACATGATCATTTAGCCATATATGTATACACACAGGCAGACAAACACATCTTTTTTTTTTTTTTAAGATTTTATTTATTTATTTGAGAGAGAGAAAACGAGCATTGGGGAGGGGCAGAGGGAGAGAGAGAGAGAGAGAAGCAGACTCCCTGCTGAGCAGGAAGCCTGATGCAGGGCTCCATCCCAGGACCCAGAGATCATGGCCTGAACTGAAGACAGACACTTAACTGACTGAGCCACCTAGGTGCCCCAGACACATATGTCTTATACTGAAAATAATGTTGCTTTTTTTTAACTGCAAGGAGATTCTTTTACAATCAATATTCTGTGGTGAGTAGACTCTAAGATGGCTTCCAGTGATCTCCACCTCCTGGTATTCCTAGTGACTCGCTTCTGAACAATGGAATATTATAAAGGTGCCACTTCTGTGATTAGGTTAAAATATATTTATAACCTCTTTCTATCAGATGCTATTTACTCTTTCCCTTGCTGGTTTGATGAAGCATGCTGCAGTGTCAGAGGCTCATGTGGCTGGAAATAAGGGTGACCACTAGTCAACTGCCAGCTAGAAAATGAGACTCAATCCAACAGCCCAAGAACAAGTGAACTGTGGTAACAAACACATAAATTAGTTGAGAATTGAATCCTTCCCCAATCATGCCTAGAAATGACACCTAAGGCTTCGCTGATACCTTAATTGTAGCTTGATGAAAGACCCTGAAGTCAAGGACCAAGCTAAGCTGTGGCCAGATTGTTGACTCTCAAGAGCTGAGAAATGATAAGTATGTGTCATGTTAGCCCTTAACTTTGTCATAATTTGTGACATAGCATCTATAATAATACATTTGTTTCTTACTAGTTTTGGAAAGAAATCTATCAGTTTTACTCCTTGTTTTCCATGCCTACACCAACTTTTTGGTATTCAAGTAATTTTTTAAATGGATCAGATCTCTTCTCAACTTACAAGGCATGGAAATAAACTCTACTGTTATATTGAAGAAATAATGTGTATAGTTTATCATTTATTATCGTAGTTGAGTCCTTATTAAACTAAGAAATTTGATAGTTTCATTCCAATATTGTAAAACTTTTCTAAATGTGATTATCAAGAGAATATAATTTATAGATGATAAAAGAAAAAAATATATTTTTCACATATCTGAAGAGACCCAGACTTGAGTATTTATATTTAATGGAGAGGGAAGAATCAAGTAGTATCTTGAGTTCCTCAGCCTGTCATAGTACTTTACACAGTTTATGTATACATTTAAGATACTGAATCTTGCTAGGAATGCCAGGCACCATGTGAATGATGACTTATAGAGAACTTTATTATCTCGTTAATATCAATAAATGTGGATGCTCTTATCAAAGTCTAGCAGTTTTGTAGAAATTGAATACACTATTAATCGAAAATGTTGAATCACTGATTCTTTCACATTTTTGCTAATTCATTATGTTCAGCCTTGATTCTCCTATCTTAATTTAGCCTGCATATAATAAATTTAGTGCTTCATTTGAAAATATATGAAATTTTAATAGACAGTATTTCACAACTGGTTGATTCATTGAGTGGTTTAAAAATGCATGTACACCTGAGTACTAAATACCAAACAATATGTAAAAATGCTCAGCTTTAGCATTGAGAACATTTTACTTTTAAGATTGGAAAATGTGTCTCAGGAAAAGGAAAATGAATTCCTTTTTATAAAAACTGTTTATGTTATATAAATCCAGAAAGAGAAAAAAAATCTCAGTGGTCAAAATGCACATGCCTATTACAAGGTGTCTCGATGAACAAGAATTTCTGGTAGATATCTAAATGACCCTTACCAGTAATCAGTCAAACTAAGTATGAATCAGTTCAAGGGATTTGCATGTTGTATTAATATTGAATAGAGAAGCATTTAGTCACTGTATCTGGTAGTTATTCATTCCTTACCTATACATAGGGTACTTATACAGCCCCTAGTTATCATACGTGCTGGCTCATATTCTGCTCTCAAGAAGCTCTGGGTCTGGGGGAAGAGATGGTAAAGATTTGCATAAGTTGCTAGGGTTTTATAGATTCTGAGCACATAATTTATGGTGAGGATTCCCCAGTGACTCTTGCCAAATAGCTGCTAAAACAGATAATTAAGTGTGTGTTTATCTTAGGGGGTTAAGATGGGAGTAAAATATTAAATACTTTTGATGTTTACCATTAAAGAGCAAAATGAAGATTAATCAAACTGCAAATAAAGGGAAATAAATTCAAATGAAGTGCAATAAATTTAAATATAATAAAAGTAAATTCAGAAAAGTTGGCCATCATTTTGGTAAGAATTAACTTTTAATCAGGACAGAAATATTAGTAACCCTTGATTCCTTAAACTTACTACTTATGGAGAGATTTGCTCATAATGGTGCCAGTCTCACTGTCCTCATTAGATTTCTAAATTTCTAATACTGCGAGATAAAACAAGGGTCCTATCTTGACTTTTGTAGAGAAAAGAAAGTGGAAGATGAAGGTACAAAGTGAATGTCTATCTTGGGATCTTAATTACTTTCACCATATTTCCTACTATCCTCTTTACATTCTCATTCTAGTCCTTGTTCTGAGGTTCCATCTTCTCTGTTGTTTCCTGAAGTTCACATCTATTGGAAGAACTTACCACAGAGAGTCCTTCTTCATTCCCTTTCATCTTCCAAGGCCTATTTATTACTGTAATATCTTTTGTTTTTCTCTCCTAAAAATTGTTCAACTCATTGCTTCAAATTCAAGTTTGCTGTTTCCTTCAAATGACATTTCCTTAATTAAGTAATGAAATCCACATGAACTCCTAAATTTAGAAGTACCCCTATGACTAAGTCATTCCTTGCTTCCTGTTTTAACAATAGCCTTTTGATGCAAGTGTGAACTATATTTGTAGTTTAGAGACTCTTTTTTTTTTTAAATTTATTTGACACAGAGAGAGAGCAGAAGCAGGGGGCACAGGCAGAGGGAGAAGCAGGCTCCCCGTTGAGCCAGGTGCCAAAGGATGCTGGGCTAGATCCCAGGATCCTGGGATCATGACCTGAGCCAACAGCCTCTTAACCCACTGAGCCACCCAGGCGCCCCAGTTTGGTATTAAGAAATAACGACAGGTGAGAGACCCTGTAGGAGGAGAAAAGTGTGTAGATCAATGGGTCACAATATATTAGTACAGGAAAAATGGCATGGCATCTTTTGAATCCATACTGATCTACTTGACCACAGCTAGATTGGGTTCAGTGATTAACAAACAAACAAAAAACTAAATTGCATATAAGCTTGAAAAGATTCTCTGGTCTCTGCATCAATTGCTTTCATTATAGAAGAAAATAATTACAAGTTACAAAATTCACAAAGTAATTGTGTTACAATACTGACTCTTGACAATATAAAGTTGTTATCTACAAAAAAAAATTTTCAAATTATCAATGTGATTACTTATATACTGAAAAAAAATTAATTTGTAAGCTTTACTTCAGATATCTTAAGCCTAAGGTAAGGTCAGCATTTAACATATTTTCAGAGCAGGTGTGCCATAATTATATAGAAACAAGGAAAACAAGAAAAAATACTGAGTAAAAGTTTATGAGATGATCTTGAAACCTTCTTATAATCTTTAATGTGTCATATTGCAAACTCCCTTTCAATTTAAATCCATAGCAGAAGTAGGTGTTTTGTGCACTTAAATTTTCACTAATATTTGGTATACTTATTTTGAATGTTTGATGCCAACTAATTAGTTTAACATAATTTTGTACCTGAGTCAGTTGTTTTAATATTAGTAAACATTTGCTTTTAATTCTACTGCTGTGAAAAGTAGGGTAGAAGATAATTCAAAGAAATTATTCATATCCATTATACTTTCAAAACAACTAAGCAAATACTTTTTTTAGGGGCACTGGGTGGCTCAGTAGTTTAAGCGTCCAACTCTTGATTTGGCCTCAGGTTATGATTTCAGGGTCATGAGATTAAGCCCCAAGTGGGACTCTGTGCTGGGCGTGGAGCCTGTTTAGGATTCTCTCTCTCCCTCTTCCTCTGCCCTTCTCTTGCCCACCCCCTCCTTCCCTCCCTCTCAAAAAAAGACCAAAAAAACAAAAAAACAAAAACAGATTTTTAAAAAAATATCCTTAGTGGCTTTCTTTGACGTTTAATAACACCCCTTTCCTTGCTCATTTCTTGGTATTTTTATGAATTTTTTTCTAGTGCTGTTTCTCTTCCCAAATTCCTGCTGGAAAGTTAAATGTTTGCTAATACAAGAGGCTGTTCAGAACAGGTGGATGAATGGTTTTTAAAAAAGACTTCCTGGGGGGGGGCGGAGCAAGATGGCCGAGGAGTAGGAGACCTGGATTTCGTCTCCTCTCAGGAATTCAGCTGGATAGGGATCAAACCATTCTGAACACTACAAACTCAACAGGAGATCGAAGAAAAGAACAGCAACAACTCTCTCATCAGAAAAGC
>NC_138370.1:90328727-90344457 GCF_054177405.1 Leptonychotes weddellii
GGGAGGATGGGTTAGCCTGGTGGTGGGTATTGAGGAGGGCACATTGTGCATGGAGCACTGGGTGTTATGCACAAACAATGAATCATGGAACACTTCATCTAAAACTAATGATGTAATGTATGGGGATTAACATAAGAATAAAAAAAATAAAAAAAAAATAAAAAAAACTTCCTCAAATGTTCTGGGTAATTAATAAAATCAATATTCTTTCATAGGAGACCAAAAGTTTGTCATTAGGAATACTTCAGTTTCTAAAAAAAAAAAAAAAAAAACTTTCATTTTTTGGGGGGCCTGTATAAATACTTTCACAGTGGTATTTCTAATTGATAGTACTCATTTACTGCCTATAGACACAGCTGAGAGTGTTGTTCATGGATGCAAAATTCCATCTCCTCCACAGAAAACCATACCCAACAAGGTAGCTACAGATTAGAATTATTATTTTTTTTTCCCCTGCACCAGTTAGTGAGCCTAGAGGTAAGGAAGAACAACTAGAATGTCCAAGAAAAACACTCCCATTTTGTTTCTGAGAGATAAAAAAAAAAATGCTTTCTATGAGGTATCAAGGAAACCAAAATAGAGTTGCTTTAGAACTTCTTTCATCAAAATCACATTTTTCCATCAACTTCTTAACCTGCACACATCCTCCAGGTTCATATATGAGAATGAGATTATCTTTCTGTTCACAATTACACAACAGTGATAGTTATATGATCCTGAACATAAGGGGATGATGGTGCTTGTATTTAGTTAACTCATCTAGTACAAAGATTAAGAAATTAGTCCATTGTCAGAACACTATAGAATACAGATACACATACAGACACATACACACATACACACATACCCTCCTCTCTTCCCCCCAAGGATTGAGAATACCATGGAGAAATTAGCCAGGTCTTATCTGATTTTCCAATTTCTGTAGTACATTCAATAGTGACACATCTTGGATTCGCAATATACTAAATGCATGTTAAATATTAAAATACAATAGACTTCAAATATAAATTTTATTTTAGATATTATACCTAATGCCTAAACATTCCTAGAACAAATTGAATGAGATTCTTATTCTTGAAATTTCCACTGAGCACATTTAACACAATTTTGTCTCTTTCCTTCTGAGACTATTAGAGACCTTGCACATAGATAGAAAGGCGAGAAAAATGCAAAAGAGGATAGATTTGGGGAACATTTTCCCCCACTTTTTATTGTGGATATTTATAAGATTAAGTCCCCAGTAGATGCCATAGTAGATGTGTAGCCATAACTGGTACCCAATTAATATTTGATAAATAAGCTGATTATTTATAGTGGGAGGCAAAAATGCATTTTTTTCAATGATAGGGTGCTCAAAATTTTGTTAGTTACCTGTAATTTTGACCAGCAATGATATATTCAGAGATATCTAAGTTTGACTAGTTATTAAAAAAAGAAAATCGCCAGGCTAGTTATTAAGGGGAAAAAAAAAAAGGCTACCCTATGAAAGGCAAAAATAAAATATCCCCAAATAATTTTTAAAATCTCAGATTTTATTAATATTTAATATTTACCTCTATAAAATGTTTATTTCAGTTATAGTGGCAAAATGAAAACTCAGAGAAGATTCAGAAGACTTAACAATGTGAACAACTAAGGGACTTGCAATATGTTTGGTCTTACTTTTTTTTCTGACACTTTTCAATTTTGATCTTGACTTCTCCAGCAGATAAGCTGTTAAAAATTTTTCAGTATTTAGGAAGCAATGTTTGATAATTTGAACTTTTTAGACAGAGATACCTTTACTTCTTTAATATAAAATGTGTAACATTCTATGGAGAAGCAACATGCTAGACACCAATTACCTTCTCATTTATGTTCATCTCAAAATTAGTTTGTATACCAGGGTTCAACAAACTACAGGCCAGTAGTCTCCAATTTTTGCAAGCAAGTTTTACTGGAGTGCAGCCATGCCCACATACTTAAATAGAGCCTCTGATTGATATCCTGCTAAAAACAGCAGACTTGAGAAGTTGCTTCCAAGACTATATGGCCTGCAAAGCTGAAAATATTTATCACTTGCCCTTTACGTAAAATATTTGTCTACACTTGTTTTATACTATCAATTTGAAAATGCTAAAATCAGATTAGATATTTGATTAAAATTAATAATTATACTGTAGAAAAGAAGGGTAAGCCTAAATATACTTGCTTAGTTTTAAAGATCTGATAGCATCAATGTCTAAATAAAATGAATTCAAAACTATACTTTAGCACCATGTTTCTTAGTTAACTACAGAGAAAATATCAATAAATTCTGTTAGAGCCATCAAATGGCTTTTAAATAACTAACAACTTTGTCCATACAAATTAAATACTTATTTAAGCAATCTAATTAGAAGTGTTGCCTGTGTCTCTTTATTGATTTGACCAACAAGTTTAATTGTACCTTTTATCAGTTATTGCTGTCTAAAGAAATTGCAGTGATCTTTAGAAGAAACTTAGCACATCATAAATGCCTAGAGTAGCATTTAAATGGATAGATTATGGTCTTATATAATATATAAATCACTCCAGGTTGAACTAGGAACATGCATGCATTTCATCACAGAATACTTATGTTAATAATGTTAATTTTCTCACTCAACAACTCAAGTCAATTAGACATTAGACTAACAGTTGAGGTCATTATAGTAATTTTATACCCTGATTCTACTAAAAAGCCAATATTTTCTGCTCATTTGAGCTGGTTAAAAATAACAATCATGACCCCCAAAGAAAGACCAAAATAAGACAGTGCCCTTTTAGCACATAAATAGCTACTAAAAGCAAATATTTTTTTTAGCACCCGTCTTTATAGTTTCACATAGAACAAAGTCTAGGCCACTTAACATCATTCATAGAACATCAATACAATGCTATATATAAATTAAATGCTATGTGTAACAATAAAGATGATAGTAAAGAAATATACAGATAAGTGATTTGATGATTACACCTGAAATTAAAACAATTAGTTCTGTAAACCTAATGTTAGATGTGTGTTGATTTTTCATAGAGTTCTGAAATGGTATATCTATTTTAACCAAAACTCCCATTTAAAAAGTTTTTATGTGATGTAAATGTTTCCCCATTATAATTATTGCTAAGGTAGAAGATAATCTTAACAGAATTGATATTACTCAATTTCTTCCAACTCACTTCATTACCTTTATATCAAGAGACTATCACTCTTCCTGCTGTGTACAGTTGCTTTTCAATCTGTAAAGTCATTTAAACAACCTATTAACTGACTTCATGCATACTTTGATAACAGTATTTTGGATGTATGCCATATTATTTCAGGTAGGCAAAGTTTCAGTAAATGTATATAAATCAGGGGAAAAATATGTCCTTTTGAAAGGAAAATTAAGTAGATTGACAAAGAGAAAAGTATCCAATCTATTTTGTAATACCTTTCATATTATACAGTTTTTATATTTTCTTTTTTTCCAGACAGCAAAAAAGATGTTTTTGGTCAAAATGGTTTTTGAATCACCACATCATAATCTGGTTTAAAATGTTCTATATGGAGCTGGGAAAATGGCAATCTCTCACAATCTGGATTAAACAAATCTATAAATTATAAAATTTGTTAAATAAATCCAGGATTCCAATTTTGATGACATTGTTAATGTCTCATTCTCAATTCCTTTGAATTCCTAAGATATCTGTAACTATTTAAAAGAAAAAATAGTCCATGAATCTTTAAATCCAAAATAAAGTAAAAGGAACATATTTCAACTCTGGTAAGAAATTAGTAATTATGTTTTCCAAGGACAAGCATCATAAACTAGTAAAATTACTATTCCTTTGCTATTCTGATATTCTGCCTGTTAACTGGATAAAACTGAGACATATCCATCAATAAGTAGCTCAAAGCTAATCCACAGCCATTCCACTAGGTTGCTGGAAGTGGAAATGAGATTGCTGTGAATTAAGAGGTTAACAAGTGGTAAAGAAGCAAAAGTAGGTAGATCTCTGAATAAGTTTGACTATGATGGATAAATGAAAGCTATGGTTGTGGGAGCCAACATAAGGATGATGATATTATAAATGCATGTATTTTTTATAAGGAAGAAGAGATAATAGGTAGTAGTCTAATACATAAGATACAATGAAATATTAAAAAGTGTAACTTCTATTAAAGAATGAGAAGAATGGTGGTATTCAGGACCATGACCTCCAGGACACAGGTCATCAGCTATTGAAAAGAAAATCAGGGGGAAACAGAAAAGAGTGAATAGCAATGCAAATATATTTGTCAGTTTAATGGCAGGAGGTTAGATATTACAATTGACTCTTGAACAACATGGGCATTAGGGATGTTGACCCCAAGACAGTCAAAAATCTGTGTGTAACTTTTGACTCTCCAAAAATTTAACCACTAATGGCCTACCCTTGACCGGAAACCTCCTGATAACGTAAAGTCAATTAATACATATCTTGTGGGTTATATTTATTACATACTGTATTCTCATAATAAAGTAGGCTAGAGGGGCACCTGGGTGGCTCAGTCAGTTAAGTGTCCGATTCTTAGTTTCTGCTCAGGTCATGATCTCAAGGTCCTGGGATTGAGCCCTGCATTAGGCTCCATGCTCAGTGGGGATTCTGCTTCCCCTCTCTCTCCCCTGTCCCCCTCCCCCACTCAAGCACGCTCTCTCTCTAAAATAAATTTAAAAATCTTGTTTTAAAAAAGGTAAGCTAGAGAAAAGAAAATTTTAAAATCATAAGGAAGATAAAATACATCTAGAGTACTGTATTTATTGAAAAAAAAATCCAGGCATAAATGAACACATGTAATTCAAACCTACATTGTGCAAGGGTCAGCTGCATTTTCTCCGCAAACAGATTGAGTTTTTTCTGCTGCTAGAGGAGGATTTGTACAGTGTGATGCTTACCAAAATTGGAAAACTGTTTAAATAGCTATTGTGATGAATATAAGTGAAACAGATCTTTGTCCTGCAAGACTGAGGGCACAACTGGCAAAAATCTTTAAAGTTTGATGACTTACTTAAGGAGTATACAGCAACCTCGAAGTAGGAAGAGAGAATGCAGAACAACATACATTTGGAGTTTCCCATTACTGGAGTTTTGCCCAGTGACTTCAAAGGAAGGACAACAGGGAATGGAGGTTAAGGTTCTTGGTAAGAGTATGCTTCAGGAGATCTGCCATTGTACCAAAGCAGGAAGGCCAAGAGTTCTATTAAACAGTTGATTGGACAACAGCAACAAAACAAAAAACAAGAGAAAAAACAGAAAACTTAGGGGTCACAAGATTGAAGTTCTCCAAGTTAAGGAAGAGTTACAGTTATGGCAGTGGTAATTGAGGGAAAAAAGGAACTAAGATGTGACATGTTTGAACTTGAAGGACCTCAATGTTATTAAAAGAAACTGAAAGTATCATTCAGGGAGACTCTGTGGATAGAGCTATGTCAAGTAACTAGGAGGCGGAGTATTGTTTGATATTCCAGATGGATTTAAATCAGGGAGCCTAATGGCAAGTCTGCACAAAGGGAAGAAGACTTAAGCTACATTCCCAAAACCATAAAGAGGAAGGTAAGTTTACATGAAAACAAAGAGAGATTACTGTAGCTGAGTGGCTGAGTGGCCTAACCCTCAATGGGGCCAGGCTATCTTATAAGTGGAGAGGAGAGGCCCAGGAGCAACGTAATCAGCAGGACTCTGTTCCCACCTGAAAAGGAGGGCAACAGTGAAAGCAGCATAACTAGTCTCAGTTACATCAAAAAGATGAAAGAACTCAGGAATGAGAAAGTATTTTCTAAGGACCAGAGGTTCCAGAGTGTTCAGTGAAACTATCTGGGTGTATATGAGAAGGGGTTTGGGCAACACAAAAGGCATTACCGGCCAGTATGGGGATGAAAGTGTGGGAGGAGTTATACAATAAGAGAAGACCCCACCATGAGTAATCAGCATAGATACCAGGACTATAAAGTCTGGTGGTTTAGTTGGCCATAGCATTTCCCAGAATAATAGTCAAGACTGGGTAGCTTAGAGCTCAAGAGAATGTTTAGAAGACTCCAGCAGTGACCTAGATGAGCAGCACCTCAGATAGTTATGGAGATTCTGGTCCATGTGGAAGGACAGATGTTTGGATTCACAGCTTGTTCTGGGTGTATAATAGAGCCCTTATTAGAGGCTCAGCATTCACTGCCACTTATAGCCAGGCTTGTAGGGTTAGGGCCCTTGTTCTTTCACATGGCATTTCTTTTTTTTATCTTCACATTTGTTTCATTCTCCCCTTGCTATAAATTCAAAGTTTCTGTTCAGCCATGATTGTTACGTGAATGTTGTTAGTGTGGCTTTTTAGCCTCTTTCCCTCAGACATCATCTATATACTTCAATTCTCACTGCTAATTGGCACATTCTGCCCATATTTCTTTGTTTGGATGCCTAAAAAAGACTGATAAGCTTAGCTCCACCACACTCCTCTCCTTTAGCCACAAAAGGCACTGGCAGTCCATGGCAACCCTCAGGTCAGATCTATTCAGGTGCACTGCATTTAAAGCATTGCTTTATTTCACAGCAAAGCTTGACATCAGTACACATTTAATGATAGACATAGTCAGATCAAAGATAAAAGCATGCATATTTAAAAAATATATTGATCTTGTGGCATAGAAGTTGAGAGTTTACCTTTTCTTCATGAACAATAGCAAAAAATAATTCTAGGCCTAAGAATGCTCCAAAGCTTGCAAAGGCTGTAATTATATAGCCCTTTTTCTGAGAACAATGCAATGAATTGAGAAAAATAATGCATATTACCAGGCTTCCTGAAGAGAGGGGTAAGATCCTTTTTTTTTTTTTTTTTTTGTCCAAAAGTTGGTTGTCCATCTGACTATTCTGATGGAGCATCAACACTACACAAAGCTGTCTAAAATTTGCAGCTCTTTTATTATTTGCCAACAGAGAAAGGCCACATCTTAGATCTTTTTTCGAGCATACATTCTTTTTTTTATATTATAGTGTTTTTTTTCATTTTTCTTGCTTTTATTTATTTTTTCAAATTTTTATGTAAATTCTAATTAGTTAACATATAGCGTAATATTGGTTTTGGGAATAGAATTTAGTGATTCACCACTTACATATAACACCAAGTGCTCATCACAACAAGTGCCCTCCTTAATGCCCATCACCCATCTAGCCCATCCCCCACCCATGTCCCTCCATCAACCCTCAGTTTGTTCTCTATCCTTAAGAGTCTCTAATCGTTCATTTCCTTTTCTCTCTTTTTTTCCCCTTCCCATATGTTCATCTGTTTTGTTTCTTAAATTCTATATATGAGTGAAAACTATGGTATTTGTCTTTCTCTGATTGACTTATTTAGCTTAGCATAATACTCTCTAGCTCCATCCGTGTTGCTGCAAACAGCAAAAATTTCATTCTTTTTGATGATTTAGTAGTATTCCATTATATATATACATATATATATGTATATATATACCACATCTTTTTTATCCATTTATCAGTTGATGGACACTTGGTAGAGCATACATTCTTAACATTACTTCACCTTGCACTTATTAGAAACTTATTTGTTTTTGAGAAGTATTGTCTGAATAATTTGGCACTCATTTTTAAAAATAATCCATATTCTTTTAAGGAATACCATAAAAGAACTGTATACCTGGACTGCATCTGGCTGTCTCCATACAAATACATTTAGTGAAATGCACTTTATTATATTAATAACTTTCTATAAAGCATTATGAAAAAAACCTTGTGATTAAAAAATCTGTATCTATAATAAGGATGTTATTGAAAAAATTATCCAGTTCTTTGCACAGAGTGTACCTGATGAGAGTACAAGACAAACGTTCCCCCATGGTATTTTTTAAATTTTATGTACACTGAAAACCATGTAACAGATGTTGTGGAAAATAAAGCTGCCTACTAGAATTTAAAAAAAGACTTTGTTTTTTAAGAACCAACTACTATAGAGAGCAAACATAAGAGTGTCAGTATATAGCCTAACAGAGTGCATGTTCAACTCTCAGCTGCTAAACAGTCCTTTTTATACAATGTCTCATAGGAGATTTCTGAGGCAGAGACTCCTAACTGACCAGCATTAACCTCTTCCCAACACAGAGCTCATCTACATTTCTTAGCTGCTTGCTCTTGTTGTTCATTTTGCCCATGTGACTAGATCTCAGCAAGGAGGTATTTGTGAAAGTGATGTGTAGCTCTTCCAGGTCAAGGATTTTAGGAAGCAAATAGTTCTCTCCATACTCTTTTTCCTTTGGCCTGTGGACTACAGATGAAGATGAGACCTTAAGGAGCAGCAGAAAGATACATAGGGAGGACCTGTGGGCTTTAAATTATCTCCCCACATTTGCCTTTCCATTAACACACCAGGCCTTGTACTGTCATATGAATGCAAGATAAGCTATTTTGATATGTCCTGAAATGTTAGAATTGTTTTGCCTAACTAATACATTTTGAGATTATTTTTTGATCGGTAGGGAGAGGAGGGCTGGTGATACCATGTGGAAAGGAGACCTTATAACATATTGCTAACATATTGCCTTTTTTAAAAAAAATATAAGGTGTGATTCTTCACTGACCCAGTTTCTCTTCATGTGTACACTAGAAAAGAATTAAGGAAACAGATGATGAATAGAAAATGCTCAGTGAAGTTCACTGCCACATGTATGTAAGTTATTAATGCTAGCTGCTAGTAAGACTAGTGTCCTTACTTTTGTTTTAATAATCATTATAGCCCAATTAAAAGGCCACATCTTCACCTAGGGAAGGCATTTTTTTAATTGTATTAAATCATCACTTTTTGTTACCTTTTAGACTATTTTTCCTTTTTTTTTTTCCCACAAATGTCACTATTTTTGTCTCTGTTTTTGAGCAGCTGCCTCTATACAAAACAATGAGAAATAAAGCATTTGGTTTCTTTTGGCAATTGCAACATTCCACAATTCTACTCCCATATAATGAAGAATGAGTTAGTAAAGCAGAGGATCATACAAGATACTGAAAAGAGTAAATATATCACAGAGGATGACATGGTGACTAACCATCCTGCACAGGATGACCTCTGTGAGTGGGCCTGAATGCAATGGGCCAGATAGTAAGATCCACAAGGAACACTTCAAGGAAATAAGGAGAATGAATATAGAGATTGAAATCTGGGAGAATTAGACAATTAAGAGAAAACTCAAAATTCATCTTGGGAACATCCTCCAGTGAATGACAGAGGTCAGAGATCATGACACTGACCAAAGCAATCCTAACAGAATAATTATCTCCAAAGTAAAGCATACTTAAATATCACAGTAATATAAATGATATTCACTGATTTTCTTTTCTATTTTTTTATTATGTTCAATTAGCCAACATATAGTACATCATTAGTTTTTGATGTAGTGCTCAACGATTCATTAGTTGTGTATAGCACCCAGTGCTCATCACAACACATGCCCTCCTTAATACCCATCACCCTGTTACCCCGTCCCCCCACCCCCCTCCCTTCTGTAACCTTCAGTTTGGTTCCCAGAGTCCAGAGTCTTTTATGGTTTGTCTCCCTCTCTGATTTCTTCCCATTCAGTTTTCCCTCCCTTCCCCTGTGGTCCTCTGCACTATTCCTTATGTTCCACATATGAGTGAAACCACATGATAATTGTCTTTCTCTGCTTGACTTATTTCACTTAGCATAATCCCCTCCAGTTCCATCCATGTCAATGCAAATGGTAGGTATTCATCCTTTCTGATGGCTGAGTAATATTCCATTTATATATGAACTGATTTTCAACTTTTACAATCAACTTCAAGAACAATCTTGGAGCATTTTACAACTGTTATAACTTTGACAAAATAAAATTATAATTATAGCTGTGAAGGTCTAGGAAGGTGAAGGGGATGAAAAGGAGGATGGAAGGTGGGATCATTGCACAAATGAGAGAAATGTAGTCTGTGGTACATATAAAAATAGGGTTTTAATTATGCTATTTGAAGATGAAATGAGAGACCAAAACTGTTAATATATTCATCTGGGTTGAGGAGAATGTTAAAGAAAGGTGGAGAGTAGGGTAACATTTGGCCAAATTCTATATATGTGCAGTTAAAAGCATTATATTTTAAATAAGTAAATATTATAGAACTAAGAAATGACCAAAAGTGCTCACCCCTTGGGAGTAGGTCACTGGATGATGAGGATGAATAGTGTCTTGATTCTCAATGTTGCTCCATTTTAATATGTGCTTTTTATGATTGGAAATGAATGTGTTGTTTGATAATTCTCTGGAGGATTAAAAAAAAAAAGATTGGAAAGAGAGTTTCGTGGATCTAAGTTTTCCTTTTTAGGATAAGAATAACTTTTGAGAGATACCTAGTAAGGCCCAGGGTAGGTTTTAATACCTGCTCAACCCCTGAACATATTGCATTCACCTGAGAGAACTCTCTTTTTCTTCAAGAGCCTCGTCATCCTATACGTGGTTGTAGATAATGCACAGCTATATAACTTCTGTATATAAAGATAGGTAATATTTTGTGTAAGTACCATAAGACCAATATTATTTTCCAAACTTACAAATTATAACCAATAACATTGAAATAAATTGACTTTTATTTAAAACTCATTAAAAATGCACATTGTATACAAAATGAAAGGTCACAATAGTTTAATTCTATATATTTTTTCCCATTTCTAAGACCTATGTCTATTCCTGAGACCTATATCCTCAAAAAGCTATGCTAAGTTAATCTGATGAAAAGTAAACCAACAATTCCAATGTAGTTGAAATAAAAGGAGAAAAAAAGATAACTAGGGTAATAGAAAGATAGACATTTTAGCCTAGCTGAAGAAGACCAAGAGACTTCCTAGAGGCTTTGTGCTTCTTGGCCACTAAATAGATTTATATGTGCCATTGTTAATTAAATCAAGACCCTCACATTAAACCCTGATTATTATTGCTAGCTATCATGAGGTTCAAGGTTCCTCAATAGTTATTTTAAAATTCACACACATGTTTCATATTTGCTGGACTGGTTCATTGAATAATTGATGGATTTTTTTTTCTTTTTCAAAAGCTGGTATATTGTGGAGCACACCAATAAGAGAGAGATGGCTTGCTTGCCAGCTTACTTGAGGTGTACTATAACTCTTTCCATTTTAGAAAATTTACTATTAAACACTAAAAGGAGAGTGTGTCCAACTTAAATATTCAGAACTGAGCCAACTAAAATGGATCTGTAATAGCTGAATGTAACAGCTGAATAGATTGCATTCATAACTAGGTATGTTGCTAAAGTAATAATATTTTCCTCAGTAGGACACAAGAAAAACTTCTGCTCACATTAGCTCAACACTACATTATGATCCTCTAGGTTTAGCTAGTGTTGGACTGATGCAGCTCACAAGATAAAAAGTAACTTCATCGATCATTTATAAGGGATTCTGTGGTCGACTCTGCTCTAAATTGGGCATGAAATAAATGGATTACTGAAAAAGCAGAGCAACAAAATCTATTATGAACTTGAAATGAATCTTGAAATAGCCAATCGTTTTCTATGGTGCAGTATTTTCAATGCTATTGTTTTGTTTTATTCATTTTTAAAGCTTTGTTGAAAAGGAATTATGTTATTCTTTCTCTTTTCTTTCAGTACTTGTGAATTCAACATTAACTTTTACCTCACCTCCATTTGGTTTTACTTTAAAAAAAAACATAAGAATTTTAAGGAATTTAAAGCTTCTATTGACATGGTGACAGCGTTATACATTACTTTTCAACTGTATTCTCACAGATTTCTCTAGCATGATGAGATTTTCTTAACATCATAAAATGAACAATTTATAATAGAATCACTTAATTATTACAGAATGGTGGGTCAACTATTTCCAATAATTACACAAAATAAAGAAGCAATAAAATTTCCAGAGCTTTTAACTCTAGTTTCTAAATTTATTTTTGTCTTAAAAGCTGCAGGTCAGTGCATTAATTGCCATTAGGTGAGTTTGTGTAAATTCAGAGCATTTGTCATTTCATTATTTGCTGTTGATGAAAAAATAAGTTTAGAGATCAATATATATCTCCTAAAGAGGAGTTAAAATGTTTTAAAAGTTAAGGACATATTTGTGATTATGTCAGAAAGTCTGTTGGTCTGAATTTTTAAAATCAGACTCATTATAATTACAGGAACATTGGAGTTTCTGCTCTATTACAAAAGTACTTTGGGAAAAAAAAACTTTCTGTGGAAATAGTCAACTTAGGAAGGCATTAAAAACTAGGAAACCTTGTAACCAGAGCACTAATAAAATCATAATCAGAGTAATAATGTGGTAAAATTCCTAATAAATGAAGATTATCCTATTCCCCACCTTAAAAAATAGAATGTGACTATAGTTTGATAGAAAGGGAAATGAGGCAGGAATGCAGCTGCCAAGTGAGGAAAACAAGAGCAAAGAAACATCTCTAAGAGTAGCAGGTGGAGTAGTTTGTTTCTTTTGCACACACACACACACACACACACACACACAAATAACTATGAAATAAGCACTTACAAAGTGGAATATCAAGTTAAACTGACCCAGAGAGATCTGTGGATATGTGATCATACTGTACAATGATGTTTCAGCTGGATGTCCTGCCTCCAGCTATGTGAGGGAAGCTGGCTTTCAGCTGCTGATTCTGTGTAATAAAAAGCTATAATGTGCTGAGAAAAAAAAATATATATCAATGTGATATGAATTCCAAACTATTCTCAAATTGATGATTGAGTCACATTTATGCTACTATGATAGTACTAAAGAGTAATAATGCTCTTACATTTATTTTGTTTAGGAAAAGTTACCTGATCAGTATTTTATTTTATTTTAAGACTTATTTATTTCTTCTTGGGGGGAGGGGAGGAGCAGAGGGGGAGGGAGAGAGAATCTTAAGTTGACTCTGCTCTGAGCATGGAGGCTTACATGGGGCTTGATCTCAGGGCCCTGAGATCACGACCTTGAGATTATGACCTGAGCTGAAACCAAGAGTCCAGATGCTTAAGCGACTGTGCACCCAGGTGTCCCTTGATTAGTATTTTAAAATCTCTAATGAAATCTCAATGCAGGTAAGAGAAACAAACTTGGGCTGATGTAATTGGTAAAGAGGCATCGTTCACTAAGGATAACCAAGCCAAGAAAATGTTTGGTCATTTTTGTGGTTTGCATGGTTTTCTTGTTTTTGTCTGGGCTTAGACATGATTAAGGAGTTATCCTGTTTTTGCTCTGCTCCATACATTCATAGTGACGGTGTCTAAAGACGGTCTTTGGAATTATCAATGTTATGAAGGGAACATCATGCTACAGCTGTTAGTGCCAGACCAAGGACAAGCTGACAGCTGTCAGGGCTGCATTTTTTTTTTTTCAGAGGACTAAAGTGGATAGAAATAATGAGGGAATTTCTGTCAAAACTTGATAAATATTCTCATTCACTAGAGAAAAAGAGAAATCCCGAGGATTTTAGAGCATGTCGAACGCTTCATGGGATGGCTGCTACATGGACCATCTAGAGAGGGGAGAGCACAAACACCAGTCCTTTAACTTCCCAAAAGGTCCTCCTGTCCAACCTGGAGATAAAAGCGTAAGATGTCATATATGAGAGGCCATGAAGACAGTAATGAGGGGCATCACAGCAGCCAAATGTGTGAACAAATGACCAATGACTTTGAGCAGCCTTTTTTTTTAAAAAAAGATTTTATTTATTTATTTGACAGAGAGAGACACAGCGAGAGAGAGAATACAAGAGCAGCCTTTTTTACTTCATTAACATAAAGGCACTTCTAAGTCCCAGAAGCCTTGATAGAAACCCATACTTGAATGGCTGGGGGTAATTCTTATGAGTTACTAATGTTAGGATCTCTTTTTATCTTGAGGAGTTTGGAAGACTTGGAATCAGAAATTAACTGGTTTCCCAAACATATAGTACTTTGTATAATAAAATTAAACTGTGATTTTAAAAAAATTTCAAATTGTGGTTTTGAAGTCAAACCGGATACATTCACACATTTATACATTCACAGTAGATTATCAACTAAAATAACATTTTATACAATTCTGGCTATTTTATATGATTATGAATATGATGCTACATGCCAATTTTATACCCATTTATAGTTTATATGATAGATCTTCACATGTCATGAAGTTATTTGGGAAAGTCATGACATCTTTATAGGCCTTAATTATCACATCTCTAAAATAAGAATGCATGGACTAATATGTCCTTCAAAACTCTATTCTTTTGTTTAAATATATGGAAATTAGCATTTATGTTTAGTTTTATATACATACCTATTGGGAAGAACCACAGGAGACCAAAGCTCAGTTCCTCAAAATGTAAACTGTAGTTTGAGGATGTCTATAAGGAAACAAAATAATTTTTTCCACCCAAGGATAGTGCTAAAATATTTTGGCCAATAAACATATTTCCATAAATATATTTCTGTAAATATTCCATAAATATATTTCCATAAATAACCCAATATCTTTTTTCCCCCAGCTGCAGTTTTCTATTTCTCTCCACATTAGACTTATTATTTAATTTCAGGACTAATGAAAGATGGGTCTGCAAAATAACTGGACAAATGCATCACAAGCATTAGCAGCAAATCTGAGTGTATGCTTGTGGCTATCTTAAGGCTCGTCTTTCATACATAGCATCTCTATCAATTTATAGCGTCATTGTGCCATCATATCCCATTTATCTTCTCAATCTACTTATGCTATCAAGGTAAAATACAAAATAAATATGAAATCAAAAAACATTTTATTAATTATTAAATTGGAAATAATTTACCAACAACTCTGTCTTTAAATCAAAGCTATTTGATTATTATTTTTTTTAAATCAATTTTATTTTAGATTTAGGTCTTACTTCTTGTGGTGGTGGTGTTGTGGTTGTACAAAAAGATCATATATTTTGAACTCCAAAGTACTGGATTCAATCTTGAGATTCAATCTTTCATTTGTTTGGTGTATGAACTTATGTGAATTATTTAACTTCTTTGAGCATCACATGTTTCCACTATAATATGAGGATAATAATAATTGCCATACAGAGTCATGAAATAAAATAAGTCAACATATTAAAATTTTTAAATTTAATATGAAGTGAAAATATGTTATTTCATGAATAAAGTAAATTCTTAGCTCATGAAATTATAGAGGAGTGATGTGAAAATATTGACAGCATAAGCATTAACTAGATCTGTGGTTGATGACTCTAAGCTGTAAGGGAGGAGATGGAAAAATTGCTCACAGCCTACAGCAGCTTGTTGTTGGTCTCAACCACCCATTATGCTTTTGACTGGGCAAGTTATTTTACCAAGTTCCTCATTTGTAAAGTATATAATATATATACACAACAGCATTGTGAGTTTTTTAATTTAAAAATACATGAAAAGTAATTAAAATCTTTTGGCACATACGTGCACAGTACATGTCAGCTATTAGATTGTTCCTACTCCACTTCTGGCCTTTATGGAAGTTCATCCTTTAGATTTGTGCTTCCAGTGTGTGTTTACATTCTTTTTTGCCTAACCACCTTAGCTCTTTGACACTGTTTTCACCTATAAAGAATTTGTAATGTAATATAAACACTTAAAGAATTAATATTTTGGGGTCAAAGAAGAGAAAAGAGACCAATGAGATGGTCCTTCATTCTCTACATAGAGCTTTTATTTATTTATTTATTTACAGCCA
>NC_138370.1:90344957-90391742 GCF_054177405.1 Leptonychotes weddellii
GCATCAGGGAAATCCAAGTGAAAACCTCAATGAGATACCACCTCACACCAGTCAGAATGGCTAAAATTAACAAGTCGGGAAATGACAGATGTTGGCAGGGATGCAGACAAATTGATTATCTTTAATTGGAACTAGGTGAAACATATGAGTCACTTAAACTAATTTAAATTTGTTGGTTTAATTAAGATAGACATGTTATCAGCATTAAATATGAAACTTTTATTCTATCTAGATTTGCTGAAGGTCAAATAAGCTTGTGTTATCTCTGTTTCAATTTGTCAACAAAAAAGATGACTTACAATGATGGTTAATTTTGTCTGTCTCAAAGTTTTCATGGGTAATTGTTAAGATAGCATTGAAAGTCTTTGGTAACTTGAAAATTTAAAGTTTTGCTTGAATGATAAATGGGATTGAATTCATTGGCCATCTAGGTCTTTTCGAAATAGAATAGAGTGCTAAGAGCTATTTTTTAATCCGATATCAGAACTGTCCATTATATCATTTACATGCCTCTACCCATGTCATAAAATATGATCCCTTTTGCTATAACTTTCTTCTAATCATCTAAAAAAAGTCATTTTTGTATGTGTCCATATTATAAATGTCATGTGTGGTGGACATTAGTACAGTTTACCAATATTTATAGTTCTCTTCTTTCTAGGCATACAATCTATTTGCATGTCCCACATTTGTGAGGTCATCTCTGAAATGGTTAAGGAAATGTGTGCCCTTCCAGGTGGACATGTTTAATGTCTGGTGCCCTGTTCTTCAGCCCACATAGTCTCTGCTTTGGTGATTGTGGAAAACATAATGTGATAAGAAGGTACCACTTATCAGGTGAAGCTGCTTAGACCACTAAGTCTACACATAGACAACAACTGTCCTGAAGTATTTCCTGGATGCACAGTGGATTTTGAGTAAGTTAGGTATATATTTCCTGTGGTAAGCCACTGAAATTTGAGGTTGTTACCACAGTAAAGACTAGTGTATTATGAATTTACATTATGTAAATTAAATATTGTCAGATTAAGATTAAATTTTCCATTAAGTTACTGGATTTTTCTAAGTACATTATCTGTGTACTAATGGCTTTTAAAAGAAATTTATGGCATTGATTAAAATATTTAGAAATCAGAGAGATGCTTAGGAATATGCCATCCATCTATAATGAAGCAGGATACCAGCTTTTCTTCCTAAGACTTCAGAGAACCAGTTCCTGGAAACCTCTCTCAACCAGTATTTTGTTGTTGTTGAAATGTTGTGAACTGTTATTGTCTGGATTTTTTTTTTTCCCTAAGAAAAATGATTAAAGTACTTCCTAGTAAAAAAAAAAAAAAAAGGAATATATTATCATTGAGCTCAGAATGTATCTTTTCCACAGTGTTGGTGCAAAGAGACTGTTCACAGTGATGCAGGATGATTTTAATAAAATGGGCTAAAAGGCTTTAAATAAAATTTAAAATAACACTTTACCATTTTTAGCTAGGTTTGTCCAAAATGTTAAATACAGATCAAATAGTCTTATTTCAAAATATTTCTAGCATATATTTCCCTGAACTTTTAAAAATAGATATTTTCTTGCCAAAAAAAAAAAATGATCAAAGAAGTGTGACAGAAAATCCAAACCAACCTTGGTTTAAGCAAAATAAAAAAGAAAATATTTCTCTCTCATTTTAAGTGAGGCAGGAACTCCAGGGCTGGAATGGTGCCACATTGTGTGAAGACACAAGTATTTTTTACCTGATTGTTATGCTGACTGTCCCCCTTTCCCAACATGATCTTGGTTTAGAAATATGTATAAAATGAGAGAAAAGTAAAAGAAAAAAATGCTTACTTAGCACTGCCTTAGGGAAAAACATTTGCTTAGGCAATGAGACACATCACAAAAGAGTAGGACAGGATTCCTTCACACAAAGAGCCCACACTTTCAAGAGGAATACACACTAGTAAATGAGCAAGTATAGTATGATGCAATAAGTACCACGGTCAAAAAAATCAGAATAGGGTTTAGAAGTGAGTTGACACTGTAGATGGGTCTTCCTTTTGGATGGGGGACAGAGTAAAGAGGTCAGATCAGGCAGAAAAAATAATCTGCACCAAAGTACAGTGAAATGAAGATAAGACAAGCAGAAGTTTTAAGTGACTGTGGTGTAGATGCAATTCATAAAGAGATAGAGGAGAATTATGAAGATCAGATTGGATATAAAAGTTGAGGGCAGATTGTAAAAGGTGTTGTATGTTTTCTTAATAATTTAGATCTTGAGTATTGAGAAGTTTATAGCATTATGCATTGAAGAAAGTTTAATTTTGGTTTAATTTTTAGAATAAAAAATTCTGTCAGTATTATAGAATAGTGATTTTAATAATGGAGAGATATGCAAAGAGAGATACACTATAAAGATATAATAAATGTTAAATCAGAGCAGCTCACTTGCATGGGCCTCTCCAAGACACTGTTGGGATTAACAACATATTCACATAATCATAAGATTTTATAAAATTTGAAAAAATTAAACTCCAATCATTTAAAACCACTTTCACTTCCCATGTTGACTTTTTTTTAATCTCTCTTCCACAGATAAGGTAGCAATGCATTGGCATTCTTTGGCATTTTATACATTCAAATTCTTGGAAGAGATGAAGAAATTTAGGTTGCATTAATATCAGGACAGAATGTAGGGACAGCAAGCCTGTGTTTGTGGCTAGGTTAAGCACTGAGAGTTTAATCAATGAAGTGGTGAGAAAAAAGTGAGGAATCATGGTGGATATTTTTTAGTCCCCCAGGGGCTTCCATGATCATTTGCAATATTGTAATCTGAAAAGTATATTGTATATTGTATATACCTGGACAAAAACCAATTAACATAAGTCATCACAAAGGAGTAAAAAGAGTAGACAGTATACCAAACCACCCCCCATATTCAAACAAATAATAATTAAAATAACTTCAATCCCACACTATATCATAGTAAAGGTGTCTATCCAACAAGAAGATCTAACAATTGTAAATCTTTATGTCCCCAACTTGGGAGGACCCAAATATACAAAATAATTAATAACAAACATAAAGAAACTCATTCATAATAATACAATAACAGTAGGGGACTTTAATACCCCACTCATAGCAATGGATAGATCATCTGAGCAGAAAATCAACAAGGAAACAATGGCTTTGAATGACACACTGGACCAGATGGACTTAACATATATATTCAGAACATTTCATCCTGAAGCAACAGAATACACATTCTTTTCAAGTGCACATGGAACACTCTAGAAAAGATGACACACTAGGTCCCATATTAGGCCTCAACCAATACAAGATTGAGATCATATCATGCATATTTTCTGACCACAACACAATGAAACTTGAAGTCCACCACAAGAAAATATTTGGAAAGACCACAAATACATGGACGTTAAAGAACATCCTACTAAAGAATGAATGGGTTAACCAGGAAATTACAGAAGAAATAAAAAATTACATGGAAACAAATGAAAACATTTGGGATGCAGCAAAAGCAGTCATAAAAGGGAAGTATATAGCAATACAGACCTACCTCAAGAAGCAAGAAAAATCTCAAATATGCAACCTAACCTTACACCTAAAGCAGCTAGAAAATGAACAAAAAATAAAGCCAGCAGAAGAAGGGAAACAATAAAGATTAGAGCAGAAATAAATGCTATAGCAACAAACAAACAAAAAATGAAACAGTAGAGCAAATCAATAAAACTGGGAGCTCTTTGAAAGAATTAATAAAATTGATAAACTCTTGGCCAGACTTATCAAAAAGAAAAGAGAAAAGACCCAAATAAATAAAATCATGAATGAGAAAGGAGAGATCCCAACTGACACCACAGAAATACAAACAATTATAAGAGAATATTATGAAAAATTATATGCCAACAAACTGACAATCTGGAAGAAAAGGATAAATTCCTAGAAACATAATCTACCAAAACTGAAACAGGAAGAAATAGAAAATTTGAACAGACCCATAACCAGCAAAGAAATTGAATCAATAATCAAAAATCTCCCAACAAATAAAAGTCCAGGGCCAGATGCCTTCCCAAGGGATTCTACCAAACAATTAAAGAAGACTTAAGACCTATTCTTCTGAAGCTGTTCCAAAAACTAGAAATAGAAGGAAAACTTCCAACTCATTCTACGAGACCAGCTTTCCCTTGATTCCAAAACCAGACAAAGACCCCACTTAAAAGGAGAATTACAGGCCAATATACCTGATGAACAGGGAAGCAAAAATTCTCAAGAAGATACTAGCTAATCAAATCCAACAGTACATGAGAAGAATCATTCACCACAATCAAGTGGGATTTATTCCTGGGCCCCAGGGATGGTTCAATATTCCCAAATCAATCAACATGATACACCACATTAATAAAAGAAAGGATAAGAATCATACGATCCTCTCAATAGATGTAAAAAAAGGATTTGACAAAGTACAGCATCCATTTTTGATAGAAACCCTCAACAAAGTAGGGATAGAGGAACATACCTCAACATCATAAAAGCCATATATGAAAGACCCACAGTGGATATCATTCTCAATGGGGAAAAACTGAGAGATTTTCCTCTATGGTCAGGAACAAGACAGGGATGTCCACTCTCATCATTATTGTTATTTAGCATTATACTGGAAGTTCTAGCCTTGGCAATCAGACAACAAAAAGAAATAAAAGACATCTGAATCATAGGCAGGGAAGAAGTCAAACTTTCACTATTCCCAGATGACATGATACTCTATGTAGAAAACCCAAAAGGCTCCAAAAAATTGGTAGAACTGATACACAAATTCAGTAAAGTCACAGGATCAACATATAGAAATCTGTTGCATTTCTATACACCAAAAATGAAGCAGCAGAAAGAGAAATCAAGGACTTAATCCTATTTACCATTGCATCAAAAAAAATAAATGTTACCTAGGAATAAACCTAAACAAAGAGGTGAAAGATCTGTATTCTGAAAACTAGAGAACATTTATGAAGGAAATTGAAGATGACACAAAGAAATGCTCATGGATTAGAAGAACAAACATTGTTAAAATGTCTATACAACCCAAAGCAATCTATACATTTAATGCAATCCCTGTCAAAATACCACCACCATTCATCACAGAGCTAGAACAAACAATCCTAAAATTTGTATGGAAAATAGCCAAGGCAATGTTGAAAAAGGAAACCAAAGCTGGAGGCATCACAATTCCGGACTTAAAGCTATATTCCAAAGCTGTTGTCATCAAGACAGTATGGTACTGGCACCAAAATAAACAGATAGATCAATAGAACAGAATAGAAAACCCAGAAATGGACCCACAACTATATGGCCAACTAATCTTCGACAAAGCAGGAAAGGATATCAAATGGGAAAAATGCAGTCTTTTCAACAAATGGTATTGGAAAACCTGGACAGCAATATGTAGAAGAATGAAACTGGACCATTTTCTTACACCATACAGAAAAATAATTTCAAAATGGATGAAAGACCTAAATGTGAGACAGGAAACCATCAAAATCCTAGAGCAGAAAACAGGCAGCAACCTCTTTGACCTCAGCCATAGCAACTTCTTATTTGACATGATTCTGGAGGCAAGGGAAACAAAAGCAAAAATGAACTATTGATTCTTCATCAAGATAAAAAGCTTCTGTACAATGAAGGAAACAATCAGCAAAACTAAAAGACAACCTTCAGAATGGGAGAAGATATTTGCAAATGATGTATCTGATAAAGGATTAGTATCCAAAATCTATAAAGAGGTTATCAAACTCAACACCCAAAAAACCCCAAATAATCCAGTTAAGAAATGGGCAGAAGACATGAATAGACATTTTTTTTCCAAAGAAGACATCCAGATAGCTAACAGACACATGAAAAGATGCTCAATAATGCTCATTATCAAGGAAATATAAATCAAAACCATGATGAGATACCACCTCATACCTATGTATGTTGGCAAGGATGTAGAGAAAGGGGAACCCTCTTACACTATTGGTGGGAATGCAAACTGGTACATCTACTCTGGAAAACAGTGTGGAGTTTCCTCAAAAAGCTAAAAATAGAACTACCCTAGCCCAGCAATTGCACTACTACTATTTACCCAGAGTATATAAAAATACAGATTTTTGAAGGGGCACATGCCCCCCGATATTTACAGCAGTATTATCAACAATAACCCAATTATGGAAAGAGCTTAAATATCCATCGACTGATGAATGGCTAAAGAAGACGTGGTATGTATATATATATATATATATATATATACAATGGAATATTACTCAGCCATAAAAAATAATTAAATCTTGTTATTTGCAATGGTGTGGATGGAGCTAGAGTGTATTATGTTAAGTGAAATAAGTCAGTCAGAGGAAGACAAATGCCATATGATTTCACTCATATGTGGAACTTAAGAAACAAAACAGGTGAACATTGGGGAAAGAAAAAAAAGAAGAGAGAGGAGAGAGAGAGGCAAACCATAAAACAGACTCTTAACTAAAGAACAAACTGAGGGTTACTGTGGGGTCGTGGGTGGGGGATGGGCTAAATGGGTGATGGGGATTAAGGAGGGACTTGCTTCATTGAGTGCTAAGTGTTATAGTTAGTGATGAATCCCTAAATTCTACTCTTGAAACCAATATTACACTATATGTTAACTAACTAGAATTTAAATGAAAACTTGAAACAAACAAACAAGAATAACTTAAGTTCTTTCAGATGATCCTGAGTGAAATACTGGATAGGAACCCTCATGGAGTAAAGAGAAAGATCAAATAAATGAGTGTGTTTTGTTTTGAAATAAGTGTTACCATGACTTGTGTGACTTGTATGTATACATTGGCCCACTGCTCCAGAAGTTGATATTGCTGAAAAGAGAAGACCACAGGTAGGCAATGCAGAGGTGCTGTATTAGTTATCTATTTCTCTGCATTTTACCACAGATTTACTGGCTTCAAACACAAATTCATTATTTGAGTTTCTGCAGGCCAGAAGTCTGGGCATAACTTAGCGGGATTCTCTGTGTAGTACCTCACTAAGCTGCAATCAAGATGTTGGTCAAGGAGAGGGTCTGTATGTAATTTAGACTAGGACAAAATATTCTTTCCTGGCTCACACGGTTTTGGCAGCAGTCAGTTCCTTGTGGTTTTAAGATTAACGGCAGCTTGCTTCCTCACAGCCAGAGAGAGAGAAAGAGAGAGGAGAGATTCTAGTAAGACAGTGCTACTCTTGTGTAATTACACACATGTAAGCATATACATTAACCACATTTGCTGCATTCGTGGGTGGAAGTAAGATACCGTTCCTTAAGGTTGTGAATACCAGGAAGCTGATCATGGGGTCACCTTAAGGTCTGTTGGCCAGAGGCTCCTCCCCTCTCTGTGTAAGCTGAGTTGTGAGTGACCTGATGTAGGGGTTCTGTTGGGAAAATGACTCTTCAAAATGAAGTCGGTCCAGCAAAAGAGGATAGTATAACAATGACTAAATAATTTGGACTAGTAGCTAATGATAGTGTCAAACAAGATTGTATAGAAATTTAAAAGCAAGCATCCAGAATATGAAAACAAAGAGAAACAGGCGTAATTTCTCTTTCAATTTCAATCTCTGCCACACTAAATTAAATACCTTAGAAAATTTCACTAAATATAATGAAAAAGATTGTGAATATCTTTTTTTTATCTTTCTTACTTAATAGGGATGAAAGATATACATCTGCCACTCTGAAAGTACTTGCTTTTCTCAATATATTAAATTGGCTGCATACAAAAAACAATATAATGACATGTTGAAGTGCATTTCTTTGTCAGCAAATGCTCCTAGAGGATGCATAGAAAACATCACAGGGGATATGAAGAATCAAGTCTTAGGGTAAAGTACAGTATGAAAGATTTGCTACCTGGTTGCAGTATGATCAGATATTGCTAGAATATCTCAGTTTATGGTATTTTCTGGATTCACCTACAGTAATAAAATATTCTAAGATGGCTTTTTAATGACCTATTAAAGCAAAGAAGTCATGGAGAAGAATACAGGTAAAGGCTTCTTTAACAAAAATCAATGTTTGGGTAAAAACTATGCGTGGATAACCATTAATGAAATGGTTTCTTTAACTTGAGAAAAGAAGGTTATGGAATATCTTTACAGAGTGAGGAACAGAGCACTATGTGAAATTTGTTCAATGAATTATTCATAACCTTGTTAATGCAGCAAAGTGCACAAAGTGCTGAAGGACATCATCACAGGGCATTCAAAAGATTGGACAAGCCTAACTACAAGTGTCATATTTTACAAAAAAGCGTATGCTCCAAATCCATTGGCTTGTCTGGGATGAAAGGAAAAGTAAAAAATATACCACAAATGGATAATTTTGAAGAATAAATGCACACATTTTAGCTTTAAGATTAAAGTAACTGCCTTTCAGGAGAATTTTGAAAACAGATGATTGGTAGAGTTTTCACCAGCTTAAAGAGACCTTGGCAAGACATAAACTTTCACCCTGCTTGAGGGCTGCTGGGAAATTAGTCTTAATTCACTCTATTTTAAGTAAACATGAAAGAAACATGTAGGGATATCTAATATTGTTTCTAGTTATTTGTACTTGATGAGTATGTAACGGATGAGGCCAGAATCTCTGGAACAGTGGGGGAGGGAGATGAAGGGAGGAAAAGAAAGTATTGTAGTTAAATTTCAAGAAAAACTGTAACTGTTCTCTGTCAGGAGCATATGTGTCACTGGAGTTCCTTGTGGGGCCACCAACAATTTTCCCTCAGACTGTGGGTGCTCTGATCTGATGGCCAGTTTCTGTATTTTCTACCTAAAGAAACTTGTATTATTTTCTTCTATTTGCATTTCTCTATCAATCACACACTAATTTTGATACCAAAAATAACATGAATGTGTCATCCACAAGAAAATTTCAAAATGGGAGAACTACAGAAACAATTGGTGTAGAAATGTTCTAATTTCTTTTAATTGTTTGGTATGAAAAACCTCAGTGAAGCTTAAGCCCATCTGCTAAAATTATTAAAATGTAGCACATTATGATTAGTTCTCAAGGAACAACTGATTGACGTCAGGGGAGGTAGTAATTTGTGGGTTTAATTTCAAGAGTTTCCAAATGAAATTTTTCATAGTTGGTGAGTAGAATTTACAATGAATTATTATAATGAAGCCAGTGAGGCACTTATTCAATTTGGATCAATACAGTTTGATATCTTCTCATCTACAACAGTTATTAAAACCAATCCAATCCAGTCAAATATTAGAATTATTGTATCATACTTAATTAAACCAGAATTTTCAGATTAAATTAAGCAGCATGTTCATTACTGTGGTTTTCACACTATATAAAATTAAATGAATTTTATTTAAGATTATTGCTTATTTCATCTACTTCTTTCAATTAATTTATACTTAGCTTTGCAATATAGTAGTATTTCCATAGTGGTACACAAATATAAATCATATATATATGTGCACATATATGTATACACATATGTATATAGTGTGTGTATTTCATATACAAAAATAGTGATTATATAGTTGTATGATTCAAAGCATTTGGAGACAACTACTAGAAAATTAGACCGCATATTGAAGTCAAATGAGAGGTCAATCAAAATAATACGGAGGTCTTTCTACCAGAAAAACATAAATACAGCACTGATGGAGAGAAACTAATAATGATCAAGATATGGGGCCAAATCTTGGGATAATTTCTCTAATGGCATTGATATGCAATAATGTACATCTCAATTATAACTAAGATTTTTAGCTTTATGGTGGCATTAACGAGAATGTGAAATATAGGGAGTGAGATGAGAAGTATTGAACATAGACAATACATTTAGAAATACAGTCAGTTCAGGTGCCTGGGTGGCTCAGTTAGTTAAGCAGCTGACTCTTGGTTTTGGCTCAGGTCATGATCTCAGGGTCCTGGAATTGAACCCTGAGTCAGGTCCACACCCAGCACAGAGTCAGCTTGAGGATTTTCTCTCTCTCCCTCGCCCTCTGCCCCTCCCCCACTCTCTCTCTCTCCCTCTCAGAAATAAATACAATAAAATCTTAAAAAAAAGAAATATGGTCAGTTCTGTTTTAATGGGACATAATACATTCTTAACAATAACCACACTCTAAAAGCACGCACACAATAATCACAGGCCTAGTGGGGAAAAAGTGGTTAGGGGCACAACACTTAAAAACTTCGTCAGAGACCCACTTATAAAAGATAGAAAACTAGAAGAATAGTAGCCGTTACAGATATGTCAAATAGTAAAGAACTACATAAATGCCACAATAAATATGGCACTTTATCTTGAAAAACACCGGAAGTTTGCTTGTGGAAGTGGGCATTGGAAGAATTGTCACCTGCTGTGTGTGAATTATTTTGGAGTGTTTAAAGAATGGTTATCTGTAATTGGAGGGGAGTTTGTAATACCAGATGTGGATCGTTACAGCTCACATGTAGTTAACTGAGATAGCATTAAGTGTTTGAGGTGTGTGTGTGTGTGTGTGTGTGTGTGTGTATTTATGTTTTTGATATTCCTACTCAAAACACATTCTTGCTTTGTTCATCTGAATGCAGTTCTCTGTATTCATCAAATATTTATATCAGAGGGAATTGCACATAAGTAAATGCAAAGTTAAGTTATATTCAAATTATTTCCTTTTTAAAAATATTTTATTTATTTATTTGACAGAGAGAGTGAGAGAGTGAGACAGAGAGAGCACAAGCAGGGGGAGCGGCAGGCAGAGGGAGAGGGAGAAGGAGACTTCCCTCTGAGCAAGGAGCCTGATGCGAGGCTAGGTCCCAGGACCCTGGGATCATGACCTGAGCCGAAGGCAGATGCTTAACGACTGAGCCACCCAGGCGCCCCTCAAATTATTTCTTATACATATCAATCACATTAAAACAAAATGTGTAAAACGAACCTCATAGAAAAATTGAATTTATGTAGTAGAGGTTTAGAAGTAAATGAGATCATCCAAAGAAGAAATTTAAAATTTAACAATACCCATGATTTAAACTGGAGTTATTGCCATGCACATCCAAACAATTATTTTTTATTAAATAAATTAAATCTAACAAATACAAAAGTGGGACCTACAGATGATTGATACAGACATGAAGATCTATTGTTCCAGGGACAATATACTGTATGGATTTAGTGAAAACTGTTTAGAATCAGAGAGACTTGTATTCCAAATAATTAGCTTTGCCACTTACTGCCTTGGCAACTAGATTATTTAAACTCACTAATGGCTCTGGTTTTCTCAGATGTAAACTGGGAATGTAACTATTACCTTGTGAGTATAAAATAAGGCAGGGTGCCCTTAGCATGGTGCTTTGGTCATAGGAGACACTGTCCACCCTGGGTGCCCATCCCTCATGCTTCCATTTCAGTATACCTGCATCTTTTGTCCACCCACACAGCAGGCCTGAGGTGCTGGAGGATTGTTGCCTTGGTGAGAAGACATAACCAGTTACATACTGGAGCATGTGTATAAAAACCTCAGTGTCCTCACCTCTCAGTTGGGATAATTCTGAGTATTGCATCCCACACTGGCTCCCAGAGATTTCCTAGCAGATTAAACTCCAGTCACGCACAGTAGATACTGGCTTGATAAGCTGCCTTCTTTTCCCCAATTCTTTACCACACTGCCCTGCCAGAATTTCTTTTCTAAGTAAACATCTGAGGGGTGCATGCAGAGTGGGTTAAGCATCTGACTCTTGGTTTCAGCTCAGGGCATGATCTCAGGGTCCTGGGATCAAGCCCCAAGTTGCGCTCCACACTCAGCAATGGAGTCTGAGATTCTCTCTCTCCCTCTCCCTCTGCCCGTCCCGCTTGTGCTGTCTCTCTCCCAAATAAATAAATAAAATCTTTAAACAAACAAGCAAACATCTGAACCCCTGTGTCAGGGACAATTTCTTTGAAGCCTAAAATAAGAGATTAATGAATAAGTGATCTAATTATTTTTGGTTTTAGATTATTATTATAACCACGAGTTATTTTATCTATTGGTTTATTAGTTGTATTTACAACTCCAGTCTGTTTGGCTTTTAAACCCCATTAATGTTTTTTATTCATGCTAGCTTGTTGCATCTCCTTACCTATTTTACACACAAATGAAATTGCTACTTTTTCTTTAGGTCATACCTCAAGTCCTATGTCCTTCATAAAATCTTTGATAATTGCAGCCCTCTTCTAGACTTCATAACATACTGTATTAAATCTTAATTCCTCCAGCTCAACTATACTTCTCTCTCACTTTTCAGATTAGAAACTGTATTCTTTTATATTTCTTTGAGTGTGAAACTCAGACTATGGTTTAATAAGAACTTTATTAATAGAATAAGACAAAGGTTGAAAGACAATTTCAGGATGTTCAACAGATGCGTGGTGATACGGGTCAATGCTCTGTGATCCGGGTTCTTGAAAGAGGATTTCAGGTCTTCCACCTGAGTGCAGATATAGACTTGGGGGAGTCAACACCTCCATCCACTACCTTAGGTGACTCATGTAGTGGAAATCTTGCGCCAAACATCTCAGAGGGTGTGTCACCTCAGCAAGGATAGAAGGAAGCTGTGGACATCTGGATGTTTAAGTTAAACAGACTATCTGCCCTAAAACAGACGCAGAGAGCTTTGAATAAAATTCCCTAAGAGATTCCTGGGATTCCCCAGAATAAATTTTTTTTTTAAGATTTTATTTCTTTATTTGACAGAGAGAGAGTTAGCGAGAGCAGGAACACAAGCAGGGGGAGTGGGAGAGGGAGAAGCAGGCTTCCCGCGGAGCAGGGAGCCCGATGCGGGGCTCGATCTCAGGACTCTGGGATCATGACCTGAGCCGAAGGAAGACGCTTAACGACTGAGCCACCCAGGCGCCCCTCCCCAGAATAAATTTAAGTAAAATTCAACCTACTAAAATTTTTGATCCTGTTGAGAATTATCAGGCATCCTTTAATAAAATAATGAAAACTATGTAGCAGTCTATGATTTCTGTGTATTTGTTTTATTGCGTCTGCCAAGGAATGTACACAGAATTGTTTAGTCACACCATAATTTTACTAGATGTTTGTTGTTTTTGCTACTTTCTTCTTTACATAGAATTTAAATTTTCCCATTTTTTTAAAGATTTCATTTATTTATTTATTTGAGAGATACAGTGAGAAAGAGAGAGAGCATGGTGGGGAGAGGGACAAAGGGAGAGAGAAAAGCAGGTTCTCCACTGAGCAGGGAGCCTGACACAGGGCTTGATCCCAGGACCCTGAGATCATGACCTGAGCAAAGGGAGATGTCTAACCAACTGAGCCACCCAGGCACCCCTTAAATTTTCCTATTTTAACAAACTTTTTTCACATATGTGTTATAATCATATTCACTGAAGTATTTTTTTGAAGCATGTTATATAAGAGTTGGAAAGAGAGGAAGAAAGTAGATAGAAAAAAGAAAACAAGAGAAGCAAACAGTAAGTTTACTATTTTTAGGTTTCCTCTTAGGTCTTGGGAATCTTGTTATGTAAAACATGGTCTTTTTCTTTAAAAAACTGAAAATAAAAATTTTTTAACTTTTAAATTGACAATAGGTGAATAGGAAGTATTCTTAAACCCAAACCTTATGTACATTGTACATGATACATGTATATATGTGTGTATTATATGTGTGCATATATATAAACATGTAGATATACAGGTATGCACACACACACACACACACACAAAACCAGGGAGGAAAGGGTTAATTTACCAACTTCTCCAATGCTAACTACTTCATGTCAAGAGTCTGGATGAGATAGCTTAGGTGATGTTTCTACCCTTTTGACCAATCATTGTGCACATGGACTCTTTCAGAAATTAGAAAGGGGCATTATTCTATTTTTTTAAAAAGATTTTATTTATTTATTTATTTGACAGAGAGAGAGAGAGAGCACAAGCAGCGGGAGTGGCAGGCAGAGGGAGAGGGAGAAGCAGGCTCCCCACAGAGCAAGGAGCCCAATGCAGGGCTCGATCCCAGGACCCTGGGATCATGACCTGAGCTGAAGGCAGATGCCTAACTGACAGCCACCTAGGCACCCCAAAAAAGAGACATTATTCTAAAAGAAGATGAGAATTATTTCCAGAAAAAAATAGAGAAGGAAGTACCCATGCAAACAAAAAAATGAATCATGGGCTGGCCATATATATATATGAGAATTATTAAGCAATTTTTTTTTTTTTTGTAGAAGGGCAGATAAAATTTTAGGCTTTATAGGCCATAAGGTCTCTGCCTTAACTACTCAACTCTACCTCTAGTGTAAAATATCTAAACAAATAGATTTTATCTTCCATTAAAACTTTATTTGTGAAAACAGGTGAGTACCTGAATTTGGCCAACTGGCTATAGTTTTCTGACCCCAGAGATAGGTCTTCATAATGTGTACATAAAAACAATATGGTATAAGTGCTATAACTTATTCTAAACAGCTCTGAAGGTAAAGAGAAAAAAAAATAAAATCTTAGTGAATGAGGAGGGTATTACAGTGATATTAAAGTTTGAGTTCAATGAAAAAGTAGATGCAGTGTTACAGCAAATAAATGCGAAGAGCTATTCCAAGCAGAAAAAAGATTATGGAAAGATATAAAGTCATGAAAGAGTAACAACATATTTGTGAAATAGGAAATGCTTTATGGTAGAAAAAAAATTGGGGGATTGTAGTTTGGACAGTTGTGACTGGAGACAAGTTGTGGTCAGATTGTTGTGGCATTTTATGCTAGCAGCGTAACAAGATTAAAATCATCTTTTTGCCAAAGGGAATGAGGGGAAGTCAATAACTAGTATTTTGTGATTTTCCTTCCATTCCATGAAAAGAAATACAATCAAATAACCTTTATTACTCAAATTATATTCCTGGGAGTCCTTGCATTATTTGACCACAGGAAAGCCAGGAACTCCAAAGCCTACTCCCATCTTTCATATTTAATTCCAGAGTTTAGGGCTTTTCTTTTGTATCATGAGCTCTGTTATCAATCTCAAATTATAACATAAGTTCCTTATAGAAAATTGTGAATATACAAAAAAAGCGTAAAAGCAAAACTGAAATAAACTACTATCAAAGAGGATAAAGCTAATATAATTGTATATCATGAAATGTATATCACCTTTCAATTATAAAAAAATCCTTTCTTTTAAATGATTTTTAAAAATATAAAAATATTTTAAATAAAAGTTCTTTTTAATAATTGGAATTATAATGTGCAAGATCTACTTAACAAAAAGTATCGCTAGTTGCAGAACGATATGCTGGACACAATATAAGATGAGCTCTGCAGCCTTCAGAAGCCAACAGTAAGGGTACGAGCCCATCAGACAGAAAATGATGTTGGAATAACAAATAACAGTAGACAGTTCAATATGGAGTGGTATGTTATGGATTACAAGTCCTAGGGAAATGAGTGTTGCTGGGTAAAATATTAAATGTTTTGAAAATGTGTCATCCCTGTCAGGTGTGTCAGGTAAATATTTATTCATTAAAGAAATGTGACTGGAGATTTTTGGGGGACCACACCTAGGAATTCAGTGGTGAGTGAGAAAGGGGGGGTATTTTCCATTTTGGTTCTTACATCCTATTGTGGAGACAGTTGCTAAACAAGCAAACTTATACAATATAAATTCAGAAAGTGATATAGACTTTAAGGAAAATAGAAAAATGTAAACAAGAATGACAGTCTGTATTGAAGGCAACCTTTCATAGACCATTCCAGGAAGAAGTCTCCTCAGAGGTTATAGTTAAAGGAGACAGACAAAAGGGGAACAAATATTTCAGGTGGTGGAGAAGCAAGATCACAGAATCCCAGATGGAGAGACTTTGTTGTAACATCAAAAATTTAGCCTGTCTTTGTCATTCATTCCTGCAAGGAAATCTCTAAATCCTTGAAATTGCTCATGTTGGGAGTGTGTTATTCACAGTGACCCCTGAGTTTATGATCATGAGCAGATGAGTAATGTAAATAGAATTATGGCTAAACATTACCCTGGATGTTTTGTGGAAAATTGGAGACTGGTCGTAGGCTACAATGATCCTCCTAGTGAAGATAATCCAGGCATGTTCCCAGTGGAAATGAGATACTGTGATTTATTTTGGTGTTAGAGCCTACAGGGTTTGCAGCTGCATTGGATATGGAGGAGAGGGATTGGGAAAAACCAAGGAATTATTTTTAGGTATTGGCCTTAAAGTAGTAATTACTCAGATGAAGACTGATGGGGGAGGAACTGATCTATTAAGAGGGATGGAGAGAATTGTGTGTATCTTAATTGCTTATTGAAGTAGCAGAATAATCACTCCTCTAAAGATGTCTACATCCTAATCTCTGACATCTATGTATATGTTACTTGACACAGCAGAGGGGAATTAAGGTTGTAAATGAAATTAAGGTTGCTAATCAGCTGACCTTGAAAATAGGGAGATTAGCCTGTATTATCTGGAAGGGCCAGTGTAATTAAAAGGTTCTTTAAAAATAAGAGAGAGAGGCCTAAGAGAGAGACCTAGGAAGATGGCAGAGCGAGAAGGACTCAGTCCCATAATGCTGACTTTGAAAGTGGAGGAAGGGGCCCGTAAATCAAGAAATTCAGGTGGTGGGGCGCCTGGGTGGCTCAGTTGGTTAAGTGTTTGCCTTCGGCTCAGGTCGTGATCTCAGGGTCCTGGGATCGAGCCCCACATCGGGCTCCCTGCTCTGCGGGAAGCCTGCTTCTCCCTCTCCCACTCCCCCTGCTTGTGTTCCCTCTCTCGCTGTGTCTCTGTCAAATAAATAAATAAAATCTTTAAAAAAAAAAAGAAATTCAGGTGGCTTCTAGAAGCTGGAAAAGGCAAGCAAATGGGTTCTGTCATAGAACCACCAGAAAGGAACCCCATCCTTCTGACGCCTTGATTTTAGCCCCAGGGACACGTTTGACACAGCTCTAATCTACAGAAATGTATTATAATAAATTTGTGTGGTTTTAAGCCAGTAAATTTATGGTAATTTGTTACAGCAGCAATGAGAAACTAATACACCTATTAATCATTCAGGTGGAGGTTTTCAGAAAGAAGGTAATTTATAAATCTATAGTTCAGAGAAGAGGTTGGATATAGAAATGTAGGCATGAGGGTCAAGGGCACATTAACAAAGGGCAGATAAGCAAGAATAAGACAGATTAGATCATCAGTGTGTTGTGATAGATACAGTTTTGCATTGTGGATGTCTAATATTACATAATTACTTTATACTATAATGGATGAATTACCTGGGTGGGTGTCAAGAGATGAGTGTAAAACCTTATTTAATTTCTGACATATCTTTTATATTGTGAATAATTTTGTTTAAAAGTGTTCAAAGCTATACTTATACAAATTTTATATTTTTAACTTAGTACATTTTTAACATTTCAAAACCTAGTATAAAAAATTAACATATATGCAGGATACAACAGAAATTTTTATTTATTTATTTATTTATTTTATTTTATTTTTATTTTAAAGATTTATTTATTTATTTGAGAGAGAATGAGATAGAGAGAGCATGAGAAGGGGGAGGGCCAGCGGGAGAAGCAGACTCTCTGCTGAGCAGGGAGCCCGATGCGGGACTCGATCCAGGGACTCCAGGATCATGACCTGAGCCGAAGGCAGTCGCTTAACCAACTGAGCCACCCAGGCGCCCAACAGAAATTTTTAAAAGATGTAGTCTATAGTAGGAAGATGGGAAGGTTTTTTTGTTTTCTTTCTCCTCTTCCATATAATTTCATGCTTCTTGACAACTACTGAGGAAATTCCAAGACAGTACTGATTAAGTATAAGTATAAGCAATATTCTCTTTGCCAAACGATAACTACTATCTCTCAAAAGATCACAAAATGAATATTAATTAATATTTTTAACAGTTCTAGACTATGCCATGTCGATTGATTTGAGAGATGATAAAAGTTATTCCACACGTCAGCAATTAGACTCTGTTTCCCTTTGTTTAACAAATATATATCAAAAATTATCCTAGAGCAACACTGTATTTAACTAGTGAAATTGTTGAACCACTTAGAGTGGAAGGGCTATTTCCCCCGCCATCAGTAGTATTTCCTTGAGACAATAATGAATTCTGTGGAACCTATCTTATTCTGTCCAGTTGAAAAGACTTTGCTATTTATCATGAGTAGAAAAGGGCCATTTTTTTCCTTGAAAAAGAAAATGAAAGTGAAGTGATAAAAGCGTTGCTGGAGCATACATCTTGAGAAAGCTTCTTCATGTGAAAAAAAAAAAAAAAAAGCAAGCCCTGAGGAGAAGTTGTCCCTTTACAGTCAGGTGATGACTCTCACTGGCATCAGTTAAGTTTAAAGACACCATGAAATTGTGTGACATTGCACTGAAAAGCTTTTAGACCTCTCTTTGGATACAAAATGCAGGTTTCATGTAACTTTTATCTCTCCAAGCTAGTAGAGAGGAGAGGTAATGATGTTTGTAAACTTTAAAGCACACTGAGTTACTACTACAGAATCCAAAAGCAGTCAGCAAAGAATTGGTTACAGCTTATTTTCTATTGCATTTTTTTAAGCTACAGTGTTTTAAGGACTGATTTTTTTTATACTAAGGATTGGCTGCTATATAAATATTTTACTTGAACCCAGTTGCATTATTATGTTCTACAACAATTTTTTTAAAAAAATTACCAATCCAATTAAAGTCCTGTCAGCATTTGCAAAAAAATCTTGCAACTTTCAATTATGGGAGGTTTGACCAAAATGTGAGTATAACTATGGTAACACTTGTTTGTAATAAGAGGTCTGCTTTGATAAAAAATGAACTCTCATTGCATTTTATTTGTGTTCTGGGATGTCTTCAAGCATTGTGAAGTTTCTCATTGCTGCTGTAACAAATTACCACAAATTTACTGGCTTAAAACCACACAAATTTATTATAATACATTTCTGTAGATTAGAGCTGTATTTGGGGGAATATTCTCAATACTTTTTCAGCTCCAACTTTATGAATTTCAATTGTTTTTGAGCCTGTACAGTTTTGATAAACAAGATATTCTCTCTTTGAGATTATTTTTCATCATCATCATTTTCAAGGCTAAGAAATGTAATTCTACAGTTAAAACCAAAGAAAGCAGTCCTAAAATGCTTAAACGTACATTATAAGAAAATAAAATGGCAGAAAAGATTGTGTTACCAAATAGCAGATAGGGCATTTAATGTTTGGCTTCTATATCAGGAATCATTTGTTTGAAAGAAACAGAAATCTTTCCAAATGAGCCTAAGTAAAATATTATAAGTAAACTGAGATATATTCTGGAACTTATGAGCAAAAACCATAGTAAGACCTTATAAAAAACAGAAAGTGTACACCTCCAGAAAAATTAATGCATCTATTTCTGCTTATCCTACTCGCTGGGGTCAAATGATCTGTTTCCTGTCCTCCACTGAACATTTGTTTATTCATTCCTTGTTTCTGCTAATAAGTTCCCTCTTCATGATTTGACCTGGATGGCCCCAATGTTGTGACTTCAATATAGCAATCTTAGCACCTGGGTCACCATATCTTTTACGACGGGGCCTCATATATAACCGAAACAAGACTCTCCATATCCCAACTCCAATTTCCCGAGACTGAGTGATTATATCTTTGGGCAAAACTTATAAGGCAAATAATCCATCTTGATGCTATTAATGATAAACAAGGTAGAAGGTGGTGTTGGAGGGAATTTGGAAATATTGTTCTCTCTGTACATCTGGTGTTGTGAGAGCTGACTCTAGATAGGTGAGAGATGAGTATTCTTCAGATAAGTGACAAGCTCAGGGTGAGACTCCAAGAATGACTGACTACATGATTAGTGCCAGAAATGTTCAAACATACTAAAGTATTCTCCCAGATTGAATTTACAAAAATTATTTACATTTTTGTTATTTCCCAATCATTCTCTAAATCCTTTTCTACCTCTCAGTAGCCAGCTCAACTGGGTTAGGAAAGAATATGTTATATAAAAGGGTTGCCTTGGGGTGGCTCAGTTGGCTAAGCATCTGCTTTCGGAGCAGGTCATGATCCCAGGATCAAAACCTACATCAGGCTCCCTGCTCAGTGGCAAGTCTGCTTCTTCCTCTCTATGTTCGTGCTTTATCTCTCATTCTCTCTCTCTTAAATAAATAAATAAATAAATAAATAAATAAATAAATAAATAAAATTTAAAAGGGCAGCCTTTTGCAAAATTCAAAGAAACCTAACCTGGGAAGAAAAGCATAACAGTCAGTAGAAGAGAAAAAGAAGAAAGTCATAAGTGACCTGGGCACAACAACTTGGTATATTGAGCTAATTAGCTAAAATTATACCAAAAAATAATAAAATCACAACATCTTTGCATTTCTATTTTTCTTTTAAATTTATCTCCAAATATTTTCCATTTTCTAATTCACACTAGTATTTCTTTATTGCATCTGTCAAGAAATATTAAAAAGACTACACATAAATAAAATGGTAATTAACACTATTTTTTCTATTTATTTATTTATATTTATTTAAAAGTGAAAATATTTTATGAAGGCAGAAAACAATGCCTTGTTAAGTGAAAATGTGACTTTTTCAGGTCCTATAATTTTTACTGAAATGTAAAGCCTTGAGAAAAACAGCTTAAAGTAGACTCAGGGAAGTGCAATGTCAGGCAACAAAGATACTCTTTTTTTAAAAAGAGATTTATTTTAGAGAGAAAGAGAGAGTGTGTGCATGAGCAGGGTGAGGGGCAGAGAGAGAGGGAAAGAATCTCAAGCAGACTTCTTGCTGAACAGAGAGCCAGACAGGGGCTTGACCTAGGGTCCATCTCATGACCCTGAGGTCATGACCTGAGCCAAAGTCAAGAGTCAGACACTCAACTGACTGAGCCACCCAAGCATCTAGGAACCAAAGATATTCCTGACATATATATTGTTGGCAGTCTATACCAATTCAAGTGACTCTAGAATTTGTCAAATCTGTAAAGACCATTTACAGATAGGAGAGTAAATGCACCTTAACTCATGAAAAGTAGCTATAGTCTATTTTTATTATTGTTATATTTTGGCTCTTTATTTCCTTGAAAGTGTCTTCTAATTTCAGTTTCCTATAATCCTATTTCTTTATATTGCAAACATAATCTTATCTCTAATGTTGGAAGACATTTAGAATAGATTTCAGGTAAGCATAGCTTAAATAACTGATTCGTATTTTATAAAGCATTGCTTCTTTATTTTATTTTTAAAGATTTTATTTATTTATTTGTCAGAGAAAGAGCAGAGACAGAGCATAAGCAGAGGGAGCCGCAGGCAGAGGCAGAAGCAGGCTCCCTGCTGAGCAGGGAGCCGATGTGGGACTTGCTCCCAGGACGCTGGGATCAAGACCTGAGCTGAGGGCAGATGCTCAACTGACTGAGCCACTCAGGTGTTTCAAACATTGCTTCTTTCTGAGCTTTTTGATGTTTTAAAATAAAGAAAAATACGCTATGTATAACAATAAAAATATCAGAAAAATTCTTATTACTATTATATTTCTAGATATAGCATAAAGAATCTTTTTCAAGTTACTGAGTCAAAACAAATTGAATTATCCAAATTATATATCTTAATGATTTTATTCAGAATAAATTTATCAATGATTGTTTAAATGTTACAAAGAGTACAAATTAGTTACTAATTGAATAATAAGATTAAAATATTTTTCATTTAAAAATTTTTACAAATTCTACAAAATGGCAGTATGGTATGGTGACTGGTCTCTGGATTAAAAGCTTGATCTGTGTTTAAAACTATTCTTCATCAATTTCTTGCTCCTGTGACTTGGAACAAAAAAACACTAGGTTTTGAAATCTCAGTTTGTTCACCTACAATTAGGATTAACCATATTTCCTCACTTCAAATATATCTCTCTGATATTGGGATTGAGAATACATAACTCACAAAATCAACTTGTCAGTTTACAGGGTATTAAATGTTACAAGGTTATTGTCTTTCTGTAATGAACTGAATCATGAATTGTTGCTATCACTTTGATTATTAATTGAGTTAATTTACTTACATCAGTTTGAGTATAAATTGCCAAGTCTTATGGAATAGATCAAAACTTGAAGAAATATGAATAGTGACTTCAAAGAAATATTACTTAGGTCTCAAATATATGTCAAAACTTACCAGCTGTGTTACAAAAAAAAATGGTATTAAATTAAAGGGAAATAAAACCCAAAATTAATACCTAAAAAAATTTCCAAATATGAAGTGCAAACAAGCTGCAGATATTCCCCAAACCACCTATTCATATAGATACTTGAATGAAGTTATATTATTTTTTTTTAAAGATTTTATTTATTATTTATTTGAGAGAGAGAGAGAATGAGAGACCGAGAGCACGAGAGGGAAGAGGGCAGAGGGAGAAGCAGACCCCCTGCTGAGCAGGGAGCCCGATGTGGGACTCGATCCAGGGACTCCAGGATCATGACCTGAGCCGAAGGCAGTCGCTTAACCAACTGAGCCACCCAGGCGCCTGAATGAAGTTATATTATGTGCACAAATGTATAAAATTGTTTTCAGTATTAAAGAAAACCACACATTTCTTGTATGGGTTGTCAATCCCATAAATATTAAAGTAAGTGAGATAATATAAGGGAGAGACATACACTTTCAATATTATAAAACAATGCTAGGACCTTCTACTTTTGGTCAAGATGGAATAATAAAACACTGCTGCCTAAAAACAAAACCAAACAAACAAAAATTAGACAAAATATTTGAAATAACAGCACTCAAAACATTGGGTGTCAAGAAATGACAAAGGATGGGAAACAACGTAGTAGCCCACTTTCTAGGCTATAGCATAGGGAGGAAAATCCAGAGTCCATCGGTCTCCCTGAACTAAAGTGGTAAAGCTAGCAGTCTTGGAATGCCAAGGTAGGTACAGTTTGCAGGAAAGAATAATACAGAAACGAGAGCTACCCAGAGAAAGAAGTTCAAATATATTCAGAAGGACCCCCTTGAATACTCAATTGATTACTGATCAGAGCATGAAGAAAAGACACTACCTAGTACCAGAGAAAGAACCACTCTAAATTTAGAGATTACAGTATCTGGCATTTAAAGAAGTGTGATAATGCCTGTTCTCAACAAAGTAGGAAACTATAATTAGGGGGCAGTGTCTTATTGTAAAAGTAGGAGAAAAATTAACTCTAGACTAAACACAGCTCTAGAAGCCTAACAAAGCTTAAGAGCAAGATTCAAAAGGATTATACTATTTCCAAAAAGCTTAACCATGTCCCAGAACAAACTTGAAGAATATAGTAATATAAAAATATTCTATCACCTTTAAGGTAAAATTCACAATGTCTGGTACCCAAACAAAAAAATATTGGTATGCAAAGAAGGAGGAAAGTAGAAACTCTAATGAGGAGAAAATAAAACTGATGCAGAAATTACATAAATGATAGAAATTAAAAGTTAAATAGTAAAAAAGGACCTCAAAACAGCAATTATGATAATATAGTTTATGTGCACCTTTGTTAATATGTTATCTGATAGCTGCCCCTCCTCCCTAGTACTAATTTTCTCTTTGTTATTACTAGCATATTGATGTACATTGTTGATGTATATTTATGGTATGTTTCTAATTATGGAAAAATTGTCATAATTTTTAACATTCAAAATGGAAAATAAACCACATTTTCTAAAGCCTTGATATTTATTTTCTTTTTTGTTTTTTAATTTAATTTAATTTTATTATGTTATGTTAGTCACCATACAGTACCTTATTAGTTTTTGATGTAGTGTTCCATGATTCATTGTTTATTTGACTTCTAAAAGCACTGACTTAGTTATCCAGGCTTTCAAGCCCAGCTTGGTTTAGAAAAGAAGTGAAAAAAATCTTTCCTTTTGTCCCTTTCATTTCTCCACTCTGACCCAGAAGGGCAAAAATCTCTCCCTCTTAATTATCTGTATAGTATAAGCTACTTGATTCTGCCCATTGCTAAGTCGTATCAGCTGAGCGATTGTGTATTTGAAGTTGACTAAGTAATATGAGGGAATCAGAGGCAGTTTGGTAAAGCGGTAAGAATGCGGGCTTAGGCTTTAGGCTGCCTCTGAATCCCAGCTCTTCTCTTTACTCTTCCTTTGAGTCAAGAAAAATAACAATTTCTCTGAGACCCTTTACCAAAAAGTGAAAATCATAATACCTACTTGCTAAAGAGAAGACATAATATAAAAATGACTAGCACATAATAGATACTCATTACATGTCAGCTTTTAGGGATGGTGATGATGAAGAACAGAACTGCATGTGAATACTTAAAGAAATGGAACTTCAAAATTTTAATAAGGCATTGTGTCCAAACAGAAGCCATGTGTTCTTTTTCTGAAAGGCTACTGGGTCGTGTGTGTATGTGGTGTATGTGTGTCTATGTGTTTATAAATATACTTTACTGTCCTTTCAGTTCTAATTTTGAAATGCAGGCTGTTGGATGAATGTCTTAACATGGAGATTTTACTATTTGACCCTGTGTTTGGAAGGAGTACAGTAAATTTTAAAACCTTGAAAATTTTGCTATTTGGTCCATTGTTAGGAAATTCAATGACGTGTGAGTTCAAACACACTACATAATCTATAAAGCATTATATAAATATAAGCAGCTTCAACAGTACTTATTGATATTTTCCACCAATTTTAATTTCAACAAAAACAATGAAATAAATCAAATTTTGTTTTACTGTGGAGCTTCATGACCAAACCAACCAAGCAGCTGGAGACTTAACCATTCTTTACAATGGTTATCCAAAGGTGTCTGCTGAATAAAAAAAGATTGGTTTCCTCACATAAAGACTTACAATTTTATCAAATTATTTATTATAGTTGGATTTTATATGACTATGTTAATTCATATAATATATTTAGTCAAGTAGTACAGTAATTTATACTAGAAAGATCATTAGTATTCACACTTTGGAATCAAATGTCATTTGCCTAAGACTTCAATAACTAGCTCAAGATCTCCAATTTTTTTGTACGTGTATTTTAGCAAACCATTTCCCTACAATCAAATATTCATACTTGATTTTAAATTTATAAATATTTATATATAAAAATATATTGATAAATCACTCCAAGACAAATAACAGATCTAATAATAAGTTCAATTTGCTACCAAAGGATGCAATCCTACAGGAAACCCTACAGGAAGTTTGATTTGAGTTGAATGGCTTATGGGCATAGAGAGATTATAACCGAAAGATTATAACTGAAAGATTATAACTGAAAAGATTATAACTGGCATAGATTATCTATTTGGCAGTATGGTTTAAATATTGTCTCTGGTAAAATAAGGGATTACTGCTTCTTGTTCTTCCCTTTTGAAGATTTATAATATTCATTTTATTGTATATATGGTGTACTATTCTGAGGTTGACTGTAAAGATAAATGAATTATTTGTTTAACAAGAAAAACTAGTTTATTCTGATATAAACTAAAAATGCCTTTCTGTGGTAAAACCATATCAAGTTATAATAAAGATGCATTGAATTTCAGAATACAGAAAATATCAGTAGAAATGTGTAGGTATGCATTTGTATAAAAATGCTCATTTTTAAAATTTATTTTTTTAATGTTCCTATTTTGGAATGAGAAAATTTTCCAGTTTCTGTTGGCTCATAATGTTTAAATCTATAATTGAAATATAAAATGGTAACATTATATAATCTGATTGTTTTATAATACTAAATGTGTACTGTACTAGTTTCCTAGGGCTGCCCTAATGGGTTGCACAGACTGTGGCTTAAAACAACAGTAAAGTGTTCTCTCACAATTCTGGAGGCTAGCAGGTCTGAATGAAGGTTTTGGCAGAGCCAGACGTCTCTAGGGTAGCCTTTGTTGACCCTTCTAGCTTCTAGCGATTTCTATCAATTCTTGGCATTTGTTGGCTTGTAGGTGACGTGTCATTCCTCCATTGTCATATGGTGTTACCCATGTGTGTTTTATCTCTGTGTCCAAATTTTTCCCTTTTATATGGTTCCAGCTGGACATGACACAGGTTTTGAGGGGAAACTCTTTAAGCCAGTACATATACCTACTGCGATCCAGATTCTAATGGTAATATGAAAGATCAGTCTTCCATGATTCTGCTGATTTTATTGACGGATGGTATTATGTGAGTTTGTTGGGTTTTATTAGATCAGAGATAAAATTTACTGTATGCCCCTTCCACCTTGATGATGCAGACAGGAGCAGAGTCTGCTCTAGAGCTGGCCTACTGCCTCAATGACTGAGCCCAGAATGCTCTGGGTCACAGAAAAAAAGCCATGGTTTAAAAGAGCAACTAGAATATAAAGGATCCAGACCTAGAACTCTGCCAAATGTCAGGGGAGCTGCTGGACACTATTATATGTGTAGCAGTGGTGAATATATTGATAGGATGTAAAAAAAAATGCAAAAATATAAGAACAAGGAGGAGATGGCTAAAGTATTGAAACTTACATAATTGTGTTTGTAACCTAATAAACTAGTATCTTGATGTCTTGGGGAAAAATAAGACAAATTACTGGAACTGTATTTCATTGTCTTTTCTAACCTTGGAAAAGGATTAAAACAAAAGAGAATTTTTTCTTTAAGTTTAAAGTAAGAAATTGTGAGGTACTTCTAAATTATGTAAATACAATACATAATTTAGAAAACCTACCATTTAAGTACTCTTTTCTCTAATGTTAGCCTTTTGATAGTCACTTCATCAAAATGGGACTGGTCAGACTTTAAAATATACATTGCATAGTGTCACTGACTGAGCTGAGCTATTTTGTATTCATGAGCTTCTTGGAAAATGCTTGTTGCAATTAGTGTTCTTAAGACAGAACTACCCCTGTCAATTATATGTCAGCTATAATACATGCAGCTCTGAGATAGCTAAAGTTATTTATAAGTCTTGGAAAATAGAGCAATAAAACCACTTCATATCTGAGTGACTGGTGTATGCCACTGGCAGATTTTTTTTTTTCCTCAGAGCATTTCTTTTGTGATAAATTAAAAATGTGGCAGTTAATATATTCACATAAATAACAGAACTCTGTGAAATTTAAGGTTTTTAATACCATTTTTTAACCATGGGGGGGAATGTGTTTGAAGTTGGAAGAAAAATTTTGCTCCAAATGTCAAAGTAAAAATGAAAGAGCAAAATGAAAAAAAAAAAGTTTTAAAATATCTAAAAAATGGCATTTGTAATTTATATATAGTATTTTATACAGTTTTTGGGTTACATCTAGTGTCAAATTATTTCAAAATTTTCTATCAAAGTTTAATGTGAATATAGGAAATGGGTGCATTTTGTTATGTAGGGAAATAATATTATAAATGTCAAGGGTTTATAGAACTTAATTCCCTCAGTTAGTGGCTGCTCTCCTACTGAGAATAATTTGTCAATCTGAAAAATACAGGAAAAAAAATTATCAGGTCAAAGACTTTGGAGACTTAAGATAGGAAAGAACTATGGACAAGATAAGAAAGAGCAGAGATATAAGTATAGCATTTGGGGGCATTTTTCCCCTGTATTCTTCTGCTGATTCAAAAAGAAGCAATTAAGAAGCTGAAAAGCTGAATGGGACTTTTCATAGTCCCTAGGGCTAGGAAGGGTTTCTCAGGCTTTGCAGTACTAAAATCTTACATTGGATAATGTTATGTTGTGGGGACTGTTCTGTGCAACTTAAATGTTTTATAGTGTCCCTGGTCTCTACCCACTAGACACTACCACCAACATCCTTCTTCTACCAAGTTGTGACAATCAAATTGTCTTCCATAAATGCCAAATATCCCCTGGGGACAAAATTGCACCTGACAGAAAACGAATGGGACAAACTAAAGGAAGAACATTTTTAATTTAGGGCTTCCAAAGAGGGGTTTCCTAGTGAGTATCCCAGTCTTTTAATTGATACTCCAAAAGGTATTCTTATACTTCTAGATACTATAAGAATAAGCTGGAAAGAAACTGGCCCTGGCAGGGTCTACAGTCCAACCTCAAAAACTTTGGATCCCTTAAATATTATTAAATGGCCTGAGATTGCTAGTACCCAGTGTCCACAAGAAGCAAATGTAATGTTAATATCATCGTGGGCCACAAATTGTGTTTAAAAATTTTCATATTCACTGACTACTGTTTTAATCAACCTAAACAAGCACTCAACAAAAATAGATACCATGATCAGAATTCAAGAGACACTATAAAACCAGGACTTAAAATAATGGATTTGTCACACAGACTTTTAAAATATACTTAGCATATTGAGCAAATAAAAGGGGAGACTGCAAACTTTCTCAGATAAATGGAAAGTATAAAAATGAAATAAATAGGGGCGCCTGGGTGGCTCAGTTGGTTGGGCGACTGCCTTCGGCTCAGGTCATGATCCTGGAGACCTGGGATCGAGTCCCGCATCGGGCTCCCTGCTCAGCGGGGGGTCTGCTTCTCCCTCTGACCCTCTTCCTTCTCGTGCTCTCTGTCTCTCATTCTCTCCCTCTCAAATAAATAAATAAATAAAATCTTTAAAAAAAATGAAATAAATAAAAGTTCTAGAAATGGGTATGAAATCTAAAATTAGAGAGGTAGAAATTTTGGTCTAAAAATCTCTACCAGAGGCATCAAAAATAACACATCTGTGGGAAATAGAAGAGAACCCAAGAAGAGACCGAGTATGGAGGACTCTGCTTCTGGTAAAGAAGGACTTACAAGAAATAGATTTATCTGTCCCCCACTCCCTGCCTGAATCAACAGAAGAAAACAGAAAAATAAATTAAAAAAAATGATTATCTTAAAAACACTGAAAATCAGGCAATGAGAGACATTGGTCCTTGAGATACAGGGGACAAATGAGGCACAGCCTAAACTGCTCTTACCGCCTTAAGAAAGTGTCCAGGCTCTGGTGCAAGCTGTGGAGTTATTGGGACTCCTGGAGCTGAGACAGACCTGAAAGTCAAGGGAAACCAAGGCGGCTAGAGTTTTCAGAGCAAAGAACTACAGAGAAGAAAGCATCACAGAGAGAGCTTTGCAGCCCCCTAACTTGAGTATCCAGAAGATTATTTATCAGTGAATTCATGTAAGGGAACTACTCAAGGCCCAGGGAAGCACCAGGCTAAGGATTTACAGTAACACTGTATAATCCATGGGGAATTTAACAGACTACTCAGGAAGGTGTTACCTCGGTAGTGGGGAATAGTTAGCTCTAGACCAAACATTGCTCCAAACCAACTGAACAAAAAGAAGTGCAAGACCCAGAAGGATCAAAATGCTTTCAAGAACTTTCAAGTACTGCACCCTAGAACAAAACACAAGAATATTTATAGAAAAAAAAATAGCTACCACCCAACAGTGTAAACTTCATAATGTCTACCATCCAACTAAAGTTTTTTTTTTTTTTTTAAAGGTTTTATTTATTTATTTGACAGAGAGAGAGAGACAGTGAGAGAAGGAACACAAGCAGGGGGGATCGGAAGAGGGAGAAGCAGGCTTTCCGCGGAGCAGGGAGCCCAATGCGGGGCTCAATCCCAGGACCCTGGGATCATGACCTGAGCCGAAAGCAGACACTTAACGACTGAACCACCCAGGTGCCCCCATCCAACTAAAGTTTTTCTAGCATGCAAAAAATCATATAATATCACCATAATGAGGAGAATACTCATTCAATAAAAACTAACACTGAATCAGGACAGATGTTAGAATTAGCAGATAAGGATATTAAAACCACTTTTATTATTATTCCATATGTTCAGGAAGTTAAGTAGAGTTATGGAGAATATGAGAAAGACTCAATTTAAACTTTTTGAGGTGAATTTTATGGTGTCTCAGAGGAAAAGTACACTGGATACATTAATTTGGATCATTTGGATATGGATAATTTGTCTAATGGCAATTACACATTGTAGGAGTGAAAAACATGAGTGAACTCAGACATAGCAATAGAAAAGACACAAAATGAAACAAATAGAAAAGAATTTTAAAAAATGAAAAGAGTATCATTGATCTGTGAAATAATATTTATAGGCACAACATCTATAAATTATAAAGAAGATTGCCCCTCAAAGGATAGATTCCAGTTGATCTTCCCAGTCACAGTAGTGCCATTTCCCTCTGGACAAACGAAGCAGTCCTCATTAATGACACAGGAGGAAAAAATCTGTTGGAAGATATAGTGGAAAGGTTTCCTTTGTCTGAGGGAGATTGCCAAACTACCTTCCCCTTTTCTTTTATGAATGTGTTGTCATGAAATGTTATTCAGAGAAACATGAAGGCAGCCACCCTGAGGATGAAGCTGACAACCAAGTAATATGGAGAAAACCAAATGGAAAGAACCAGAGTATTTTGCATCTTTATTAAGTCACTGCATTAACCAATCATCATCCTTTGGTACATAGACTGTGTGATAGCGATTTTCCTCATTGTTTACGCCACTTTGAGTAGAGTTTTTTCTACTTGTGACTGAAAACATGTTGATATGATTGTTTGAGTCCATAAACTAGAAACTAATATCCACAACTGAATCAAATCGCTCTGAAAACTTCCAAAGAAGCATTCAAAGTATCTTTTAAATAGGATATTTCGTCCTAAAACCTTCCTAAACACGGCCCTAGAATAACATAGCTAAAACACCAATGTTATCAAATCACCTCTTTATATGAAATTCTCCAATGGTTTTGTGCTACAGAAAGTTTTCCTTAGCTTCCATGTAGGACATTTCATGATCTAACATGCCTCTCTAGTGTCATTTTCTATTACCCTCTATCAAAATGCTTTATTTTTAAGCTACTAGCTTTATATAATTTAATTGGTACCTTCACTTTGTTATAAATAGTTGTAGTTATGAACATGTCAAAGATTTCTTGACTTACCTCTAGTATATGAAGCACTACTTCCCTAAAATGCAGTGTTTAAGTCTGAAATTCCTGTTGATTCTTCATGAAAATCTTTCTACATGATCATTAAACTACTTCCCACTCAGCATAAACTTCTTCTGTCCGTAGCGTGGTATTAATTGTGTTATTCCATTGATTGGCTCGGTCTAGGTAAATGCTCTTTTCTCCATTGAGGAAGACCTTATTGGGGTTCAATGGGAGTACGCCTTCACCTTTTTATGTCCAAACTCTAGATTAGTAATGGAAGACAATAATTGTCTAGTTGCTTGTTCAATGAATGAATGATTTACACATAAATCTATGTAAAGTTCTATGATAAAATGTTATCTGAATCTCTTAGCTTTAATGATAATGAAGTATTGAACAAAGATTTTTCTCTTCATTTTGCAAATATTGTAGAGTACAAGAAATTATTTAATATATGTAGTTTTCTTATATCCAAGAATGATTTAAGTCAATAAAGTGATAAAAACTATTAAAAGGAATGGATAATATAAATAAAGTAGTAGAAAGCAATTTGGATTTGCAGAGAGTGCTGTGTTTGATAGTCTTCATATTGCATATATAATCTTTATGCAATTACTTAAACTATCAAAACCTGTTTCCATATGCATATGAAGACAAAATTGCAATTACATATTTTGCTGGGAATAAAATGACATATATCAAACTCCCCTGTAAATAATTAGTAGCTATACCTAGGTTAGCTCTAAATTTATCAAATCTTAATTAACATATAATCAAAATAATTTGTCATAGGCTGCCTCCACTGTGCTAATATATGGTATAATCTGATATATTCATTTGAGCTACTCTAGTATATATGTATTTTTTTATAATATTTTAAAAGATTTTACTTATTTATTTGAGAGAGAGACAGAGATAGCAAGAGAGAGCATGAGCGGGGAGGGAGGTGCAGGGCTCAATGTGCAGCTCGATCCCAGGACCTGGGGATCATGACCCGAGCGGAAGGCAGATGCTTAACTGACTGAGCCACTCAGGCATCCCTGAGCTACTCTAGTATATTTACACAGAAGTAAGAAAATAACAATTTTCTTTGACCAGATGCAAACAAACTTTCTAAAGCCATCTGTATCCATACTGTTGTATTCCTCTCTTCTCTAGACACAAATTAACTCAGAGCTTTTATAATTGCTAAATTATAAAGAGGCCATTTGCTCTTATATGAAGTTGTATTAATATCAGATCAGAGGAATCGATATTCTCTTTCTCCTGGGAAGTGGTGACCTCACTTCTACAGAAAACAGCAAGTCATTATTTAAGGCCTGGTTCATCAGACAACTCATGAATCATATAGGACTCGGCGCTGAAATGGACAGCCTTAGAGACAACATTGTATGATAAAGGCCTTAAGAAATGTAGTTGAAAACATATGTAGCCTTTTTTAAATTTGTACATGGCAGAGCTGTCCAACAGAACTTTTTGCAAAGACGGAAATGTACTATATGCGTGCTGTCCTGGGCACTTGGATTAAGGCCAATGTGACTAAGAACTAGTGTTTTAATTTAATTTAATGCATTTAAGTTAATTTAAATATTGCATGTTTTTAGTAGCTACTGTATTGGACAACAGAGATCTAGGGAATTAATTTAGAGAAAGAAAAACAAGTCCTCTCAGCTTGAAAATCAGTAAGAAATCTATCATACATGGTCCACTAAGCTCTCAATGGAGAGAATTTGAAAGTCACACAAACAAGCTACAGGCCCCTACACTGTCTCAGGACTGCTAATAACAAGTAGAAATGCAATGGATAGACTGGCTCTTAAAAATATTTCCATGTCAATGTTTGAAAACTAAAAAATAGTTTTGAGAATAGAACATGTACTAAAATAAAGAAAGGATAGAGTAAAGAAATGCTATGCAGTAAAATGCAGGAAAAAGGGAAGCTGACAGAATAAAACAAAAAGAATGATGAAACAAAACTAATTTAGACCCATTGAAGATATCGGAGAGCCATTCCACAAAGTCTGGCAATGAAAAAAGGAAAACACAGTGACAACTCTAGGTTGGGGGGAAAAAAACTATTCCAATGGTAATGACAACTATATTGTAACAGGAAGCTTGAAGAATAACAATAGGAATGGGAAGGAAGGCCCATGTTAAGCAGGAATGCTATACATAGTTGTCCAGGTTGTGGCCTGCACAAGGTAGCTGGATGAGGGCAAGTAAGGGCTGAAATTCAGCTGATCTATGTACTAATCAATGAACCCTGCTGTCAGATAGCATTTGTCAAAAGAAAAGATGTCTTTTCAAATTTTTCCATTCCAAAGCAGCTTCTTTTTTTTTTTTTTTTAAAGATTTTATTTATTTATTTGAGAGAGAGAGAATGAGAGACAGAGAGCATGAGAGGGAGGAGGGTCAGAAGGAGAAGCAGACTCCCTGCCGAGCAGGGAGTCTGATGCGGGACTCGATCCCGGGACTCCAGGATCATGACCTGAGCCGAAGGCAGTCGCTTAACAAACCGAGCCACCCAGGCGCCCCAAAGCAGCTTCTTTTTAATCCTTTCACAGAGGGGTCCTAGTTTTGTACTCACCCAAAGGCATAGTGTGCATTTAAGCGGAATCTCCAAAATGAATATTCCACAATTCATTACAGAAGTAACATAAATAGAAGCGGATATCCATGCAAGGAACAGCATGTAAAGAACAAGGAGAGAAAACTATGATGGATTGTTATAGTTTTTGCATCTAAGTGATTTGAAGTATCTTACTTATATTCATTTAAAAAGAAAACAAAATAAAAATAAGAGCAAGCTAGGAGTGGAAAAGTTTATAATTATGATTTTGGTTTAATATCTATCTCTGTTTTGTTCTGCAGGTATTCTCTGCAAGTATTCAAGTTACAATTGTTCCATAAATATGAGACAATTGTGTCTGTGCTGTGGAAACCAATTATTTTTCATCCATTTGCTGTCCCTGGAGATATATTTATTCTCTTTTTCATGACTAGATTTAAAACAAGAATAATTACTATGATTCACACCTAAAAATATAATTCTCTTAAGTACATTAAATTTTAAAACATTTAAATACTTTTTACAAGGTATTCTGCTATCTTTTGTAAACCATAAAAGCTCTCATAATATTAATATCTATAATACAAACTAAGATGAGAGTACCATAAAAAAGTTAAAGTGAATGAAATGGCATAGGAAAGATTGGCATATTCTGATATATATCAAGGAGAAAGAATAATTTAGGGAAAACTATGAGAAGTAAGTAATATTTGAGGTCAATATTGAAAAATTGTCAGGACAGATTTTGATTCCTTGGGATGGATGGATTGTCAAATCCCAGAAGAGGTATGAGTTAAATGCATGGAGGCAAAACAAAGCCCAATGTATGGTTTGGGACAGTTGGATTAGCCCTTTTTGACTGGACAATAAGGCATAATAGGAGAAAGGAGGAAAAGGCTGAAAAGACATGTTGTCTCATTGTCATGAAAAGCCTTGAACAAAAACAAAACAAAACAAAACAAAAAGAATGCATCATTCAATCAGTGATGTGAGGTTATGGAGAATCTGATCAAAACTGCTTTGGGAAAAAGCATTTGCAGTGTTGTGTGGTATTGGGTGGCAGGCAGGTAGAAAATTACTGAAGAAATCAAAGGAACTTTGTACATAATGAGAATTAAATTTCATATATGGAATAAACATCTTCATATACAAGGCAAAATCTAAAGGATAAATTTGGAAGCTATTTGCACGGACTTGCAGTCCGTGTGTAAACACAAACCTGACGAAATGGATGCCGTAATTGAGGGATTTTTTTTTTTTCATTCCTTCCTTTATTTGAGAAATTAGCACACACTAGAAACACAAAGATATGAGCCCATGATGCCATTGGGAAGGGCTTTTAAAATAAGAGGTGTTACAGGCGCCTGGGTGGCTCAGTCATTAAGCGTCTGCCTTCGGCTCAGGTCATGATCCCAGGGTCCTGGGATCGAGTCCTACATCGGGCTCCCGGCTCAGCGGGGAGCCTGCTTCTCCCTCTGACCCTCTCCTCTCTCATGCTGTTTCTCTCTCGCTCGCTCTCTAACAAATAAATAAATAAAATCTCTAAAAAAAAAAGATAAGAGGTGTTACTAATAATATACTGCATTTTCACGTGAAGTATGTTTGGTTTTAATACATGAGTGTTCATGAAAAGTCAAAATTAAAAATTATCAATATTATTTAGAAATGAAGGCAAATTCAAATTAAAGTGTTCTTAAAATTACTAAGCATTATGTTTATCAAAGCCTAAAAGCTATTCCTTTGGATTTACCTCAAAACTTAATATTTTCAGTGTTTCTAAGGGAAAATGCAACTCTAAGTTTGAAAATATATCTCATGGCGTGGTATTGGATTTCAGGTCACTTTCATAACCCAAGGACTGTCTCAATGACTTCAGAAGTTTACAGGAGAATGGAACTGTATTAGCAAACACATAATGACATAGGGCAGCAGTAATCAACTGCTGTATATATTTCTATAAGAAGGGAATTTTAAGGGCATGCGCAATTAATCTGAATTTATATTTTTGTAATTAGTTTTACATTCTTTTTGTTCATCATTGGAAAATTGAGTTTATCAAATATAAGACATTATTTACTGGTTGTTCCACGATCAAAAATATTCAAAGGCTTTAGTGATCATATTATAATGTTTTTCACATAACCATATAGAAAAAGAAGACAAAAAGTTTGGTTCTCTTTCTTTTAACATGGTAGCAGCATGAATACCAGCAAAGTTTGAGGATTTTTTTTTTAAAGAGATCACCTATTACCCAGATTTTGAATTAAAGTCTATTCTAGTAAGTAATATGACTATGATATAATTTTTACTTAGAAAGAAATTGTCTCATCTAAATTTAACATCAATTTCACTGACAGTTTACATATATCTTTTAGGTTTTCACTAAATATTCATAGACTTGAGGTAAATTATGTTTCCTCATAGAATTTATAAGCTAAGTCACAAATATATTTTCACAAATGTTAACTGAAACACATTGAAAAATATAGTCTCCAAATAATAGATTTGGGGATGTTATTGTTCTGCATTGATTTCATTTAAATGAAATTTTATTTATTTTTTTATTTTTCTCAGTAAACCAAAATTTGTTTTTTCTGATTTTTATTGAATTGGCTTAATTGCTGGAATGTCTTCCTATCATGGAGAAACAACTTCTAAATTTATGGATCAAGCTTTCTATTTCTTATTCTAGATAGGATTATTATTATTATTATTGAAGTAAATTGATACACAATGTTGTATTAGATTCAGGTGTACAGCCTAATGATTTGATAATTTTATACATTTCACTATGCTCACCATAATAAGTGTAATCATCATACAAAATTGTTACAATATTATTGACTACATTCTCTCTGCTATACTTTTCATCCCTGTGAATTATTTATTTTATAACTGGAATTTTGTACCTCTTAATCCCCATCACCTATTTTTCCCTTCCCTCCCAATTCCCCCTCCCCTCTGGCAATCACCACTTTGTTCTCTGCATTTATAAGACTGTTTCTGGTTTGTTTGTTCCTTCTATATTGATTTTACATTGCTGGCAACCTTTGTTCATATTAACATTATTTGAGTTTCAACTAACACTGGAAATCTAAAGTTCTGTATTTCATCAATTTAAAGATTGTCAAATTGAAATTTTCAAGTGAATAATAATGTGTCAGAACTCTATACACTCTTGATTTTTACATAGATTTATCTATTTATATGAGAGAGAGAGAGCGGGGCGGCGGGGGGGAGGGCAGGGGGTTGGAGAAGCAGACTCCCTGCTGCATGGAGCCCAATGCAGGGCTTGATCCCACCACCCCAAAATCATGACCTGAACCAAAGTCAGATGCTAAGCTGACTGAGCTACCCAGGCTCCCCTATACATCCTTTAAAAAATATTTATTTTGTATTACACATGGGGTAATGTTTAATGTTTAGATTAAGAATATATACTGACAAAGTTAACTTATTTTATCATCTATCATCATCTATGCAAACTATGCTGAACATGTGAAGGAGAAGAAAACTAGCTAGTCTATTGTGACTTTGAATAATGGATGTTTAACAGTTTTATTATTCAGATTACTGATCATATATGAGGATGAAATTGTTAATCATGTTTTATTTCTTACATGCATCGATCACAGAAAAATGTTGCTAATGATCTCGGCCAGATGCAGCACCTCAGCAGGTGATTCAGCAGTGAATGCCAGAAGCCACCGCAAACCTCACATCTGCTGTCCTCTCAGCCTGCACGTCTGTCTGCCCCTGCAGGGGGGGTGGGGGGGTGGGGGGAGGATGGCCTTCTCCTTCCTGCCTTTCAAAGCTTGTGTGAGTAACTCTCTTTTAGAGCAACTTAACTGGAAACCAGCTGCAGGATATTCTGGCAAATGTTATTCCCACATTTTCAAGGGTGAGGGAAAATGGAGAAAAGGTCAGAATGATGCCGGAATGACAAGCAGGCTGCGCGCTGGTTGTCACAAGATAAAAAGAGAGACAATAAGAGGTATTTGGATTTTATCATTGAGAATCACATTTAGAAGGGAAATATTTACATGCTAATTTGTCAAATCACACAAGCATATGAAATCTGGGATGTCATCGTGGAATCCTGAATGCAACAAGGTTGAGTTTATAGCAGAGTTGCTGAAAAATTTGCAAGCATCCTGCCCCCCAGCTCATTCCTCTACCCCATTTCCACACTTCTCAGTTTAGTTCGCCTTGTTTTCATTTTCAAGATAAGTTGTGACTAACGTGGAAACAATGCATCCTAAACAAGAGAGAAGCACGGAGAGAGGATTGTAATAAAGAATAGGCAAAGGATTATATTTCAGAAGAATTATGCAAGAAAAAAGTGTGCATTAAGAAGATATCAATTGTTTCAAATAAAATAAACATCAAGCAGTCTGTTATTGCACAGGATCTGAACCCATTTGTACCTGGGACGACTCGGACGCCAGCGGGATTCAAGGAAGCAGGCCCGGGGAGGAGGGTTCCTTGAGCACCAGCAGCTGTGGCCCCACCTAGGGGCGGTGGCATCAGCAGTAAGAACTTTAGCACCTGGGCCAGGATCTTCAGCGTGGCAGACTGCAGTGCAGTTTCCTTTGGTTCTGTCTCACTTTCTAGACCAGATTGTTAAATTTTCCTCTTGACTCTGAGCCATTTACTTTGTTCCCAGTAAATTCATTTCTTTATTAAGTTAAAGAGTTGAGATTTCTGGCTAATAGGTAAGTTGGGTCCCTGGAATTGAATTTCAGGCAAGTGGCTCTGAGGGACACTGGGTTAATCTGAAATGGGTTATGGGCACACTTGGGGATGATGGCAGTGCAAATGCAGCTGGAATGAAGAGCCCTTTGAGAGGAAGGTCTTAAGGGAACCAAGAACCTTTCGTGTCTGATTAGCATAAAGAGAGTGAGGAACTCTGCTTACGTTGCTACATTAGGAAAGAGTAGTGATTCTTGGCAGATTAGCTCAGAACGGAAGAGAGGCCAGGTCCCAAATTTTGAAAGGTCAGTTCTATTTCCTTATTCCATTCTGTGAGAACTACCGTCACTTCAGTAGAGAGCAGTAAATAGAAAATATCTTAGCCTGGAGTCTCTGAAAGAAGATTTTCTTTTCTTTTCTTTTTTTTAACTACAGGTAGTTACCTATTTATTAGTAAGTCATGAAATCAGTTTAATCAGTTTGAGAATTTTTAGTAAAATAAAATAGAGTAAAATAAAATAAAACAAAAACAGAAAATGAGTATCCATTACATGTTAAAAGTAGGAAAAGCATTACTTTTGGAAATATGTATTTCAGTTACATATGTACATGATGTGAGTACTTGTGAGAGTGTTTACTTTTGCTTGTTTCAGGTTGTGATGAAAGATGTGCTTCTAACAGGATCTTGGTCAAAAATGTAAAAATTACTGTCTTAATGGAGCAGCAGGGGTAGAGATAAAATGGAGTCATGAGATTTTTAACGTTGCTGTTAAAACATTTAAGAGTGTTGCTATCAAAAGTTTTAAATATATATGTCATATATGTTACACTTTATATTACATTACATATATAACATTTATAGAGAGAGAATATATAGTATACTTGGGTAGTGTTTAAAATTGTTGATGATTTTCTCCACTTTAAAGCATTTACATCTATAACACTACATACTCTTGATAAAAATAATCATATTTCTTTGAGCTTTCCTTTATATTATTTTAAATATTAGAATTCTTTAGATTTTTTAAGCTAGGAGTTTATTTTATTTCTAACATAGGCATTGCTGTCCATAAATTCCAATCACATTTTGTTAGTTTTCACTTAATCTTCGGAGAGTTGATAGAATTCTCCTCTTACTGTTGCAAACTGAAATCAAAGAGGGATTATGGATGACAATGTTTTCTTCTAGAAAATTAGAACAACAACAACAAAAAACAAGACAAAACAAAAAAAGTTTTAAGTATATATTTTCCTTATCATGAGATGCAGATAAGAGGTTGGACTGACTCATGTGATATTTCCCTAGGACAGGAGAAAGAGTGAGAAGAATTCAAGCTAAGGCAATATTGACCAGGAAAAGCAACCCATAAACAAATGTCCGACAGAGGATTTACTCTTCAGAAGTGATCATGTACTCCATCCAGTCAAAAATATTATCTATAAAAAGAAAAAAAGTATTAAATAAATATAAATCTTTAGCAACTAGAAAAATAATGCATTTACATATGTATGTGTATGTATATATTGTGTATATATATATATATGTATATGGCCCTATAGAGCTCTTAAAATATAATTAGTATGGTATATTATGTTATTTTTAAACCTGTATTGGGAAACTTAAAACACTCTACATGAAGCTTTTTATTATAAAACTATGAAACAATGTATTTACGAAAGACTGTTCACTTAGATTATAAAAACAATTACTAAAAATCAGTTTTAACATCCTGTAGTATGTAGGATGATCCCTCAGAGATCTCCATGCAATCTCTGCCATGCATGAATATGTAATACTAAAAGGCAAAGACATTTGTGTTTAGGGTTATCGGCTTTAAAATGGAGAGATTGTCGAGTTATCAAATATGGTACACTCTTATCACATGAGCTCTTGAAAGCAGTTGGAGGTAGAAGAAATGTAGCAGAGGGGAAATGAGAGATCAGAGGTTATACTAGCACTGTAGCTGGTTTGAAGAAGGGACAAAGTGACAAGGAAAGCAGGTGGCCAAAAATAGCTGAAAGAGGCTGACAGCCCCTGCCGGCAATCAGCAAGGAAATGGGGAGCTCAGCACTACAGCCCTGAGGAATAAATGAAGTCTGTCTACAATCTGCAGGAGCCAGAGGCAAAGTATCCCAGGACCTCCAGATAAGAGCTCTGGCCATGGACCTTGACTTTGGCCTTCTGAGGCCCCTAGGAGAGGGACCAGCTACATCTTGATAGAATTCTAACTCTATGGCATTGTGAGACAATGTGTTTGTATGGTTTTAAACTCCTGAGTTTGTGGTAATTTGTTATGGCAGCAATGGAAAACTAATACACATTTTTAGCTTAAAAGTTTATCCTTCATATGCCAAAGTGGTTGCTGAACTACATAGTGACAGCTACTCAATGAAAATAAATATTGTCCTGACAAGATTTTTTCAGTCTTTAGAGTATTCCAAAAGTAAGCTGGACTTTGCTATAAGTAATCAATAGTGTTATATGGGAATGCTAAGACTAATACTTTGGGCTTAAAATTTTTAAAGTGATGAACGGTCGAATATTTGCTCCTTGGTGAGTTCTTCCTTTGATGAGTGTGTGAAATTTTTTCCACTTAAAAAAATGGCCAATCTGGAAACATTGATTTCTTTTAAAATGAATTATTTTTAAGATATTTCTCAACGCTGGGAAAGCATGGAAGAAAGGATCATCTATAATGAAGAGTGAGCACACAAAATAGTTTTTTTCTGAGTTATTCATTTTGAGGTGGCATAAGATAATAAGAGCAAAGAAGAAAAATTTGCAGTGGCTTTTGTTAAGTGTGTGCTTTGACCATAAAATTTTTAATACTGTGTTTTCCGAGATAATAAGAAATTTATAAATATATATCTTATTTTCTCGCTCAGTTAAACTTTTTCCTCCCATAAATAAATATTATTTACTTTTTCCTTGTGCTTAAAATTAAAGAACTAGCATTTAAATGAGATATTTAAAAAATAAGTGTGCATTTCCCACAGGAAAACTCTTTTAAGTATCATGAAGGACTTATTTTAACCTTTACTCATGTTCTCATTGAACACAAAGTACAGAAATAACCTTAAGTTTTTCCTCTGATTCTCAAACCCTCAGATTTGCTGTGATCTTTCATATTCAGTATTCATTCTTCCCTTTGCTCGTATAGAGAAGAGAAATGCACGCATGCACACACATACACACACACACACGGGCACACATACATACTTATAGAGACTAAATTACTATGATTTTGAGAAAAGGAAGAATTTCCTTTGGATTTCATGAAAGAAGCAGTTTTGAAAATTAGATACAGTGTGACACAGGGAAAGAGCAGACTGGGAGCAGGGTGGAAGCCGTGCTCAGAGTTTGGGAGGGGGTATAACGTGAGCTAAGCTTGATGGATCTTCCAGCCCTGCATCCTAAGCTTTGAGGCATTATTGAAATATCTGCATCATTTTTAATAAGAAATAGAAATTCTAGTTTGAGAAATAGGCCAAACTAATTTGGGAAAATGAGAAAATGTTTAGCTTTTCCACCCACACTAAGCTACTGCCTGGAACCCCATGATTCAGAAAAAAAAAAATAAATAAAAACCACAATCCTTTAAATTGTGTAAGTGGATTCAAACTAGGTATATACCTCTTTTAAAATATTATAAGAGAATTGAAAAGAATGAATTATTTTAGTTCTGTGGTTATTTTTAAGAGTGTAAAATGATTTTCATCCACAAAATTTATTTAATGTGTTTCCTTATTTAGTTTGAGACCTACTTTTGCCCTTTATATACCCCTTATTTCCCATTTTCATATTTGTGTTACCTACCTTATTGCTTATTAATGTTTTGGAGCTAATAAATGTTATATGTTGTATGAATACAGCAATAAATTTGTATACAATTTGGAGCATTTGATACATTTGTTTATCTTCAGAATATTTGATACATTCAAATAAAACAATTTTTTCTTTCTAAAATCAATAAAAAGTCAAAAACATGGAAATGCAATGCTTGCATGCAAAATACTTACAAATATAAGAAATAGGTAACAAAAAGAAAAGCATAATTAGCATAACAATAATTATGTACACTCCAAACCACTCTGCTGAATGACTAAGGGAGAGAAAAATTATTTCTTCTTATCACAATGTATTGTTAAAGGCAATGCTGTTATAAAGACTGAAACCACAGGGGCACGATGTCAAGAAATGACTTTGTCTAAACCATAGCATCATTTCTTACAGGCTAATACTTATGGGCAGAAGGATCAGGGCATGAGTGTATCATCCTGCAAGAAGGCATACTTGGGCCAGGACTCAGATGAATGCTCTGTCAGGCTTTGTTCCTTGTAAAGGGTCTCATCCTCGGCTCTCCCATTTATATGGGGTGAACTTAATATTAGCCCTGCTAGTAAAGAACAGGTTGTTTTCTTGAATCCAACTGTTTACAGAGATGGTAGGAACCAGTTTCTGAGAAGAAGCTGGAATTTTGTGTAACCCCTCCCCCTTGGTTCTGTGGAAAACAGAGTTCAGGGCAGCTAGCTAATCTTAATGGGATGGAAGTCTCAGTTCCTATTTTTATATTTTCCAGGCAATCTGAAGAGAACTCCCTGAAACATTCACCATGTATAATCCTACCTTCCCCATATTTAGTACAATGTAGGTTTATTTTTTGCTTCAGTAGAGATCCAGCCAGCAGGGACACAGGTGTGTGGAAATGCTGATATATTCAACCTGTGGTTTTCATTACAGCCTGGGTATCTATATCTACCTGGAAATAGAGAAAAGATAAAGATTTACACAAGAGATTTTTATAAAGAACACCAAAGTAGAGCACATCACTTCCACCTACATTTCATTGGCTAAAAGTCCCTCATATGCTTACACTTAACATCGAGGAAGGTATTGCTAGTTTGCCTAAGGAAAGGGACATGGCTTCAGTGAATAGCTAGACAGTTTGTGCCACCGTGTAAGAAAGTCATTACAAAGTTGTTTTATTTCTTTCTCAGATTATTCTCATTTCAAATTGGTTGTTGAGACATTTCCTTGAAGCATAATAACAGTGTCTTACCCAACAGAATTTCCGTAACCTAAGCGCTAGAAAGTGGTAAATTTGAGTGATGGTGTTACTCATTGGGAAGAAGTGTTTGCACATATAACATTTTATTTGCATCTGGTGTCCTTTGAAACTAAAACACTTAACACAAGATCTTTTTATCCCCTAAAGATTAGCATTTCTAGTTAAATTCAAATTATAGAATATTTTGTATAATTATCTTTAAAATCCACATTAGTATGAAAAGCAAATTTCAGTTGATAGTTTGCTAGGGACACCTCACCTTAGACCTATTCTATATAAGAAATGATTTTATCATTTATTTATCATAGAACAAAATTTTATTTTAGAGCCTGAAACTTTTAGAAAGACTTTTGTTTTTAAACAATGTGTGGAGTTTTTGAAACAATAAAAATCATGCTGTAATTTTTTATAATGCTACTTAAACAATAGCAACAAAAGTACAATTTAAAAAGAAAAACATAATGAGAAAGCTGTTTACAACTAACAATAACATATAAGAAATCAAGAAAGATGTTCATTTAATTATATAGAGTGCTTGACAAAAAGTATAGTTCATATGCTATAAAGTTATCTGCTTAAGTTTGCATCATAATGTTCCTTAGTGATTAAAAATTATTTCCATAACTTATTACTTCTAGAAAGATGGGAATTTTAATTTTGATGGGTAAGATGGATATTTGTAGTTAAAAAGAAATTTAAAGAAATATGCACTTCAATATACTAAAAAGTAAAAGACATAATAGACAAACTTTGCCACTTGAAATCTCTGCTTTAAAATAGTTGAAAAGCAGGGTGCCTGGGTGGCTCAGTGGGTTAAGCGTCTGCCTTCAGCTCAGGTCATGATCCCAGGATCCTGGGATTGTGTCCCACATCGGGTACCCTGCTCAGCCGGGGGTGGGGTCTACTCCTCCATCTTTCTTTGCCCCTCTTTCTCCCTCTGCCCCTCCCCTGGCTTGTGCTCTCTCTCTCACTCACTCTCTGTCAAATAAATACATAAAATCTTTAAAAGAATAAAATAAAATGGTTGAAAAGCTAGTATCAGAGGTTTTTAAAATTCAAAACATCTCAGAGAAATGTAATTTAGGGGAGAGAAAAGAAGAAAAAACTGGAGAGAGCCAGAATCACAGCATACTTGCAGTTCTCATTTAAAGATTTCTTTTTTCCCCAGCAAAGAAATTTCAAGTTTTCCAAACATCCCAAGCAGACATCTAATGAAGGAGGGGAGATATCTGGAAACCTTGGCTGAGTTTCGTTATTTAGCAGGCATGGGTGGAGTATTATAAATTTAGTCATGCTGTTAAAAGCATTTGTCTAACAATGATTCTGCTCTAAATAGTACTCTGTATTCTTCTCAATAAAGCTTTACATTTCATAACTGCATATCTGCACCATATGTAACTCCATGTACTAAGATGACAAATAATAGGCTGCTGAGGAATGGCCTACTGCTACCAGTCTGACTTGAAAATACATGATTAAGGGGATAATGAGTAGAGTACTCAGAGGATTCATGCCTAAGTGGTGGGGAATAATTAGCACTCAGCAAAATGAGGTTCTAGTCTTGCCAAGCAAATATTAAAAGACCCCAAAACATTAGTTTTTGTAATTTAACTGCATACTAAAATATTTAAAAAAAATCATCAAAAATACAGGAATTTAAAAATTCCCAACAATGTAAGTTTCATGATATCTAGCATGCAATAAAAATTGCTAAATATGCAAAGAAATAGGAAAATGTAATTCATGATGTGGAGGAAACAAGTCAAATTAAAATTGACCCAGAATAACACAAATGTTGAAATTAGTGTAAAAGAAAATAAAAGATATTATAACAGTATTCCATATGTCCCAAAAGTTAAATAGAGACATATATTTTCAAGCTATAAAAACAAACTTATTCTCAGACCATACTTTTGTTCTTATACCAAATCTAGTACCTGAAATCTGTTTTGATGCACAAGAAACATTTTATTCAAAGTCCGTGCTTACAGAAGAATGTTATTGTCAGTATTTTTGCACTTAATCCAGAACAATCTAGAATAAGATAGGTGCAAATATGATACATATATAGTTGTACCTTGATCGTCTGGATATCTAATGAATTAGATTTTATTCTCTAATTCCTAATACAAATTTAAAATAGAAAATTTAACAATTTCATACACATTAACAATAAATGCATCAAAATGAAATCATTCTTGGCATCATACCATGTTATTTCTTCTGTGTTGCATGCGATTTTTTCCCATATTGCATCTTATTGATTGCTTGTCAAATATTTTTAATTTTCAGAAAGTTTTTTTCGGGATGCCTGGGTGGCTCAGTCAGTTAAGCGTCTGCCTTCGGCTCAGGTCATGATCCCAGAGTCCTGGGATCGAGTTCCGCATCGGGCTCCTTGCTCAGCGAGGAGTCTGCTTCTCCCTCTGCCTGCCACTCCCGCTGCTTGTGCTTTCTCTCTCTCTCTAATAAATAAACAAAATCTTTAAAAAAAAAAAAAGAAAGTTTTTTTCACACTTACTTTGGTATTACATATGGCTGAAAATAAATGGCCCTCCTATAGCTGGATAGACCTCCAATTACTAAAGGTGCTGTAATGTCACTGCTCTTATAAATGTGCAATTCACTACTGCAGGGAATGAAAAACCCATCTGTCCATGTTAATAATCTCCAATGATGGCTGCCTGATGAATACTTCCCAACTCTACTCATTGTGTTGTAATATGTTAAGTATTAAGAAAACAACTTTAAAATATTTTCTGATTCCAAGAACACATAGAGCTTCCACAAATAGCTCATATTTGAATAAACAACCAATACAAATAAATTTTTTAGTTAACTGAAATACTTTTAATGTTTTTTTCTTTTTAGTTTGAAAGGTCTATACTAGAGTTAAAAATGTTGTAAATATAAAAGAAGAAAAGATAATTCTTTTTATTTTTAAATTTCTAATATTGTCACAGCTTTTTTATATCAGTTTTGTAGATATTTAAGAAATTTAAAAAAATCAGTGAATCATACTATCTCTTTTATATGAGGATTAGGAATGGAAGCTCGGAAGGAATATGAGGTAATCCACATTGAGTGCTAGTTTTCAAACTGTGCTTCACGATTGTTCGGGGGAACCTGTTACAGATTCAGATGTCTCTGTCCCACTCCAGTCCTACTAACATGTAATCCCTGACAATGAGTCTAGCATGTATAATTTTAACCAGCTTCTTAGACCATTCTAAATTACTCAGACTGTATCACTGGCCTAGATATGAAAAAATTCAGTTCTAGAACTCAAGGTGCATATTCATCAAGCAATATATCAATCAATTGTGTTTAAAGAGTGTCTTGAGATCTTGAATGTAAACACTAGAGTCTTCCAATGTGAACACTAGAAATAAAGTTCCTGGAGTTCAACATAATTTTTCTGCTTAATACTGCTTAATACTCTGTTGAGTATTATCCTAAGTGAAATAAGTTAGACAGAGAAAGACAAATAACATGATTTCAGTCATATGTGGAATTTAAGAAACAAAACGGATAAACATGGGGTAGGGGGAAGAAATGCAAACCATAAAAGAGACTCTTTTTTTTTTTTT
>NC_138370.1:90392242-90422242 GCF_054177405.1 Leptonychotes weddellii
CCCTTGGGATCCACAGGATACCTTGTAAATATTCTTATTGAAATGTCCCATTTTGCTTTAGCTGTGTTGATTGGTTTACTCTTACCTGCAACTAAACTCCCAACTAATACGAGTCTCTTAAACTGTATAATTGAGAAGACTTGTGGCCTCAGATTTGATCAGTGCCCCAAACAGTTTTTGGTTCATGGTGTATATTTCTATTTTTTTTTAAGATTTTATTTATTTATTTGAGAGAGAGAGATTGAGAGAAACCACATAAAAGGGGGGAGGGTCAGAGGGCGAAGCAGACTCCCTGCCAAGCAGGGAGCCCGATGCGGGACTCGATCCAGGGACTCCAGGATCATGACCTGAGCCGAAGGCAGTCGCTTAACCAACTGACCCACCCAGGCACCCATGGTGTATATTTTTAAAGTTACTGACCTTAGCATCCTGCCACAGCAAATATACACCTTTCTGCCTTATCTCTTACTCATCATTCCTTGGGCCTCAGACTGTAACTACAAGTAATGAATATCAAAAACATTGTACTATTTCAAAGATGACTGACTTTCAAAGAACCGGATGCTATGTCTGTCTGTCTGTCTGTCTCTCTCTCAATCTCTTTCTCTCTTCTGTAGAAAATATTTTACCAAAAGACTTTAATGAATACTAACAGCAACCTGAAACTATCATTCTCCTCTCCAATTTTGTTCTACAAAGCAAGAAGTTTTTACTCGGAGGGGCTTATGGTATTTAACATGATATCTCTAGATAATACCATCATACTGTACTTATTTCTTTATGTATGTATTTATTTGCTTGTTTATTTTGTATTTTATGCATTAGCGTCTTGCTTTATAAAATGAGGATGTATCTTAAAAACAGAACATTTGCCCTGCTGCCTACACTCTCCCAACCCTACCAACATAGATTGATCATTTTTTCTTCTCCATAGTTAACTTCTGTAACTTTAAGAAATATAAACACATTTTTATAAATGTTATAATCTGCAGACAGACTATGTTGACTCCTTGTTTATAAAATGAAGATATTAACACCTAACTCTACAAATGTGTCGCATTCCAACTTTCATCTCCAAACAGCAGTTATCCATACTTTTAATTGTGTACTGCAGCACAGATACTCAACTGAATGGTTTTTCTACAACCATATTAAAATTACTATATTTTGTCTTCGGAAAACCCTAAAATATTAAAATTCAACCTACAATGTCCATTTATTAAAATTACATAAATAATATTAATTGTAGGGTTACTTTATAAAAGGATTGTATTTCTTTTTTGTGTTAATTTTTTATAAGTTCTATAGAAATATAATTCATATTCACTGATAAAATTCACTGATTTAAAGTAGGTATGTTTTTTCACATATTTACGAATTTGTGCACCATCTCCACAATCAACTTAGGAATATTTGTATCTCTCCAAAAAGAAATCTTGTGCCCATTAGCAGTCACTCCCATCTTTTTCATCCTCTCTAGCTCTAAGCAATTTAGTTTCTGTCTCTATGGATTTGGATATTTTATATATTTCATGGAAAGGCAATCATACAGGAGGAGGTGGTTTGTGACTGGTTTCTTTCACTTAGCTTTAGATTTTCAAGGCTTATTTATGTTTTAACACATGTACTTCATTTTTAAATACAGAATAATATTTAATTTTATGGATATACCATATTTCATTTACTCAATCATCAGTTGATGGACATATGTGATATGTCCACCTTTTGGATATTGTGAATACTGCTACTGTGAACATTATGTTAAGGTTGTGTGTGTGTGTGTATGTGTGTGTGTGTGTGTGTTTATTTCTCTTTGGAGTGGCATTTCTGAGTCCTATGGTAACCCTATGTGAATTTTTCAGAAGATGTCAGACTGTTTCCAAAGTGGCTATACCATTTTAAATTCCCTCCAGCAATGTATAAGGGCTCCAATTTCTCCATATTCTCAGCAACACTTGTTATCATCTATCTTTTTGATTATAGTCATACTAGTGGTGCTTGAAGTGGTCTCTCACTGTGGCTTTTTTAAAGATTTTATTTACTTATTTTGAGAGAAAGAGAGAGAGCACAAGCAGGGGGAGATGCAGAAGGAGAGCAGGATTCCCACTGAGCAGGGAGCCCAACGCAGGACCTGATCCCAAGACCCCAGGATCATGACCTGAGCTGAAGGCAGAAGCTTCACCAACTGAGACACCCAGCCGCCCCTCTTATTGTGGTTTTGATATGCGTTTCTCTCATGACTGATTATATTCTTGTTTGGTGACATTTCTACTCATATTCTTTTGTTGATGTCCAGTTTACCTATTTTTTTCTGTTATTACTTTTGCTTTTAGTGGTATGGTTAAGAAAGCATTACTTATACAAGGTCATGGTAATTTATGCTGACATTTTCTTATAAAATTTTTATAGTTTTAGATCTTAAATTTAGGTCCTTGAATTATTCTGTGTTATTCTTTGTTATTTTTGTAATGCTGTGATGTATGGATCCAACTTAATTCTTTTGCATGTAGATACCCAGTTCTTCTAGTTGGTTTGATGAAAAAAATATTCTTTCTTCATTGAATTGTCATGGTGTTCTTGCTGGAATTTAATTGACTATTAATGTGAGGGCGAGGATGCAGAGAAAGGGGAACCCTCCTGCGTTGGTGGGAATGCAAACTGGTACAGCCACTCTGGAAAACAGTATGGAGGTTCTTCAAAAAATTGAAAATAGAACTGCCCTATGACCTATCAATTGAACTACTAGGTATTTACCCAAAGGATACAAAAATACTGATCCAAAGGGACACATGCACCCCAGTGTTTATAGCAGTTTTATCAACAATAGCCAAACTATGGAAAGAGCCCAAATGTCCATTGACTGATGAATGGATAACGAAGGTATGGTACATACACATATGTGTGCGCATGTGCGCGCACGCACACACACACACACACACACACTGGCATATCACTCTGCCATTAAAAAGAATGAAATCTTACCATTTGCGATGATGTGGATGGAGATAGAGTGTATTATGCTAAGCAAAATGAGTCAGTCAAAGAAAGACAAATACCACATGATTTCACTCATATGTAGAATTTAAGAAAGTAGGCAAACATATGGAAGAGGAAAAAGAGAGAGAAAAACCATAACAATTTTAACAATAGAGAACCAACTGAGGGTTGATGGAAGGAGGGGGTGGGAGGATGGGCTAAATGGGTGATGGGTATTAAGGGAGGCATTTGTCACGTTAAGCACTGAGTGTTGTATGTAAGTGATGATTTGCTAAATGCTACTCCTGAAAACAATACGACACTATATGTTAACTAACTAGAATGTATTAAAAAAAAGAAAGAAAGATAAAAAAAAATGTGAAAGTTTATTTCTGGACTCTTAATTCTAATGCATTAATCTACATGTCTATCTTTATGCTAATAAGATAAAATCTTTATCACTGCAGTTGTGATGCCTGGGTTAAATCCCACTTGCTCATGGTATGAATTACTGTTCATGTGTAGTTGGATTTGGTTTGTTATTACTTTGTTGCAATTTATACATCAACAATCATAAGAGATATTGGTCTGTAGTTTTCTCATAATGTCTGTTAGGTTTTGACATCCATATAATACTAGCTTCATAAAATAACTATTCCTTCTCTTTTGGGGGGGCAGATTTTGTAAAAAAAAAATTGTTATTAACCCTTCCTTACCTGTTTCACAGAATTCACCTGTGAAGACATCTTGGCCTGGGTGTGCTTTTGTGGGAAGTTTTTTTAAATTATTAATTCAATCTCTTAAATGTTATAGGTCTATTTATAATTTTGAAATCTTGAAACAGTATTGGCAGTTTACATTTTTCTAATAATTGTGCTATTTATTACAGTGTAATGTTAGTTTCAGGTATATAATTACCTGAAACATACAACACCTGGTGCTCATCACAAGTGCCCTCCCTAATCCCCATCATCTACTTTACCCATACCCCACCCACCTCCCCTCCAGCAACTCTGTTCTCTGATGTTGAGTCTGTTTCTTGGCTTGTCTCTCTCTCTCTCTTCACCCCCGCTTTTGTCCATTTGTTTTGTTTCTTAAATTCCACATATGAGTGAAATCATATGGTATTTGTCTTTCTCTGACTTACTTTGCTTAGTATAATACACTCTAGCTCCATCCACATTATTGCAAATGGTAAGATTTCATTCTTTTTGATGTTTGAGTAATATTCCATTATATGTATATATACCACCTCTTCTTTATCCAGTCATCAGTGGATGTACACTTGGGCAATTTCCATGATTTAGCTATTGTAGATAATGCTGCTATAAACATTGGGATGCATGTATGCCTTTGAATTAGTATTTTTATTTTCTTAGGGTAAATAACTGGCAGTGCCATTGCTGGATCATAGGATAGTTTTATTTTCAATTTTCTGAGGAAACTCCATACTGTTTTCCAAAGTGGCTGCACCCGTTTGCATTCCCACCAACAATGCAAGAGGGCTTGCCTTTCTCCACATCCTTGCTAACACATTTTCTTTCTTGTGTTGCTGATTTTAGCCATTCTGACAGGTGTGAGGTGATATCTCATTGTAATTTTGCAAGTTGTGCTGTCTATAAGATTGTTAGTAGATTGTTTTTTTTCCTTTGATTTTTAAAATATCAAATTCTACTGTCTTCTGCCTCCACTATTCCTCCCGTTCTTTTTTTTTTTTTTCCTCCACTATTTCTGATGAGGTGTTAGCTGTTAATTTCATTGGGAGTTCATTATACTTGATATGCCAGTTATTAGTTTATTTTATTGTTTTCAAAATTGTTGTTTTTCTTTGATCTTTTTACCATAATGTGTAATTACTTTTTCTTAATTTTTTTATGTAGAAACTTCCTGTTTGGCATCATTAAACATCACACTATGCTCTGGATTGTTACTCTTTAAGCTTGTTGCCCCCGTTTTGGGAACTCCACAGATTTCTTGCCTCAAAGTCATTGTTTTCTTGGTCACATATCCTCCTTCTATCTTATTTATGTTCTATTTTATAAAGAAGTTCTTTGAGTATGGTATTTAGTGTGGAAGATAAAATGCTTGAATCCATATCCGGTTAGAATATTATTTCCAACAACTGATTAGCCTGGCAATTGCCCTCTGATCACATCCTCTTGTCTCCTCTGCTAAAGTAAACACTATCTTGAGATTTATGTTAATAATTTTCTTGTGCTTTTATAATTTTGCATTGATATAAATATCCTTAAGCAATGTGTTGCTTCATAAATATTATTTTGAACACTAAATAAATGGAATAATGCTTGGTGAATGTTTCTGTGACATTTTTATTCAACATTATGATTTTTAAATATATACATGTAGATGTGTGTGGTTTTCTTCCTTATGCACTGATGTATACTATCCCATTTTGTATCTTTATCACGATTTATTTATTGTAGAGTCAATAGAGACTTTTCCAAGTTTCCTTATGTTATAAAAAATGATGCTTTGAATAATGAATAATGTTATGCTGTCTTCCAGTACACATTTTTAATCATTCCTTGAGTATTATATTCATAGGTGGAATTGCTGGGACATTGTTATATTCATATTGAACTTTACTGGGTATCTTAGGCTTCTTTGAAGATCAGAGCCTGAAGCAATGATTATAATATTAACATTTAATGGGAGATGTGACAGCCCTGGACAGTTATGGTAAAGGCAAAAGCATAAAGAATAATGTCAAGATGCACATACACTGTTGCGTACTGCTTTTTTTTTAAAGGTATTATTTACTTATTTGAGAGAGAGAGCACGAGTGGGGAGGAAGGGCAGAGGGAGAGGAAGAAGCAGACTTCCTGCTGAGCAGGGAACCTGACACACAGGGCCCAATCCCTGAGATCACGACCTGAGTCAAAGGCAGATGCTTAACTGACTGAGCCACCCAGGTTCCCCTGTTGCCTACTGCTTTAAAAATGTAACAAAAATTCATAGCAGGTGTCTCAGTGTGTTCCCTGCAAATTATTTAGAAATGTTTAAGAGAACTTGGGAGTATACTTGGTAACACTCTGACGATGAAAAATGAGTCTGTTGTTTCATAACCTCATCAATACATTTTAAAAATTACCTTTTAATTATTTTTTAATCTGGTAGATATAATTTCTCATTATCACTTAACTTGCACTTCAATAATTACTTATTTTTTATTTTCTAAGGATTATGGTACATATAGTTTTTTTTACTGTGAAATACCAAATCATATCTTTCTCCATTATTTATGGATTGTTTATTTTTTCCATTGATATGTTGAAGTATTTATTCTGATTATCTAAACCTTTGCCAGTTTATTCATCAAAAAATATTTTCTCATATATGGCTTGACTTTTTATTTTATAAAATGCTATGGTAATAAAATGTACACAATTTTACAATAATACATTAGCTTTCTTCTGTGATTAAAAAATATTATTCAGGCAATTGTAAGTTAGAGGTTTTAAAAAAACATTTTCTGCATGGGTATGTAAGCAATTTTCCCTAATTTCAGAGAGAACTTGGAATATATAATTTATTATTTATTATAATTATTATTTTTATTTTATGACTGGAAGTTTGTACCTCTTAATGTCCTTCACCTATTTGCCTATCCCTCCCCCTGTTGGCAACCACTAGTTTCCGTTCTAAATTTATGAGTTTGTTTCTCCTTTTGTTTTTGTTTGATTGTGTTGTTTTTTAGATTCCACATATAAGCGAAACCTATAGTATTTGCCTTTGTCAGATTTATTTCACTTAGCATAATACCTTCTACATCCATCCATGTTTTCAGGAATGTCAAGATTTCATTATTTTTTTATGGCTGAGTATATATATCTCACATATATCACATATCATATATACCTAGTCACATATACATACCACATCTTCTTTATCCATTCATCTGTTGATGAATACTTAGGTTCCCTCCATATCTTAGCTATTGTAAATAATGCTGCATTAAACATAGAGGTGCATATATTTTTTTTAATTCGTGTTTTCACGTTCCTCGGGTAAATACTCAGAACTGGAATTAGTGGACCATATAATACTTTCATTTTTAGTTTTTTGAGGAACCTCCATAGTGGCTGCACCAATTTACATTCCTACCAACAGTGTATGAGTGTCCCCCTTTCTCCGCATCCTCACCAACATTTTTATTTCTTGTCTTTTTGATACTAATCATTCTGACTCACTGTGCTTTGATTTGCATTCCCCTGATGATTAGTGATGAACATCGTTCATGTATCTGTTAGCTATCTGTATGTGCTCCTTGGAAAAATGTCTATTCAGCTCCTTTGCCCATTCTTTAATCAGACTATTTGCTTTGTTGTTACCGAGTTGCATGAGTTCTTTGTATTTTTCTGATATTAACCTCTTACCAGATATATCATTTGCAAATATTTTTTCCCATTCTCTAGATTGCCTTTTGGTTTTATTGATGGTTTCCTTTGCTGTACAATAGTTTTTTCTTGTGTTTTTGTTTTTGTTTTTTAGTTTTCAGTAGTCCCAGTTGTTTATTTTTGCATTTATTTCCCTTGCCTGAGGAGACATATCCAGAAAAATATTGCTAAGGTTGATATCCAAGAGATTACTACTTACATTTCCTTTTAGGACTTTTAGGACTTTAGGACTTTTATGATTTCAGGTCCCATATTTGTCTTTAATCCATTTTGAGTTCATTTTTATGCATGGTGTAAGAAAGTGGCTCAGTTTCATTCTTTTGCATGTAGATGTCCAGTTTTCCCAATATCACTTATTGAAGAGACTGTTTTCTCCCCATTGTATACTTTTGCTTCCTTTTCATAGAATAATTGACCATATATGTATGGGTTTGTTTCTGGGTTCTCAATTTTATTCCATTGATTATGTGTTTATTTTTGTGCCATACCATTACTGTTTTAATTACTATACTTTGTAGTATAAATTTGCGAGTGATTTTCCCTAGTTTGAGAAAGAAGTCATTAAAACTTATAATTTCCTATTTTTTAAGAAAATTTTATTATTTTAATACATATATTAAGTTTTCTTTATTACAGAAATCACATGTATAGCACACATAATCAACATAAGTAGAGGAAAATTTCTCTCTTCTAGGAGTCTATTATGATTTTTATGACTAACTCACTTGGATAACTTCTTTGTTTTGCTGTCAAGCCAAATAGTATTTAATTGAATTTGCAGCCTGCAGCTCCAGCTTGAGTTAATTGTCTAATCACAATTTCTGAGGATAAAGTAGCATATCCGTGAAGGAATATATCACCTCACAAAGCATCAGGTTAATAATAGTCTTTCAATATAAGACTGGTGTTTCAGGATCCCTTCATGATCTGACCTCCTTTAAATACTGAATATATTCTGGTGTATTCATAGTACATTAATCTTTATAATCTTTGTAAGTTTAAAATTTATAATCTTCATAAATTTTCCAAGCCAAATAAGATTTAGTACTTGAATAAAATAAATGATTTATCTGCTATACAAAAGAGATGCCTTGTTACAGAGCTACTAAACAGCTATATTCTTGAAAATAAAAATAATGTTGATACAGCTAACACTATCAGGAAAATGAAAGTTTGCAAATCAGATTCCCATTTGAGAAAATCATCTGTTTTTCTTTCTTTTTTTCCTTTTAACATTACTATTTACTGGATTAAAAAAAAAAAAAAGAAGAAGAAGCCCTGACATGGTAAATGAACTTATTTAAAATGTCTGAAGTCTCAATTCAAAAAACGCAAAAGCTAACATATGACTCTGATAAAAATAAAATGTACTGAAAAGAATGTAGGATATTGTGTTTTATAGAATTTTTACTTTAGAGGAGAACAAGAATAGAGGGGAACTGATACTTATGCTAATTTAAAGTTTTAAAAATATGCAGTGATAAAAAAAATTATATGATTATTCAGTACAAAGATGAAGACTGTTACCATTTTATTTTGACTTTTAACTTACATCCAAATTTTCTGTTTACCATTATATGATTAATTTGATAATAATGAAGGAAAATCTTAAAAGAAAAAAACTAATAATTTAAATATATATATATCTATATGTATGCATGTATAATGTAGATGCATATCTGTATCTATATTCATGGCTGTATCTTGAAGTTTCTGAGAATTCTGATTAATAACCAAAATTGTTCTCCAACACATTACACTTATTTTCAGGAAAATATATGAACATAAAATAAAATTATTATATAATAGCTTTCTTCTTGAACAGTATGTTCCAACATTTAGTAAGCCATAGAAATTACCAGAAATGATCTAAGAATGTATCCTTATTTTATTTTTACTTTTATCCTCATGCATTCTTTTAACAATTGTACTTAATTATTTGTTCCATTTTTTTTATTTCAAGAAGAGTGATTTGAGAGAAGTTAGTATACCTACATTTTAGAACTGCACTGTACAATATGACAGCCATTAGCCACACATGACCATTTATATTTAAATTAAGTAAAATTAAATATAAATATTTAGTTTTTCAGTCACAATAGCCACATTTTAAGTGCCTCATAGCCACATATTATGGATCGCTATCATATTGGAAAGAATATATAGAGAATATTTCCATTAGTGCAGAAAATTTTGTTGGTCAGCATAGCTTTCAAAGGAACAAAGGGACACCTGGGTGGCTCAGTCAAAGGTCCAACTCTTGATTTTGGCTCAGATCATGTCAGAGTCACGAGCATGGGGCCTGCTTGGGATTCTCTCTCTCCCTCTCCTTCTGCCCCACCTCACTAAGGCTCTCTTTCTCTCTTAAAAAAAAAAAAAGTTAAAAAATATAGTGGTAAACAGTTAAACTGGTAATATGAAAGAATTGGAAAAATGGCAATATAAAAAGGCAATATAATAGAGTGATTGAGAACCGGACTATAAAGTGGAATATATTATTTGAATTCTGTCTCTAGCATTTACTAAATGTGAAACTTGGAGAAAAATCACTTGAATCCCCTGAGCATCAACTTTTTCACTGAAAAATGAGCTTCAAATTGTCTTTAGCATGCTACTAAAAAGGTTAATTAAAATAATGTATACAGGGTGCTTAGTGAATTCTTAAATCCATAGCGGAAAATCAAAAACAAAAACAAAAACAAAACCCTTTTACTCTTTGCCAAAAATTCATTTAAAGAGTTACTCACAATATCACAAGAAATATGAAATGGCAGGAATAGAAACACTTACAAGTTACTCCCATGATTACTGTTCAACAAGTACCATCACTGTGTAATGCTTACAAAAAGTAGGTGTATATTGCAATATATATTAAAAATATTTATCAAAAACCCCTGGACTTTTGTTAATTGAATTATTTATGATCCCTCCTGTTTTTACCTTCAATTTTGAGTAATATATAATTTGAGACTGGTTTAAGAGAAAAAAAAAGAGATAAATATACTAATGTATTTAAACTATGGTGAATTAAGTAGACGAAAATTCCTGGCACATCATAGCCATCTCAGAGAAACAATCAGGTTAGGATCATCAGTCAAATACATTTTTTCCCCCCTAGGACCAAGAGTTTGTTTTACCAAAGTTAGAACTAGAAAGAAAAGAAGTACATGTTTTAGTCATTTTGTCTTCTCTCTCTCCCTATATCCTCCCACATTCTTTTCTCTTTCTCCTGGTGATGTTATTTTATGAATGGCTCTTTTTAAATGTTATGCTCACACCTCCCATAATTCCCTAGATAAAATCTTCACAGAATAAAATGAAACACTTTATTTTCTTGTCCTAAAGATAATAGGACTGAAAGGTAATACTGACTACCATATGGACTTTTTATTGAATTCCTACTATTTGACAGTCTCTATGTTAGAAACATTTGTTGACTGTATAATCAAACTCACTCACCACTGTGATGGATTGGAAACAAAATTTTGAATGCTTTAATACAAGCGATACTCATGCTCTTTTGTGTTTATCAGATACCCAGAATATTGTTAACAATTTCTTCACAACACGTATACTTTTACATGAAAATAACATGTATTATTGTTCATGTTGTGTACCCTGTGCCATGAATTCATGGCACAGGGTACACGACACAGAGTAAGGAGGGAATCTCCACTGTTCTACTAGTTCTCCAGCCCTTGCCTAAGACATCATATCTGTGATATCCAGTGTTTCTAATTAATTTTAAGTCAAGAAATTTTTGTTCATATATATCTAAATTTTACAGTTAGTCTACTTTTCCTTAATTTTCAAGATATTAGTGATAAAACACAGTACCTCATTAAATTTACCAAAATACTCCAAGACTATATTTATATTAACATATATTGCCCCAAACATTTTATTATAAAACCACAACAAAAAAAAATACATTTTCATCAATTAGATTATTCAGTAAGACAAACTACAAAATGAACAATGATATAACCCTAAGGCAAGAATGAAGTTTTAATATTTATTAGATTCTCTAGACAATTTAAATAAGAATATTTGAATAAATACAATTAAAAATTAAAAAAACAGATAAATAAAAGTTAAGAATGGGGGAAAGTAGATGAATGTAAGTGTACCAGACTTATTTTCTTTTTTTCCCAATTTTTTATTTAATTTCCTGCTAGTTAACATACAGTGCAATATTAGTTTCAGGTGTAGAATTTAGTGATTCATCACTTACATACAACACTGGGTAGAGCTATTTTCCTATCAAGGACACATATAAAATCATATTGCTATATGCTAAGTATTTTGAAAATCTTGACATAATTTCAATGTAAATAAACTAACAAATTGATTTAAGAAGTATGTGCAGTGATGGGTTAGTTAATTAACTCAATGTGGGGAATACTTTTATAATGTATATATATATATATATACATATATATATCAATTCATCACATTGTACATTTTGAATATCTTACAATTTTATTTGTCAGTTATACCATAATAAAGTGGGGGGGGCAGTGTAGAGGGAAGTAATAGAAAGACTTAGGTACTTGAAAGTCAGCAACTTTAATTTTACAAGGAAACTTTACTTTTACTGTAACTTTGTTTTTATAAGAAAACTTCAAGGAGTTTAAAACTTTAAATTCCTAAATTTTCTAATATTTCTTAGAAATAATAATAACCCAGAATTATTTCTACCACCTAAAATTTTTTTTTTTTTAAAGATTTTATTTATTTGACAGAGAGACGCAGCGAGAGAGGGAACACAAGCAGAGGGAGTGGGAGAGGGAGAAGCAGGCTTCCCGCTGAGCAGGGAGCCCAATGCGGGGCTGGATCCCAGGACCCTGGGATCATGACCTGAGCCGAAGGCAGACGCTTAACTGACTGAGCCACCCAGGCGCCCCCTCTACCACCTAAAAATTTTTAAATTACTTCAAGAAGCATATGATTTCAATGCTAATTAATGCTTTTGAAATATATTCAAATCATAAGAAATATGAGAATTGATAAATTTATTAAAATTTATCATTGATATAAAAAACTCACAAACAAGAAAAAGTAGATAAATCACTTATGAATATATGAGTAAATTTTCAAATAAGTATTTGCAAATATATATACTTGCAGCTATCTAACACATAGAGAAATATATCAAATATGTTTTACAAAATATGTTATGTATTGCAATATATTAAAAGACTAATAATATACTGAATAAGATGATGTTTTTTGTTTAGGATTAGATGAGTGGCTTAATATAGAAAGTGTTTTCAAAATTTCATTTCTTTCAGGAAAATAATTATGGTTAGCATAACAAATGCTATTTGTATATATAATTACATTGAACTATCTTTTTAATGGGAATCACTGACTAATATTGCCTCATGACCAAGCAATTCAGACATCTTTATGCTGGGATTTAAGACCACTTAAATCAACATAATGTAGTTACTAAGACTGAGAACTGTGGCACGTCAGTTTAGCTTCACTATTTATTCCAAGAAAGTGTTGTCCAGGGAGATAAGAATGCAAGCCAATTTATAATATTTACTTCATGAACATCCTTCAAACATTTATCCAAATACACCATTTGCCTATCAGGGAAAGTAGTTCTTAATTGCTCATATGAATAAATATTTTCCTTGTTAAAAGTTGCTTCAACACCCACACCTCATTGTTCACCAATTTTCACTGTATCTTGAATTTTTTCCAATCCAAATCCTGACGTGAAAGTCTCACTCTAAACTACTTCAGCTAGGAGCCCCAAGTTCTATTTTCCACTTTTTTTTCCTCTTCTGAGATACCATTGAAAATTTGTTAAATAGTGTTTGTTCTCTTTTATGGCTTAAAAGTTTTGTTTGACCATTTTTTTTCCTGGTGCTTTTTAGGGGAGTTGCCAATTGTTAGCTCTCATGAAGATTCCTTCACAACAATCAGAACTCTTGACATGAAAACATTGCTCTCCTAGTCTACTTTTACCCCCTCCAGCTTTATTGAGGTTTAATTGACAAATAAAAATTGTATTTAAGGTATACAACATGATGTTTTGATATACCCATATATTGTGATTACCACAATCAAGCTCATTGACATATATATCACCTCACATAGTTACTTTGCATGTTTGAATGTGTGTGAGTGCTGAGAACACTTAAGAATTACCCCCTAGCAAATTTTAAGTATATAATATAGTATTATTAACTATAGTCACCCCCATACTGTACATTGTCTCCAGAACTTACTGATCCTAAATAACTAAAACTTTGTACCATATGATCAACATCTCCCCATTTACCCCACTCCACAGCCCCTGGTAACCCACCATTCTACTCTCCACTTTTATGAGTTCAGTTTCTTTTGGATTCCACGTATAAGTGAGATCATGCGTATTTATCTTTCCATGTCAAGCTTATTTCACTCAGCATCATGTGCTTCAATTTCATCCATGTCACAAACGGCAGGATTTCCTTCTTTTTAAATATTCCATTATATATTTTACTATATGTGTGTGTATATGTGTGTGTGTATATACACACACATATATAATATATTTTCTTTATTCATTCATCCATTGACAGATACTTAGGTTGTTTCTATATCTTGGCTATTGTAAATAATGCTACAATGAATATGGAAGTATAGATATATCTTCAAGATCCTGATTTTATTTCCTTTGGTATATATCCAGAAGTAAAATTGCTGGGTGATATAGTAGTTCTTTTTTTTTTTTTAAGATTTTATTTATTTATCTGAGAGAGAGAATGGGAGACAGAGAGCATGAGAGGGGAAGGGTCAGAGGGAGAAGCAGACCCCCACTGAGCAGGGAGCCCAATGTGGGACTCGATCCCAGGACTCCAGAATCATGACCTGAGCCAAAGGCAGTTGCTTAACCAACTGAGCCACCCAGGCGCCCAGTAGTTCTATTTCTAATTTTTTTTTTGAGTTCTATTTCTATTTCCATACTATTTTCTGTAATGGCTGTACAAATTTACATTTCTACCAACAGTGTATAAGTCTTCCCTTTTCTTCACACATTCATTAACACTTGCTATATCTTCTTGTCTTTTTGATAATGGCCTTCCTAAACTGGCAAAGTGTGTTATCTCATTGTGGTTTGATTTGCATTTCTCTGATGACCAGTGATGTTGAGCATCTTTTCATACATCTGTTGGCCCTTTGTTCTGAAACTACTGCTTTTGATAAATGTCTATTCAAGCCCTTTGCCCATTTTTTATGAGTTTTTTTTTTTAATTTTTTGCTATGGAGTTTTTGCATTCCTTATGTATTTTGAATATCAATTACTTATCAGAGGTATGGTTTGCAAATATTTTCTCTTATTCCATAGATTATCTCTTCACTCTGCTGATTGTTGCCTTTGCTACGCAGGAGTTTTTAGTTAGATGCAATTCTGCTTATCTATTTTTGCTTTTGTTGCCCATTCTATCAGGGTCATATCCAAAAAAATCATTGCCCAGACCAATATCTAAAAACTTTTTCTGTGTTTCCTTCTAATAGTTTTACAGTTTCAAGTCTTACATTTAAGTCTTTAAATTATTTTGAGTTGATTTTTTTATATGATGTGAGATGAGTCCAATTTAATTCTTCTGCATATGGATATCCAATTTTCCCAGCACCATTTATTTTAGTGGTGTGTTTCTCCTTTCCCCATGGTGTGTTTTTAGAAACTTTGTCAAATGGATTTATTTTTGTGTTCTCTGTACTGTTCTCTTGGTCTATGTGACTGTTTTTATGCCAGTACTGTACTGCTTTGATTAATGTATCTTTGTAATATAATTTGAAATCAGAATGTATGATGCCTCCAGGTTTGTTTTTCTTGATCAAAATTGCTTTAGCTCTTTGGGGTCTTCTATGGTTCAATATGAATTGTAGGATTGCTTTTTTTTTTTTTCATTTCTGTGAAAAATGTCATTGGAATTTTGACAGGGATTCATTGCATTTAATCAGTACATCACTTTGAGAAGTCTGAACATTTTAAAAGTATTAATTCTTCCAACTTCTTAGGTTCTGTAAATTTCTCCAACAAGGGTCTCCTTCACTGAGAAACAACTCTTCACACCTTGTACTAGTTTTTATAATACTGCTATACTTTGAGTAAGGAAAACCAATGGAAGAAAAGAAAACTTTGTTCAGAACCTCAGGGCTATAAATAAAATATTCAATATTGACTTTCCTCTGGTATTGAATCCAAATACTGTTTTATCTTCAGGATCACTTGAGGCTATATGTTTTACAGTTGTAATTATGTATCATGCTTTAGTGACCCTTTAGGTCAACATAGCTAATACCTGTTCATTATTTCTTGGGAAGTCACAGTACATCTGAAACCTCAATCTCAGAAGTTTCTGGGACAGTCTCTTATTTTTTACAAACCACTAATAAGGAACTCAAACATCTCTGTAATTCTACATTTATCCAGTATATGGATGATCAATTGCTATTTTTAAAAAATGAGGTAAACGCAAAGATGGATTCCATTGATCTATTTAATATTTTATTTCAAAGAGACATAAAGTTTAAGCCAAAAATAGTTACAATTTTCTAAAAACAAAATACATTACTTAAGATAAAATTTACATGAAGAAGGAAACTTCCTTAATCTGGACAGATTATATGCCATTTAAAAATTTCCCAGGCCAATCATTATAATCAATTAAGAGTAGTTATTGGTTTTATTATCTACTACAGCAAATACCTTCTGTCATGTTCCCTCAGTTCTGAAACCTCTTGGGGATCAAAACATGAGCAGATATTTTAATATCTAAAATGAGCTCTTTAGTACTTTTCCTCTCTAAACTTATCTAATTATCATGACTCTTTCCACCTATAAACACATGAACAGCCTGCACAACTGATTTAACCTCATAGAAATCATTGGAGACCAGTAGGTTACTAAAACCTCTCTCTTGACCCAGTGTCCATAGCCAGCTAATGATGTCTGAGGAGAAGAATGTGTTTATCTTCCCAGGAGAGAGGTTCAGGGACTGGAGAAATGTGGCAACTCAAGTAAAGGAAATGTTGATGTTATGGGCTGCTTTTATTTTTTTCAAAAATTTATTTTTTCTTAAGGTGACATTGAAAAGCATCTCAGATCTTAGAAATTTTGATTGTACTTTCTCATATATAGTGGTATATTAATAGTGTACTCCAGATACTTTCTGGAATAGTGATTAAATTGACATTAAAATTGTGCTTTGTAAACTGCTGCACACTTCTAAGGATTTTATATACTTTTTTCAAATAATAGTCATCAAGTAGGAGACTTAAGGGAACATAAGAGCAAAATTTGGGATGGTTTATGGTAGCAGTGGTATTTTTGTTTGTTCTTTTAATTCAAATCATTTGCAGTATTTCAAGAAATATATTAGGCAATATAGAGGTGGATAAAATATTTTTTAAGTTTCAGATGACCTCAAAAAATGGTCTTTCTGTTCCACTTTGTTGTTTTTATGTATACACATTATGTAATAAACATTCATGCTACATCCCTACTGACAGAAACTCTGTCAAGGTGATACATAACAACTCACTATTTATAGCAGCTTCAGATTAGGCCGAGAATATCATTTCCACATCATTGCTCTCAGCCAGCCCAAAACAGTGAAAATAAATCTTGCCTCACTTTAAAACCTCTCAGAATGTGCAAAGTGCTGAACAGCACCAGTTTACCTTTACTGAAGCCAGTTAAACCCTAACAACAAAAACAAACAACAAAAAAGACTTAGTATGAATTTGCAAATGAGGATTAGAACTTTCTAATTTTCAACTAAAATTCTCAATAATTTTGAATGCCTCCATGGTGTTGTTTTTTTTTTTTTTTTAGAAAGTTTAAAGAGCTCTTTTACTTAGCACTATAAATAGCAGATACTAATATTAATAATGATAAAAGTCTCAATAAACTTAAAAAAAGCAATTTTTAAAGGGGCATGCAAAGATTCAGTAGTCTTGCAGTATTAATCAAATAATCAGGATTCAGTAAATGTATTCAAGAGAAAATATTGTCTTCTGAAACATAAATGTCAATTCCTTGTCACAAGAATTTTAATATTATTTATATCCAAAATCATAATAATATTTTAGAAACAAATCTTAGTTCATTCAAACCCAGTGGAAAAATTTAGTAAGTTTCACTGCTCTTGTGTATATTCATATTTATGTAACATATAGGATTTTAGAGACAGCCCAACTAGTACAGGTATCTCTTTTTAATTTTAAACACATAACCAATGAAAAGATATGACCATAAGAGATTCTAAAGCTATATAAAAGCAATTGAAGAGTATTTTAATTTTTGGAAATTAGTGTGTTCTATTTAAAAAAATAAAGGGCTTGCTGTGTCTCTTACATTGTTTACTTGTACTTTATGTTTTCTGAATTGATATGTATACCTGCTAACACTGTTTTAACACTGAACATTTTCATACTGTTAACTATGAACAAAATGTTTAAGTACTTACCACAAAGTTCCCAGACTTTCACATACAATGGTAGCTAAAAACCAGACTTCATTAAGTATAAATATTTAAACTTAAGATGTTCATTTAGATATGAAATATCAAGTATCGTGACTGATCATATAAAATGGTGTTATTTCACAGGGATTACAACATTTATTATTTATTAAAAAAGCAACTCAAGTAATGATGTAAATTAGAACAACTTTTGTTTTGGGGAAGTTTTTGTTTTATTTTGTTTATTTCTTAATTTGCTTTTTATTTTCCTTAGTTTGGAGAATTTTTTTTGTATCAGAAGTTTATTAAAAATTACCATGAAAATGGCAAATACAGAAGTCTCTTCTTTATATTAAGTTACTAGTGACTGTGCATACTTAAAAATATCAAGAGTGGGGCACCTGGGTGACTCAGTCATTAAGCATCTGCTTTCAGCTGGAATCATGATCCTAGAGTCCTGGAACTGAGCCCCACATCAGGCTCCTCGCTCAGCAGGGAGCCTGCTTCTCCCTCTCCCTCTGCCTGCCGCTCCCCCTGCTTGTGCTCTCTCTCTATCAAATAAATAGATAAATAATATTTAAAAAAATAAAATATCAAGAATAATTTGTTCTACTTCTTATTACACCACCTTCTTCACAACTGCTGTGATAATCAATCCTTTATACAACACGACATCAGAACATATCATAATTTCCCGTTTTATACCACAGCTGCCTATTCCAGAAAGAGAAACCACAAACTTTCAATATTAAAACGTGTTTAAGTTCAGATTGACCCTTTCAGACCCATATATTTCAGATAAAGTAACAGACTATTAGAAAAACTCATCTAGTTTACCAGATCTAAACAATTCCCTGCTCGGGCCAGTGATGACCCTGTTGGAGCCCATTTCTTAAATTTCTGTAAGTCACTGTCCTGACTCTCCCTATCCAGACACTACTAAATCACTATCAAGGAGGTGTTCCTGCATTGCTTTTCATGCTTGATAAACACAGCTTGCAGTATACCACCCTGTCACCTTTCTGGGACTTTAAAATGTTTTATTCTAAACAACTGCCAGGAGTCAACAAAGAAGTGAAATGAAAGGAAAACAATAATAGTAACAAAACATCTCTCACACTTACAGAATTAGCAATAAATAAAAATATATTTTAAGGTAGTAATATTACACAGAACTTTTAAACACACAATTCTGAATGCCCATTGGGAATAATTTTAAAAATTTTCATTTATGACTTGATTTCTTTCTTTTCTATGAATTATTACAATATAGTCCACTTAAAATCTTTCCCTCAATGAAAACCAAAGAGTCTTCACTTACAAAACATTTTTGACAGAAAAAGGGCCCTAAAATTGGATTAAAAAAGCAATTATAATTGATTTAATCCAATGTGATTCAATTCAGGAATGCTAACCTCATGAGAAATTTAAGATTGATCAGAGTGGCAATTTTTCTAATTTATGTTCAGAGATTCAATTGAGTCCGTTATTATGAAATATGTGGTAAGTTTTATTTCATTATTTATCAAAAGTTCTACATATTTAGACTTCAGGAAAAGAAAAGATATATTTCAACCTACATTAAGAGGAAGAAACAAAGAAGTAAGAATCTTGTATATAATGCTGTGGTAGAGGAGGCTGAGTCCAAGATGGGGAAGGAGTAGGAGACCTTAGTTTCATCTGGTCCCAGGAATTCATCTAGACAGCTATCAGATCATTCTGAACACCTGAAAACTCAACCAGAAATCTAAGAAAACAATAGCTGCAACTCTACAAATCAAAAAGGGACCACTTAATGCAAGAATGACAAGACAGAAAAACACCTCAAAAAAGAGAACAAGAGGCAGTACTGACTGCCAGGGACCTAATCAGTATGGATATAAGTAAGATGTTGGAACTAGAGTTCAGAATAATGATTATAAAGATAGCTGAGCTTGAAAAAAAGCATAGAAGACACTAGAGAATCCCTTTCTGGAAAAATAAAAGAACTAAAATAGAATCAAGTTGAAATAAAAAAGGCTATTAATGAGATGCAATAAAAATTGGAGATACTAGCTGTTAGGATAAATGAGGCAGAAGAGAGAATTAGTGATATAGGAGGCAAAATGATGGAGAATGAAGAAGGAGAGAAAAATAGAGAGATAAACAACTACTGGATCATGAGAGGAGAATTTGACAGATAAATGATGCCATAAAGCAAGACAGTATTAGAATAATTGGGATCCCAGAAGAAGAGGAAAGAGGTGGAGAGAAGGTGCATTGGAACAAATTATAGCAGAGAACTTCCCTAATCCGGGGGAAGGAAACAGACATTCAAGTCAGGAGGTACAGAAAACTCCCTTCTTAATCAACAAATAAGTCAACACCTTAACATATAATAGTGAAACTTGCAAATCTCAGAGACAAAGAAAAAAATTCTGAAAGTAGCTCGGGACAAGAGGTCAGTAACCTACAAGAGTAGAAACATCAGGCTGGCAGAAGACCTATCCACAGAGACCTGGCAAGCCAGAAAGGGCTGGCATAATATGTTCAGGGTGCTAAATGAGGAAAATATGCAGCCAAGAATACTTTATCCCTCAAAGATGTCATTCAAAATAGAAAGAGAAATAAAAAGCTTCTAGGACAAACAGAAACTAAAAGAATTTGTGATCACTAAGCCAGCGTTATAATAAATATTAAAAGGGATCCTTTAAATGAAGAGAGAACCCCAAAGTAACATAGATCAGAAAGGAAGAGAGGCAATAAACAGAAACAGTGACTTTACAGGTAATACAATGTCACTAAATTCATATCTTTCAATAGTTGCTCTGAATGTTAATGGGCTAAATGCACCAATCAAAATGCACAGGGTATCAGATTGGATAAAAAAAGCAAGGCCCACCAATATTCTGTCTGCAGGAGACTCATTTTAGACCTAAAGACACCTCCAGATTGAGAGTGAGGGGATGGAAAACTATTTATTATGCTAATGGATAAGAAAAAGAAAGTTGGGGTAGCAATCCTTATAATTTTTATTTATGCCCCTATTATCTACAATTATTATTATTTATGCCCCTAACATGGGAGCAGCCAATTATATAAACCAATTTATAACAAAATTATAAAAACACATTGATAATAATACAATAATTGCCTGGGACTTTAACACCCACTCACTGCAACGGACAGATCATCTAAGCAGAAGATCAACAAGGAAACAAGAGCTTTGAATGACACTTTGGACCAGATGGACTTCACAGATATATTCAGAACATTCCATCCTAAAGCAACAGAATACACATTCTTTTCAAGTGCACATGGAACATTCTCCAGAATAGATCACATCCTGGGTCACAAATTAGGTCTCAACCAGTACCAAAAGATTGTGATCATTCCCTGAATATTTTCAGACAACAATGCTTTGAAACCGGAACTCAATCACAAGAGGAAATTTGGAAAAAACCTCAAATACATGGAGGCTAAAGAGCATCCTACTAAATAAGACATGAATGGGTCAATCAGGAAATTAAAGGAGAATTTTAAAAAGTCATGGAAACAAATGAAAATGAAAAAAAAAACTGTTCAAACCTTTGGGATACAGCAAAAGCAGTCCTAAGAGAGAAGTATATAGCAATACAGGACTACCTCAAGAAGCAAGGAAAGTCTCAAATACACAAGCTAACTTTACATCTGAAGAAGCTGGAGAAAAACAGCAGATAAAGCCTAAACCCATTAGGAGAAAAGAAATAATAAAGATTAAAGCAGAAATCAATGAAATAGAAACCAAAAGAACAGTAGAACAGATCAATGAAACTAGGAGCTGGTTCTTTGAAAGACTTAATAGGATTAATAAACCCCTGGCCAGACTTATCAAAAAGAAAAGAGGAAGGACCCAAATAAATAAAATCATGAATGAAAGAGGAGAGATCACAACCAGCACCAAAGAAATACAAACAATTATAAAAACATACTATAAGCAACTATATGCCAACAAATTAGGCAATCTAGAAGAAATGGATGCATTCCTAGAGATGTATCAACTACCAACACTGGTGCAGCCACTCTGTTAAACAGTATGGAGATTCCTCAAAAAGTTGATAATAGAGCTACTCTATGACCCAACAATTGCACTACTTGGGATTTACCCCAAAGATACAAATGTAGTGATTCGAAAGGGTACCTGCACCTTAATGTTTATAGCAGCAATGTCCAAAATAGCCAAACTATGGAATGAGCCCCAGATGTGCATCAACAGATGAATGGATAAAAAAAATGTATACACACACACACACACAGGAATACTACTCAGCTATCAAAAGGAATGAAATCTTGCCATTTACAATGACATAGATGAAGCTAGAGGGTATTATGCTAAGTGAAATAAGTCAATCAGAGAAAGACAATTATCATATGATCTCACTCATATGTGGAATTTAAGAAACAAAACATAGGATCATAGGGGGAGAGAAGAAAAAATAAAACAAGGTGAAATCAGAGAGGGAGACAAACCATAAGAGACTCTTAATCATAGGAAACAAACAGCGTTGCTAGAGGGGCGGGGGTGAGGGGATGGGGTAACTGGTTGATGAACATTAAGGAGGGTATGTGATGCAATGGGCAGTGCGTATTATATAAAACAGATGAATCACTGACCTCTACCTCTGAAACTAATAATACATTATATGTTAATTAATTGAATTTAAATAAAAACTAAATATAAAAATACTGTGGTAGGCAAGATCTTAAGACAACCCCCGAGATTTCTGCCTCCTATACTTCTCTTGCATAGGCAGAACCTGTGACTGTAATGAGATTTCACTCCTGTGATTATGTTGTGCTATATGGCAAAAGGGATATATTTCTTGGTGCAGCTAATAATCAAAGCAGAGAGATTTCCTTGGCTGGTTTCAGAGGAAGAAGTAAGAAAGATGTCCTGCTGTCCTGGAAGAAAACACATAGCCATATTATGAACTGCTGATGGGCATGGGGAGCTTCTAGTCACTGATAGCAGTCCCAGATCAACAGCTGGCAAGAAAACAGGCAAGAAGTAACTCTGCCAACAAGTGAGTTTGCAAGAGAATACCTTACCTTAGTTGTGATTGGCAGCATTGCCGATACGCTGACTTCAGCCTTGTGAGACTCAGGAGAAGACCCAGCCAACTCATCCCTGGACTCCTGGCCCATAGAAACCAAGATAATAAATTTGCTGTTTTAAGTTGTTACATTCATGGTAATTCTATATACAATGATAGAAAATGAATATAAATGCAAAGAGAATGAAATTTAAGCTAGACTAGTCTTTTTATTTATTTATTTTTTTGGCTTTTGTATAAGGCTTTTGGCTCTGTGTACCTACTTCCTAATGTATGCTCCTTGAAAGGATAATAAGACTCCAATACAACATTCATAGAAATGAGTAATTTTAGTGTATTTGCTCATTGTATGATATTTGGATGTACACATTTAGTGTTCAGAAGAGAACTGGGGCACCTGGGTGGCTCAGTTGGTTAAGCGACTGCCTTCGGCTCAGGTCATGATCCTGGAGTCCCGGGATCGAGTCCCGCATCGGGCTCCCTGCTCGGCAGGGGGTCTGCTTCTCCCTCTGACCCTCCTCCCTCTCATGCTCTCTCTCTCAAATAAATAAATAAATAAATAAATAAATAAATAAATAAAGGAAGAGAACTGTTGTGTTGTGGAGGCTTGCCCAGAAAAGCCAAGCTGTGTCACTGCCAAAAAGGCTATAAAATGGCCCCTAAACTGGTATTTCCTAAATTATCAGACATCTGTTATTGAACTGATCGATTGACAGTAACATAACATATGAGACTCATGTATTAACCAAAAAATAAGTTACCAATTTATAAAGCATTCAATGTGTTTTCTAATAACAAGAATGCTTGAGTCCCTTATCCAGATCATGCTCATCCCAGTACCAAGGCATCTAACCAGCAACATTTGCAATTGCTTGTATAGTAAACATGGAATCAGAGAGAAGAGGTGCAGAGAGTCCAGAGCAAGGGGTTTTCAAGGCTTGGGATTGCCTCATGTTATTTATGTATCTTCACTATGAATACAAACACACTGGTCAAATCCCTGTCTTTTTTTTTTTTTTTTTCAAATCCATGTCTTCTAAAAAATGATTGCAACATACACTTCATAGTTTTATTTTATGAATCCTATTAACTTCTGTATTCCAGTCTTGATCATTTCTTCATCTGACCATTTTTTCTCTCTTTAGATATATTAATATTGTGTTAAATAGATCACTGGTCCGAGAAAAGCAGCCAATCCTTTAGCATTAAAGACATTTCCTATACTTTTAAAATGTAGTGATAAAACTAACCCTCAAAGGTCATCCACATAACTCATTTCAGGAAATGGAAGTCATTCCAAATATTTTAATTAAGAAGAGATTTAATACATGGGATTTCAAGCATACAGCATAACTGGAGGGATGAGGAAGCAGGTTTAGTGCTGAATGCTCAGCACACATGCCTGAAGCACATACCAGCTGTTAATGCAATTGCCTTTAAGTATCTTAGAAACTGGTGAATACTCAGCAGAAGCTTCAGTACAGGACCCTGGACCATAATGTGAATGAAAAATGAAATTTTATTGTGTTAAGCCACTGACATATGAAGGTGTTTGTTAGAGTTATATTAGTAGGATTAACACAAAAATATATCCTTTTAGACATTATTGTTATTATTATAATTTTCAACCTGTGGTGTATCAGAAAATCTGAAAAGTATATCTTCTTTTTAATTTTGAGATGATATGTTTTATTCAGTACATTCAAGTATAAAACCAAGTAATGGTGTCTTATATATGTGGCCCAAATCCATAATCTTATTCTGTATACCAATGTATTACACATGGCCTTTGTAACATAATAATCTGAGACAGAAAAAAAACCTGAGCCTTTTTGTAATAATTGTGTAAATATGGCAAATGATAATTATATGATAGTCAGTCATATGTTCAGGTGACCCACTCTTCCCTGAGCCATCTTCATGACTACTCATTCATCATTGCTTTTAATGTAAGTAATTAAGTATCAGTGGTGTGTTATACTAATCCATATTCCTCTAAACCAGATTTAATCTAGAAATGTAGGTAATCCAGGCAATTCTATGTCTCTCAATTGCATTTAATTCTTGATGCTGTGTCTTAGCAAATTGTGAGACAGAACTTAGGATGTTTATCAGTTCGGGGCTGCGTCACACCCTTTTTTAGTTTGCTCTAGATTAGAGTTTCATAAACTCAGGTTTTTTGGGGTACTCAAACTTTCCTGGATATGGTCTTTGTTATTTGATTTAAAAATATATAAAATTTAACTCATTGCCACAAAGTATCAGCATACATGTTTGTATTTGTTTTTGCATTTGCTTTGGATCAGTATAAAGTCAAACCTAATTTAAATATGGTGACGGTTTTCTGTTTCAAATGGTAAATGAAAAATGGTGGAAGAACTGAGTCTTTGTATGATATATGAATGTAGCAAGCTAAATTTGAAAGAATCTTTGCTATGTAATCAAGCTCCCTGTTAATTTTGGAACAAGATATATTGTAAATTTTTAATTGTACTATTTTGTAATAGTTCATTATAAGACATGAAATATGATAAAGTGAAAAAATTGGTTTTGGCCCTAGCAATAATTGAGTTAGATATCCATTTAATGCATATTTCAATCAGAGTAAAATGCTGTCTTTCTGAAGTGAAAGAGGCAGCTTTACAAAGTTATTAAGTCCTATATCATCAAAATGGAATTTGAGAATTGATGACTTAAAATGTATTTTGATTAGAAGAAATTACTTATTTTGCTTAACTAGCAAGTAAACATTGACTTCATTAATATTTGATGAAGCATATTTACACACACAGACATTTTCTGCATTATTCTCACTTCATCACATACAGGAACAGATTAAATATATAATTGCACCTAAGGTTACAAAATTTTACCACTGTTGCCAAAATAAGTGATAATGTAGGAATAAATAACATCATCCATTACACTATATTAAAGTGAAATTAAAATGTAACTGATTATATAGTTTTGCTTGTATTAATATATGCATGAGTATTTTTTCCCTACAGTTGAATAAGAGATAAAAACATAAGGAATTGACACATAGTTTTTTTTTTTTAAAGATTTTTTTTTTTATTCGACAGAGAGAGACAGAGCGAGAGAGGGAACACAATTAGGGGGAGTGGGAGAGGGAGAAGCAGGCTTCCCGCGGAGCAAGGAGCCCGACGCGGGGCTTGATCCCAGGACCCTGGGATCATGACCTGAGCCGAAGGCAGACGCTTAACGACTGAGCCACCCGGTGCCCCCATAGTTTTAGTTTTAATATATCTATGTACAGTCATAATTTAAAAATATCAGCTATAGGATTTGGAAAAACATCTTCACTTTTGGTGTAAAAACTACCAGTTGCCTTCAATGCATCATCTCCCAAATCCATTCTTTCTTCTACCATAGGAAAAAATTTTTTGGACAGGCTCAAAGCTGCCCAGAGATTAACAACCTTTCCTAGGTTCCCTTGATACTGTATAGCTTGCGTCTTGTAGCCAAATGACTAACTTCTGTACAATATGACATGAGTGGAGGGGATATGTGCAATTTTTGCATCATGACTCTAAAGTAAAAGGGCAGGCCTTTATTTCCCACTTTCCCTGTTCTTTCTAAACTATATGGCAGATTTTGTGGTGATCATAAATTTCTTGTAGAGTGAGGACAAAAGCAGCAAGTAATATTAGAGGAGTAGAAGAGAAATAGTCTGGGGGTCCAACATAATGGAGCTTCCACATCAACCCTGGAATGTTTAACCATAAACTGTCACATTACAGACAAAATTTCCTATTTATTTTAGCCACATGTTGCAGTCTCTATCATAGCAGGCAAAACTATCTCCTAAGTAATACAGATTTTGGTACACAGTTGTAATATTAAATGGAATATAGTCTAAAAAACTATAAGGTCAGGAGAACCTGGGTAGCTCAGTTGGTTGAGCAGCTGACTAGATTTCGGCTCAGGTCATGATCTCATGGGTCGTGAGATGGAACCCTGTGTTGGGCTCCACACTAGGTGGGGAGTCTGCTTGAGATTCTCTCCCTCTGCCCTTCCCCCCTACTCTCTCTCTCTAAAAATAAATAAATAAAATCTTTTTTTTTTTAAGATTTTATTTATTTATTTGACAGAGAGAGGCAGTGAGAGAGGGAACACAAGCAGGGGGAGTGAGAGAGGGAGAAGCAGGCTTCCCTCGGAGCAGGGAGCCCGATGCGGGGCTCGATCCCAGGACCCTGAGATCATGACCTGAGCCGAAGGCAGACACTTAACGACTGAGCCACCCAGGCGCCCCAATAAATAAATAAAATCTTAAAAAAAAAAACAACCTACAAGGCATAGGTATTGCAGGCTGGAAACTGACACTTGTTTTGCTGTGGAAAAAAATTATTGGTAAATTTTCCATAAGCAAGTTTTATACACTTTAATATCTCGAAATTTGGGATTCCTCTAATATTTGATAGATTTACATTTTCACAATTGTTTTCAGCTAGAGGAGAATCTTGGCAAGGTTGTTATTGCCTGTTCCCCATTTGGATCAGATAGAAACATCTGTATAACATTCAGCTATCCTAGCCTAAGATTTGAATTAGTTGACCTACAGAGAAAGTGCATAGTTGACCCATGCAGAGGGGTTCTAGTGGTAGTGATACGTATACCGACTGTGGGGTAGTGGCAATTTGAGTAGTAGCACCTCAATAGTTTGGCAGCGGAAAATTGGTCTGTGACAGATGCTGATAGTTGTCCCGCATTAACTCTATTACTTTTCATCCATAATCATACCATTTCTGGATGGCAGTGTCTTTCAGTTTACAAAGGCAATACTCTAGGGAAGGCAGGTAAATGTGACAGAAGTGTTCTGAGTCTCCAATTCTATATGCCTACCAAAGCAGTGCTGGGCTGCTTACTCTGGGACTATGAGTTGAAAGAAATAAATTATTGAGTTTAATTGATAGTCATTTTTTAAAGTCTCTATCAGAGCACTAAGCTATAACCCCGATGACGTACCCTTTTACAGGAGTTCAAACATTACTCGAAGTTAACAAGACAATCAAATTTTCTTGTCATTGCTATAAATGTTTCAAAAAACAGGGATGCCTGGTTAAGCATCCAACTCTTGATTTCAGTTCAGGTCATGATCTCAGGGTCATGAGATCGAGCCCCACATCAAACTATGCCTTCAGTAGGGAGTCTGCTTGAGATTCTCTCTTTCCCTTTCCCTCTGCCCTTGCCCCCCATGCTCTCTCTCTCTCTAAAATAAATAAATCTTTTTTAAAGTTTTTTATTTATTTATTTATTTATTTATTTATTTATTTATTTATTTGAGAGAGAGAGAGAGAGAACAGGAGTGGGGAGGAGGAGACTCCCCCTGAGCAGGGAGCCCGATGCGGGACTTGATCACAAGATCCTGGGATCATGACCTGAGCTGAAGGCATACACTTAACCAACTGAGCTACCCAGGAGCCATAGGTAAATAAATCTTTTTAAAAATGTTTCAAGAAACACTAAGAATGCTCAAAAGTAAGTCCAAAACAAATGATAATATAATAACCCTTGCATATAACAATTTTATTATTATTAGAATAAATTCTCCAATCATTAAATAGATTTACAAAGAAGTGATAAAGCAGATATGTTGTGATTCTAGGGCTGCAATTATCTATTTTAGGATCTGATGATATTTCAGTGTAAATACCAATTTTAATGGGCTTTTTTATCTTGTTATTTTATACAGATTTTTTTTTATGAGAAATCTGAGGCTCTTTTAGTCCCAGATTTAATTAGTGCTTTCTGATCTTTTCTACATGCTGTCAAAAATCATAGACTAATAGCATTAAGAACAACCCATACCTCTTGTTTAACTTTTTTATTACTTCAACAGGAACAAAACTGTACTTAAGCTAATGCAAATGGTTAATTTAATAACTTAAAAAATTTAATAATTTTCCCCTCAGAAATAGTGTATACGCATTATTTGAGAAAGTTCTTTTGGAGAAAGTAAGTCAAGTATATATAAATGTATTATTTCCTAATTTGTTGTTATGAAAGAGATATACTGATTCAGAAATTAGGAATTGTGCTAAAAGGACAGTATAATCTGAAATTTGATGTCATGGCAGTACTGTAGGTTATAATGAATGTGATCTTGAAGGATACATTTATTACCAATTGTGGCAACAATTGCCACAGATAAAATATATGCCTACTATACTGACAAATCTACAGGTGTTTCTAAGAAATTTGGTTGATAATTTATACCAGTAATTGCAGCTGTCAAAATGACTTTACTGGTGAAATTATGGCATTAAAGACTGGCTAAGAATTTAAGGAGAAGAGGGTTTTTAAAAAAAATTTGGACAGATTTATTCAAGGTGATATGGTTTTATATGAGAATGGCATATAAGAAGCTCTGTGGAAAGGAAGTGATGTGGCACAAAAATGAACTTAATTGCTTTTCTCCATGCTTTAAACTTTAATTTGGGAATATCATTATATCCATATACAAATACTAGTAAATAAAAAAATTGAATTCTCATCTGAACAGAGCCATTAAAGAGGTAAATGTTATTTATTCCAGGGTACTGAATTAACTATTAACTTTTTAAACATTATGTGATTAAACAAAATTAACTCACACCCAGCTGTTGCTTTATTCAAAAATGTATGATTCTTGTGGGTGTATATACCTTATATATGTGTATGTATATATATTATATATTATTGACTTAATTTGAAATCTGAAGTCAAATTTCACATATTTGATTAGTTTTATTTTTTTTGTTATGTTAATCACCATACATTACATCATTAGTTTTTGATGCAGTGTTCCACGATTCATTGTTTGCATATAAATGTTCCATGCAGAACATGCCCTCTTTAATACCCATCATCAGGCTAACCCAGCCTCCCACCCCCCTCCCCTCTAGAACTCTCAGTTTGTTTTTCAGAGTCCATCATCTCTCATGGTTCTTCTCCCCCTCCGATTTCCCCCCTTCATTCTTCCCCTCCTGCTATCTTTTATTTTTTTTTAACATATATTGTATTATTTGTTTCAGAGGTACAGATCTGTGATTCAACAGTCTT
>NC_138370.1:90422742-90447245 GCF_054177405.1 Leptonychotes weddellii
AATACTATGTTGAATAGCAGTGGTGATAGTGGACATCCCTGCCGCGTTCCTGACCTTAGGGGGAAAGCTCTCAGTTTTTCCCCATTGAGAATGATACTTGCTGGGGGTTTTTCATAGATGGCTTTTATGATATTGAGGTATGTACCCTCTATCCCTAGACTCTGAAGAGTTTCGATCAAGAAAGAATGCTATACTTTGTCAAATGCTTTTTCTGCATCTATTGAGAGGATCATACGATTTTTGTTCTTTCTTTTGTTAATGTATTGTATCATATTGATTGATTTGCAGATGTTGAACCAACCTTGCAGCCCAGGGATAAATCCCACTTGGTTGAGGTGAATAATCCTTTTAATGTACTGTTGGATCCTATTGGCTAGTATTTTGGTGAGAATTTTTTATGCATATTCATCAAGGATAGAGTATGACTCTAAAAATGAAAAATAAAAATGTTTTAAAAAAGGGATTGATAAGGGGCGCCTGGGTGGCTCAGTTGGTTAAGCGGCTGCCTTCAGCTCAGGTCATGATCCTGGGGTCCTGGGATTGAGCCCCACGTCTGGCTCCCTGCTCAGCGGAGAGCCTGCTTCTCCCTCTCCCTCTGCCTGCCACTCTGCCTACTTGTGCTCTCTCTCTCTCTGTCAAATAAATAAATAAAATCTTTAAAAAAATAAAAAAATAAAAAAGGGATTGATAAGATATTGGTTGAAAAAGGGAAAATGAAAAATTCAAAAAAAAAAGATAGTTAAAAAAAATTAACTTTGGAGGACTAAAGAATCATGGTAAAAAAGCCATGAAGTCTATGTGCAGTATTCCCCTAGCGCTGGAATTCTGCCATTCTCATTGATCAGTAAACTTGGTCTTGGCTGGCTGTTCTTGCTGATCTTCTGGGGGAGGGGCCTGTTGCCATGGTTCCCAAATGTCTTTGAGGAGGCAGAATTGTCCCGTCCTTGCTGGTCAGGGCTCAGTAATCTGCTAGGGTTTGCTTTCAGGAGCTTTTTTCCCTGCAAGCTTTCCCTACAGCTTTGGAGGACGAGAGTGAAATCACGGACTCCCAATCTCTGCCTTGGAGGAGTCGAGAACTCAAGGACCCGCTCCTCAGTGCGCCCTCAGAGAAAAGCAGTCAATCACTCCCATCTCCCCGGTCTCTGGCCGCCCTCCATGCTTACCCGGCCTGTGACCGAGTATTTCTATCTCTGGCACCCGACCCCGTGGGGAGTCTCCAAACCCAGCAGATCCCTGCAGTGCACTCCCGCACCTCTCCTCCTGGGGGAAGAAGGTGAGTCTCCCCGGATCTGCCACTTGTTGGGTCCCTGCTGGAGGAGCAGTGGGCCGACTGTGCCGCGGATCACGGTTTATGGCAACCCCGAGCTGAGAGCCCGCGCCTCGGCTCTGTCTCTGCAGCCGGCTTCCCCGCTCCAATACCTGGGAGCTCTGCTGCACTCAGGCACCCCCGGTCTTTCTGTGACCCCGAGGGACCTGAGACCACACTGTCCCGCGAGGGTTCCACCCCCTGCTTAGCCACCAGAGTGACGTCCCTCAGCGGAGCTGACTTCTAAAAGTTCTAATTTTGTGCTCCGCTGCTCTATCGCTTGCCAGTAGCAGCTGACGGAGGCCCCCTCCCCCGCCGTCTATCCTCCTGAATATTGCCTCGGATTCACTTCTCCCAACGTCCTACCTTCCAGAAAGTGGTCGCTTTTCTTTTCAGAGAGTTGCTGCTATTATTTTCTTCGCTCTCCTGTTGAGTTTGTAGGTGTTCAGAATGGTTTGATCCCTATCCAGCTGAATTCCTGAGACCAGATGAAATCCAGCTCTCCTACTCCTCAGCCATCTTGCTCTGCCCCCGAACTTGATTTGTTTTATAATAAAGGTTGTCTTTACAAATTAAAGGGCAAATGTCTCCTACATATTGAGTGCAAAAGCTACTGGTCTATTATTTTGGTACAGATAAGTATAAGAAAAGTGATAAGATAAAATTAATAATCCAAAAAATTCCATTGACAAAGATGTATTCAGTTTAACAATATTTAAATGTTCATTCTTATTGATTATGTCAGCTTCGATAAGGGTTCTTACTGAAACCTTATGCAATAAGGGATCTTAACTGCAAGTCTAATAAGGCATTTTAAAAGAGTAGTAGCTCTTTGATCAGCATTAGTAAAATTGTTTGGCATCCGTCACAGAAATTGAGTGACTTGAATTATTGCAAAATTCATGTATTTGCAAATTAGACAGTTTCCTATTGCTTGTTTCAAAAAAAGAAAACATTTTAAAAATTATATCCAATTGTTTTGTTGGCGAAAAGGTCACTGTATCAGTTAGGACCCAGTCAATAGAACATGCCGGTGCTCGTGGTCCAATCAATAGAAGGAATTTAATATGGGCTCTACTTATGAAGGACTCAGAAGGCCTGAAAAGCTAAAGAGAAAACAAGTAATGCATCCTGGATACTACCAGCATTTGAATACTATAAACACTCCTAGAAGCTGAAAGGATGAAATGAAGAGTCGTGTTAACTAACTAAAAGCTCCACTTGCAATACAGCACTTGTCAAGCGAGCAGGAAAATACATTTCACAAGGAGGTGTGTAAAATGAATCTGAAAGTAAACCAGCAAATGGCTGGAATGATCCTCACCTTTTCTTCTCAGCATTCATTTCTTCCTCCCATTCTTATTTAACTCACATTCAAAACAACATCAAATTTCTACTTATCCCACAATAACTATCTTTCATATGGAAAACTTCTTCCATAGTCTTCACAAGATGAAGGAATGTTTCCCATCATCTTCCCTAGCCTGCAAAGAACGGCCACCACAGACCTTCTTAAGGACACTGTGCTTCCCAAGTAATCTATTTAAAGACACATCACTGAAGAAACTAACCAGATAATATTGACAAAAATATGTTTTGTTCCCAACTTGTAATAATTTTGTGTACCCTTATGTTTATAGATCACATTTTTGTGGATAAAGGGCAGTAATCGAAGTAGAGAATATATGGCAAAATGCAATCCATGTCAGTTTAGACATGACTTGGTGCACTCATATATCTACCACTGATGGTCCCAATGTCCCCCAAGGGCAGCTTTGGCACAGTCATGCTGAAGTATATTTGGAGATGACTACTACTTAGATGATACCATGTCCAGGGAAACTCAAAATTTTGAGCTCCAAAATATATACCCAAATTGTATCAAGGCAAAAATCATTTATTAGTAACATGTTTCTTGGATAAATCCACAGAGGCCAAAATGCCCTTAAAGAGACTTGAGCTAAATTGGCATAGATCTCAGACTCCTAGGGCAAATTGAATTTTCCTTCAGTGAAGAGAGACATACTGGGGAAAATGAATCATGAACATATATTGATTGCTGAAAATGAATGTTATTTCAGGAGAGAGGGAAAGTATGACAAACAGCCTGGAAAATATCACAGTTTTAGAAAACCATATGAAAGAAACTCAACAGATAGTTAGCTTGCTAAGGAAGAACGATGTAAGCAAAAAAACCCCAAGTATCTTCACAGCACAAATGCAAGGATAAACTTATGGGGACTTAAGATCCTTCTAGTCCACCAAAAATATAAATGGAAAATCCAAATACAAAGCATATTCTGTGCAACTGAGTGAGGACCCTGGGGTGTGCACCTGCAAGTTTTCAGACCTCTCTAAGAATGCCTGCACTTTTTCCTGTTTCACCTTAACTTCTATTAAAGCTTTATGTAAATATACACTGTGGAACTTATGAGTTGTTTTAAATAGCTGACCCCATGTAATTAGAGCAGTACTGATTGTGTAGTTCTTCAGTCATTTCACAGGTCTTCATAGGGTATATGTGATCCTTAAATTAGGGATGCAACACATTAGATAACCAGGTTGATAAAGCTATTAACATTCCTCATTTATCTTAATGTCATATTCCCAGGGAATAGTATTCCTGGGAGAAAAACACAAGAATTCACCCCACTCGCTTGTGAGTCTGTGGGAAATAGTCTAAGCCTGTTGTACCTAGGGGTGTCTAAAAATGAATTGAGGGGAGAATATTCTCAGAGAAATACTATGCAATTATTTCCTAAAGTTGAAGAAATTCTTCAAGAATAAAGCAAAATTCCTAAAAAAAAAACCCCAAAGCTTGTTATTTGAGAAAAGTGTGTATAGATTATTAAAACAATTTACCAAAAAAATATAAAAATAAATATCTTTGCATGTATTTGTATTATCACTATAGCATTTTCTGAAAAGCTGAAAATAGCCTATTTTTCCATATCTAAATGAGTGCTTAAATAAATTTTAGTGTACTGATATTATGGAAAATGTTTTTTAACATTTAACATTTAAAAATGAAACATACTGAGACAGAAGGAATTTGAGACAAAATATGTTAAGAACATATCAGAGTATAGAAAAATAAATGTAGTTTTTTCACTTTATGTTAAAGAGAGTTTATATATGTATGAGTATGCACTTAAATATAGACCAAGATCAGTAAGTATATTTACATACTGCTTGAATTTTATAGAATAAGGATATAATAGTATTATAATGGTATAATAAACTACTAAAATAAAGTATTTCTTTTTTTAAAATATGTGCATGTAGCTCTCTATTGATGAATAGAGAAATGTTAAAGTATATATACATTATTTATAATATGTATTATATACAATGTATAATGTATTTTTCCTGGTATTACTCTAGGTTTATAAAAATAAAGATCTGTTTGTGGCAGTACTCTATTTTGTTTTTACTTTATTGTTTATAGTTTTCATATTGTTTAATTTTTGAGAGCCTATATATTTTTTTTAAATATTTATTTATTTATTTGAGAGAGAGAGAGAGAGAGAGAGGCAGGAGGCAGTAAAGGGAGAAGCCCCAATGTGGGGCTCAATTCTGGGACTCCATGATCATGACCTGAGCTGAAGGCAGACACTTAACCTACTGAGCCACCCAGGTGCCCCAGGCTATATTATATATATTTTTAAATATATATATTTTATTTTTTATATTTTAATTTTTTAAACTACATTTAATACCCTTATGCATATTTTTTTTCCTGGAAAAACCTTTATTATATACTAAAGGATATACCAAACAGTAGTTTCCAGCTCAAACCATTTCACTGTTTTTAAAGTTTTTATTTATATTTTGTCAAAAGAAGATGTCATCTCTTCCTGTCAAGGAACTGAGTCAGACCTTATAATACTATATCTTTTTATGTCTGTATTGATTGTTTGAGGTTATGTGACTTCTTTTATATTGTCCTGGGAGAAAAGTGTAACAATTTTGTTTGTTTGTAGCTGTACAAATTCAGCTCTTGTATACAAAATATACAGGATTGTGAAAAGGGAATGAGGATGTCATTAGAACAGTAGAAGCATCCTGGGATACAAGGGATACTGACCATGACTAACTTTGTTAAGAAGCATATTATTTAAAATACTAATAGTCAAGGGACCTGGGGGACTCAGTCGGTTAAGCATCTGACTCTTGATTTTGGCTCAGGTCATGATCTTAGGGTTGTGAGAGCAAGCCCTGCATCGGGCTCCACACTGGGCATGGAGCCTGCTTAAGATTACTTAAGATTCTCTCTCTCCCTCTCCCACTACTTCCCCCGCTCCCCCCACACTCTCTCTCTAAATAAAAAAATAAAATACTGATAGTCTCTAAAAAGGTCTATAATGAGAAAATGGCCTCTAAAGAGTAGGGACGAATTGAAGCTTGGGTTTTGGGTTTAGTGACATGATCTAGAGCTTCATGGGAAAAGGCTAGTATGGTTATATTATGTGAATGAAGGTGAAAGTCCTTTTGGATCCAGGCACTTTGTTATAATGAACCTGTTTTGAGAGCAAGGACTGAACAACATGTTTTTTTCTAAATTTGTGGTTATGGTGAGAATTGAAAAGTGGGAACCATTGTGGTAGAAGCAGGAGTCTGCATAATCAAGGTCATTGCCTTAGAAATGGATAGAAATACAAATCAAACTGTGGCAATGATAGAAAAAAACACTGGACTAATGATGGTCTCTAGATGTCTCTGTCTCTTTATGACCTTTGAAAAAGGGGCACAGCCACACCAGAATAAAAGTATACAGCACTCTTGGAAAATTTAGATGGTGAAAACCTTAAGAGAGCCTATCTATTACTAGCAGAATGTTTTTAAATATGTATTAGTGATAGCATGACTAGATAATAATAATTCTAGTTCTCCCCTTCTATGATTTACAGTTGCATAAAAATGTCTAGAAATATTTCAGATGATTGTTGTTGTGATGGTTATCTATATTATCCCTGAATTTTATGCTATTAATTTATTGCTTTACCATTAATTAATTGTTAACTTGCTTTGCGATTAAGGATGCATCGTTCTATTCCTTGTTTGGCAAAAATATAAAGAAATAATAAAGGTTGACTTTATTGCCTTTCAACATACTTATTTCAATTAGAATAGCTAAATAACTATATTTATTAATGCATATCCCAATATAGAAAAGCACAGGATCATGTGCATATATTATAATGTATATATTTTTTATGTATGTTATATATTTTTTTTCTCCACAACTAGAATATAAATTGTGAAGCTCCATGAGGGGAAATGCATTGTATACTTTGATGAACTGTTTTACTTCAACATCTAAAACAGGATCCAAAACATTTAGGCACCCAAAAATATATGTACTAAACAATTTAGTTATCATTTCTTTGTGATACTAGATTTGGTTTTCTGGGATTATTTTAGTTTTCTTTTAATTTGTATTATTAAATAATTGGAGGATAGAGGAGAGCATCTTTACCAGGTTTTTTTAATTTGACTAGCTTCATTAAATTTATTGAGGCATAAAATTTTCATATCTTCTCTTTCGATTATATAGCTTGAGAAAATAGTATTTTCTGAAAGCTCTTAGAGACTTTATCCATAAAACCATTTGGATTTGGGCTCTTTTCAATATTCCCATTAAAAAAGAATTTATTTAATTATATTTGATATATAGCAAATGGCACATATTTAAGTGTGCCATTTGAGAACTTGCATAGATGTTTCTTTGAAGAAGATATACAAATAGTCAATAAGCACATAAAAGATAAGAAGCCACTTCATACCCATTAGGACAGCTATTATCTAAAAAGGTAGAAAATAACAGATGTTGGCAAGAATGTGGAGAAATTGGAACCCTTGTATATTGCTAGTGGGAATACAAACTAGTGCAGCTCTTATGGAAAACAGTATGTGGCAGTTCCTTAAAAAATTAAGAATAGAATTAGTATTTGATCCAGAAATCCAATTCTGTGGCTATAGCCCATGAATTGAAAGCAGTAACTCAAACACATGTTTGTACACCCCTACTCATAGCAGTATTATTTACGATAGCCAAAAAGTTGAAGTTACCAATATCCATCAATGGATGAATGGATAAACAAAATGTAGTATATAAATACAATGGAATATTATTCAGCCTTAAAAAGGAAGGAAATTCTGATGCATGCTGCAACATGGCTGAGCCTTGAAGACTTCATGTTAACTGAAATAAGCCAGTCACAAAAGGACAAATACTTACATGAAGTACCAGAGTAATCAAATTCATAGAGACAGAAAGTAAAATGGTGGCTGCCAGTCCTGAGAGGAAGGGGGATGGAAGAGTTATTATTTAATGGGTACATAGTTTCAGTTTAGCAAGATGAGAAAAGTTCTAGAGATGGAGGCTAGTTATGGTTGCACAACAATGTGTGTATAGTTAATACCACTGAACTGTACAACTAAAAGTGATTTAAAAAAATTTATGTTATGTATGTCTTACTGCAGTTAGTAAATTTAAAAAATTATAAAGGAAATATTTCTTTTTTAACTACTATGATAGCAAAAATATATACATTCAGCTTTCTTAAATTTTAATTACATTTTTTAAAGATTTTATTTATTTGACAGAGAGAGACACAGCAACAGAGGAACACAAGCAGGGGGAGTGGGAGAGGGAGAAGCAGGCTTCCCACTGAGCAGGGAGCCTGACGTGTGGGACTCGATCCCGGGACCCTGGGATCATGACCCGAGCCAAAGGCAGACGCCCAACGACTGAGCCACCCAGGCGCCCCTAAACTTTATTATCATAAAAACTATTTCACATAAATTACTTGTTGCTTTTGCATCTTCTATTGAGGCATATTTTCATTTTCTTCATCAAAAACTATGTTCCACATTTGTATTTTTCAGTCCTCATGACATCTGTCACACAGGTAGTATGTACTGTCCCATATATTTAAGTAATTACTGCATCATGTACTCTCTTGCCGCATCCTGTCTTGTCTCACCAACCATATTATATGCTCCCTACTAGTGACACTTAGTTTTGATGCTTTTCTGTAAGCAGAGAGAAGTATATTCATAGTTATGGTACATATAAGGAAAATAAATATGCATGCATTCATTCTATACAATTCCATTACAAAACCCTTAGGATTGTCAAATTCCAAATCAAGCAACAATATTAAATGACATATCTGTAAGAGAGAAAGGCTCGAACTAAGATTATTTTGTGAATAAATAGTGACGAACTACTGATAGCATTTAGTAAAAATTATCTGAATTTGTACAAGCTATGATATCTTGCCAAAATAATGAGAAGCTATGAAATTGTTTCATTTCCTATGCATAAGGTTTCCCTCATCTTTTAGTTGTTTTATTTTTGCTATAATTCTTCTGAAAATATGACACAGAAGTCCTCAATCCTTGGGGCACCCAGGTGGCTCAGTCAGTTAAGCGTCTGACTTTTGGTTTCAGCTCAGGTTATGATCTCATGGTTGTGAGATCAAGCCCTGGGTCAGGCTCGGCACACAGCTTGGAATCTGCTTGAGATCCTCTCTCCCTCTCCCTCTGCCACTCCTGCTCATGCTCTCTCTCTCTCTGAAATAAATTAAAAAGAAAGTTCTCAATCCAGAATAATTACTGCCAACTGCTTTTTTTAAAAAAATAGCAATTGACGCCTATAGTCATAGGAAGAAAAATTTCATGGGTCTTTTGGTAGCTTTCATTTTAATAAGTGATCTTAATTTTATATGTCCTAATGGACCAGTGCACAGACAAAGAATTAACTCAAGAATCATAAAAATGTAGCCACCAACTTTCAAGCACATGCTACATGGGCACATTAACTAGATATTTTTATGATCTATCTAAATTAATCCTTACAAAAAAGCATTATATTCCACATTCTACAGTTGAGAGAAAAGAGTTCTAAGATTAAATAAATTACCTAAACACACAATTTTTCTGACTCAGATTTGAAATAAAGGGCTTTTAAAATTATTGTTGCGTCTGGTTTTTGCTCATACAAACTATTGGCACTTTGTACCACATTCACCCCTTCTGACAGGTATATCAGCACGTGTGTGTGTGTGTGTGCACATTATGACAGCTCCCTTGGAGATATTACTGAGGGATTATTAAATATTTAAAAAATTTTTATACCAATAGATGATTAGCAAAGGCAACATTTACCTTTAGTTTTTTCTGAATGATTTCTCTCACTTCTGGTGTACTAGTTAGCCGCTAAAGGCATGCCTTTACTTGAACAAAGTGGTTCTTTTCAGAAGAAAAAGTATTTTGTGTGTCAATAAGCAACATATGACATGCTTAGTATTCACTTCATGCAACTTTTAATTTAGAAATGAAAACTTATGTTCCCAAAGGAAATGGCTCACTTTCTGCACAAAGTATTACATTTTTGTGATTTACTGAGATATTAACATGGAAATGGTGATGTTAAACAATACTTTTGATAGCTCTAAAAGTGTAGTGGGAATCATGATTTCATAAGAAGAGAATTAGTTATGTAGGTAACATTATTGTATAGTTTCCCACAGGATCTATACATTGGGATAAGTTTTATTATATCCTAAAATAAGTTGCCTACATTCACTTTAGATATAAAGTAATGCTGAATACAACAATATCATAAGGCAACTCACAGTGAGAGCAAAGACATCTGTTAACGGTACCATGAATAGTTATGAACTGAGGTGCTCAAATGGCTTTGCCAGCAAAGTGTTACCTCCTAATTTATTTTTATAGCAAATGGAAGCCTCATTTTTCATGGTTGGGTAGTTTGCATTCAAATGCACCAATAACTTCAAATACAATCACTTCTACACGGGATGTTTTATTGTAGAGCATAAGATGGAATAGTTAAGGGTCTGTTGATGGGTAGACATCTCCCCCATCAGCACTTTTGTTTCATTTTTTATTTTTCTGTGTTTAAAATAATATGTATTTATTTATAGTAATATTTTAAAAGATGGGTTTTATATGGATACTTAATACAATTTCAAATTGTGTAAATCTGAAATAAAGTATAAACGTTACTTTCCTTGACCTGGAATTGTTTAATATATATTCCATCATGTTGTAATTGAAACTTAGCTGTGAAAGGATTTTTATGTAGGAACATGCATCTATTTGCTATGGATCGAATTGTGTCCCCTCTCAAATTCATATGTGAAAACCCTTATCCCCAGTGTGATTATATTTGGAGATAGAACCTATAGTGAAGTAACTGAGGCTAAATGAGGTTGTAAGGGTCAGGCCCTGATCCTATAGGACTAGCGTTCTTAGAAGAGACAAGCAAGAACTCCTCTCTGCACCCTGCATTCATAAAGAAGAGGTCATACGAGCACACAGCAAGAAGGGAAGAGGGCTCAGAATGAAACCTACCTTGCCAGCACCTTGACCTTAGACCTCCAGACTCTAGACTATGAGAAATAAATGTCTGTTGTTTAAGTCACCGAGTTGTGGTTATGCCTGTGGTTAATTTTGTGTTATAGAAGCCTGAGCAGACTAATACACTATTAAAATATATTTAAGGTTAAAATTTTACAGAACAGAATTTACTTATAAATGAGCAAGTTATGAAGATGACAGTTTCATTTACAGAACAAAGCTATAGCTGCTCAGATAACTGCTACATTACCAAAGGTAAAAACTTTAAATATTTTAATAAGTTACTTTTTGCATCACTTTTGAATCACTATTCAAGAGAAATGATTTTATTTTCACATATATGTGTCTTTATTCTTGAATCACAAAAAGAAAATGAAATAGTTTTAATTTTGCACCTATAACTCATGACTTTCTGGTCAAATCTTATTTGTAACCTAAGAATTTTATATTAAGGGATAGACTTTTGGAGAACTAATCAGTTATTTTGTTCATACATTTACAGCAATGACTATTATTGAATATACATTTGAGCACATTTAAATATGGTTTACTTCATTTAAAAATCTTGAGATATATAAACAGGAGTGGCTTAATTAAAACTGAATAGAACAGAATTATCACACTCACAATTTATAACAATAAGAAATTAGCAATGGAAATGGAACATGTGTTTTGTCAATAAAGAACCACGTTATAGTTTAATGGACAAAGGAGGTATGTAGAATTTGAAACTCAAGCAGATGATGAAACTTAGGAACAAAACCAACTATTATTACTATAATTTACCCTTTTTAGCACTCACAATTTGCCAGACTTGTAAATCTCATGGATTTACATACAACCACACATTTAATTCTCAAAAAAGTGTAAGAAAATATCATCATCCATGCTGTGAGTCTTGAATTTTGGCTTCTTTGGAAGCAGCTGAAGTTGGGAAAGAAAAACTTACTTATCCAATGCAATACAATTGAAAAAAGAGGAAGCCAGATTTTCAGTCCAGGTAGACTGCAAGCAGAGAGCACTGAGAGTCATGTATGAAGTTTTAGAATTTAATGGCAAACTCTCTTTATTGTTATTCTTTTGTTCCTTTCATGCCTCACAATTCTAAACTCTTCAACTCTGGTTGTTTACAACAACAAAGACAACAGATGCTAAGAATTGTGTAAAATTGTGCTTGTCAAAAGAAATGGAAACCAATACCTAGAAAAACAAATAATTTCCTCTTTAGCTACTTTGCCTTGCAAAATATATACCAGAGGGATTTTGAAAAGATTTTTAAAAATGCGAAACCATACAGAGAACTCAATTAACTTATGACTGGCATATTTTGTGATTTTTTTTATTGAAGAGAATTTCACATAAGATACAATTAATCATTTTAAAGTGTACAATATAGTGGCATTTATGAGATTTAAATTGTCTTGCAATCAGCACCTCTATCACCCCTGCAAAGAAAACATTTTCATCACCTCTGAAGGAAACCTGTACCTATATAAAAGTTACTCCAAATTATTCTCTAGACCCTGAGAGCACCATTTTGTTTTATGTATATGGATTTACATATTTTATATATTTCACATAAATGGAATCATACTATAGGTGACCTTTTGTGTCCAGCTTCTTTCCCTTAGCAAAACGTTTTTAAAATTCACCCACATTGATGCATTTATCAATACTTCATTTACTTTGACAGCTGAATAATATGCTACTGTATGTATATAACAATTTATTTATCCATTCATTTGCTTATGACATTTGGGTTGTGTCCACGTTGCAGCTATTGAACATGCATGGGCATAAATTTATTTGTGTACCTGTTTTCAATTCTTTTGGGCAAATACCTAAGAGTGGAATTGCTGGGTCGTATGGTAATTCTGCATTTAATTTTTTGTGGAACCACCAAACTGTTTTCCGTAGTTATTGTACCGTTTTACATTTCTTTTTTTTTTTTTAAAGATTTTATTTATTTATTTGAGAGAGAGAGAATGAGAGACAAAGAGCATGAGAGGGAGGAGGGTCAGAGGGAGAAGCAGACTCCCCGCTGAGCAGGGAGCCCGATGCGGGACTCGGTCCCGGGACTCCAGGATCATGACCTGAGCTGAAGGCAGTCGTTTAACCAACTGAGCCACCCAGGCGCCCCCGGTTTTCAATGAGCAATGTGCAGGATTTAAATTTTCCATATCCTTGCTAACTGTTATTTTCCACTTTTTCTTTTTTTATTATAGCTATACTAGTGAGTGTGAAATGTTATCTTGTAATTTTGATTTGCAGTTCCCTAATAAGTAACGATATTGAGAAACTTTTCATGTATTTCTTGGCCATTTATACATATATCTATCTTCTTTGAAGAAATTTATTTAAGTCTTTTATCTTTTTTCAAAAACTGGGTTGTCTTTTTGTTGTTCAGTTATAGGAGTTCTTTATTTACTATGGATATAGACCCTTGTTAAATATAAGAATTGAAAATATTTTCTCTTATTCTTTAAATTGTCTTTTTATTTTTATGATGTCTTTTGCAGCAAAAATTCTAAAAAATTTTATCAAAGTCCAATGTGTCTATTTTTTTCCCTTATTGCTTGTGTGTTAGTGTTATATCTAAGAATCTGTATGCTAAATTCAAGGTTATCCCATGTTTCCTACTAAGAATTTTATGTTTTTAGCTCCTATATTTAGATTTTTTGTTCATTTTGAATTTATAGTTGTACTAGGGGTTTAACTTAAGTATTTGCATGTGCATTCCAATTGTTCAAACACTATTTGTTGCAGGGAGTATTCTTTCCTCATTATTTGATCTTGGCATCTGTGTTGACTATCAATTAACCATATATTTATGAGCTTATCTCTGTGCTCTTCATTTGATTTAATTTGTTTCTGCATGCCTGTTCATATGCCAATACCACACCATTTAGATTACTGTAGCTTTGTAGCAGCTTTTGAATTTGGAAATGTGAGACCTCCAAATATATTCTTTCTCAAGAAAGAGATAATTTGGGACCCCTTTCAACTTGATGATAACTTGAGGATTAGCTTCTCTATTTCTGTAAATTTTGATAGGAATTTTTTTAAGAATTGGCTTAAATCTGTAGATTGCTTAGAGTAGTATTTTTATCATAATAATATTAAGTATTCCAACCCATTAACATGTAATATGTTTCTTTAGGTCTTCTTTAATTTCTTTCAACAACATTTTGTAATTTTCAGTGTATAAGTCTTTTACCTCCTTGATTAACTTTATTTCTATGTATTTTATTCTTTGGGGTTGTATGGCAAATAGAACTGTTAACTTTCTGTTCAGATTGTTTATTGCTGGTTCACAGAAACATAACTGATCTTTGTGTGTTGATCTTGTACCCTAAAACTTTTCTGTATTCTTTTTTTTTTTAACTGTGGTAGGTTTTTATAAATTCTTAGGGGTATATATATATATACACACACACACAAATACATACATATATATGTGTGTGTGTGTATATATATATATATATATATATATATGCTCCTATGAGTAAATAGCTTTAGTCTTACCTCTTCCTTTCAAATTTGGATGCTTTTTTTCTTGCTTAATTATGTTAGCTAGAAACACCAAAATTGGAAATTCTTGTCTTATTTTTGATTTGGGGGAAAAATTTTCATCAAGGAGTATGGTATTAGCACTGGGTTTTTCACAAATGTCATTTACCATGTTGAGGAAGTACTTTGTATTCAAATTTTCTAATTTTATTTTTTAATCAAATGGTGTTGGATTTTGTCAAAGGCCTTTTCTGCATCAATTGAAATAACCTCTATTTTTTGTTTTTTCTTTGTTCTGTTAATTTGGCATATTTACATTGACTGATTTTCTTACATTGAAATGCCCTTGCATTATTGCATTCCTAGGATAAATCTCACTTCGTCTTGGTATATAATCCTTTTAACATCCTGCTGAATTTTGTTTGCTATTATTTTGTTGAGAATATTTGCATCTATATTCATAAGGGATATTGATTTGTAGTTTGTAGACAAAAGAGGGGAGCATAAGAAGCTTAAGTCTGACAAAATGTCCACTAGCAGTAATATATGGTTTCGATTTAAAACTATAATCCTGAGTAAATCACTTTGTTCTTTGAATCAGAAAAAAATAAAGATGTCACTAAAAAAGTTTTTAAACGAAAAAAGGAGATTTTGACTCAACATTACTCCCAGTTTACCAGTAGACTGTCCATACTGCATCAAAATCAGATAATGGTTCACCTAATACATGAGGTTATATTCAGTGGCATCTGGAATTGTCTTCTTTATCTGATCAGAGCCTTTCTTTTTCCCCTCTCACAGAAACAAGCATTTATAAAAACCTTAAAATGGTTGAGTATAAGAGTAGGAACACCTTGGGTTATATTTTTTGAGGGTAATCATTTTCTTGAGAGCAAATGTAAAAAGTGTCCTGTTAACAGTGCATCCCAGGAATCTTAGTGCTTTAAGTTTCACAACAGTGTCATAGATGGAAGACAGACTGTATCTGGTTTCCTGACATAGCTCTAGAACCCAACTGAGTCCCATCTAAGTCTAACAAAATCTTTCACATTTTGTCCCTGATAAAAATTAAGTTAAACATTTTGCCTATCAACCTTCTACCACCAGCATATACCTGCAGAAAGAGAATCTGACAGCAGCAAAATAGATCAGGGGCTGGATAATGACACCCAACTCACTCTTTTTTTGCAAATTTTAAGCATTATAGACAAATCAAATTTATTTCAATCTGTTGTACCATAAATTATGGTCAGAGAAAAGTCATGTCTCATAAAACTACTAACAATACTAAATTAAAGATTTTTTTTTGAGAGAGAGAGAGAGGACGTGCACACACGCAAATTGGGTGGGGGAGGGGAAGAGGGAGAGGGAGAGACAGACTCTCAAGCAGGTACCACACCCAGTGCATAGCCTGACCAGGGCTTGATCCCACCACCTGAGATCGTCACCTGAGCAGAAATCAAGAGTTTCATGTTCAATTAACTGAGCCACCCAGCCACCCCTGAAGAATTTTTTTTAATTAAGTATTCAGGAAACATGCATAAAACATAGGATTAAAAAAGAGTAAAAGTGTCCATGTTTCTACTTCTACATAGTACCTATACATTTTACATATCATAATTATCAAGCTTTTTGACAACATACTCAATAATTTAGAAGTCACTAAAGGCAATCCACACTACTTCATTCTCAGATAGCATAGGTCATGCCCTGATTCTTGAGTTTTTTTGGATGCTTTTGATTGAACATATCAAGAGGTGTAGGGGCACCTGGGTGGCTCAGTCGGTTAAATGCCAGCTTTCAGCTCAGGTCCCAGAATCCTGGGATTGAGCCCCCTGTAGCGGCAGGCTCTCTGCTAAATGGGGAATTGCTGGGCTCTATACAAGGACCCCAGATTATGATCTGATCTGAAGGCCAATGCTTAACTGACTGAGCCAACCAGGTGCCTAAGGTCTTTGAACATTTTTTTTTTTAATTTTTTTTTTTTAAAGATTTTATTTATTTGAGAGAGAATGAGAGACAGAGAGCATGAGAGGCAGGAGGGCCAGAGGGAGAAGCAGACTCCCTGCCGAGCAGGGAGCCCGATGCGGGACTCGATCCTGGGACTCCAGGATCATGACCTGGGCCGAAGGCAGTCGCTTAACCAACTGAGCCACCCAGGCGCCCGGTCTTTGAACATTTTTAATAAATGTAAATTTAAGTGAAGTTATTATATAGAAAAGATTAATCTGAAATGTCAAAAAATAATATTTTGTGTAAATTTTGGATTGGTATGAACTTTTTTTGCATATAATTGCTACTTAACTCTATGCTTTTGTATTTCCAAAACATAACATAGAATTTTTAAAATATAGAGATTTAATGTTATATATATAACAGATGTTGCTTATTTTATACAATCTCAAAGTAATAATAATAATAAATCTAACCAGTCATATGAATGCTGTATATTTGTATTATTGATACAAATAAATTTATTTTATTTTATTATTTTTTTAAAAATTTGAGTATAATTGACACATGACATTATATCAGTTTCAGCTATACAACATAGTTATTCAACTTTTCTGCATGTTATGCTATGCCCACCATAAGTATAGCTATAACATCTGTCACCATACAATACTAGTACAATATCATTGACTGTATTTCCTGTGTTGTAACTTTTATTCCAATGGCATATTCATTTCATAAGCAGAAGCCTGTATCTCTCATTTCTCTTCACCCATTTTTCCCATATCCCCAACCCTCTCCATTCTGGCTACATTAGTTTGTTCTTTATATTTATATGTCTGATTCTGTTTATTGTTTGTTTGTTCATTTGTTTTGTTGCTTTAGATCCCACATATGAGTGTAATCATATGGTATGTGTCTTTCTAACATTTTTTTTTTAAGATTTTATTTATTTATTTGAGAGAGAGAGACAGAGAGAGAGCACATGAGAGGGGGGAGGGTCGGGAGGGTCAGAGGAAGAAGCAGACTCCCTGCCGAGCAGGGAGCCCGATGCGGGACTCGATCCAGGGACTCCAGGATCATGACCTGAGCCGAAGGCAGTCGCTCAACCAACTGAGCCACCCAGGCGCCCCTGGTATGTGTCTTTCTGTCTGACTTATTTCACTTAGCATTTACCTTCTAGGTCCATCCATCTAGGTCACAAATGGCAAAATCTCATTCTTTTTTCTGGCTGAGCAATATTCAATTGTATATATACTACATCTTCTTTATCCATTCATCTATTGATGTTCACTTAGGTTGCTTCCTTATCTTGGCTATTGTAAATAATGCTGCAATAAACATAGTGGTGCCTGTATCTTTTCCAATTAGTGTTTCCATTTTCTTTGGTTAAAACCAGGTAGTGGAATTATTGGATCATATTGTATTTCTATTTTTTAATTTTTTTGTTTATTTATTTGACAGAGAGAGACACAGCAAGAGAGGAACACAAGCAGGGGGAGTGGGAGAGGGAGAAGCAGGCTTCCCACTGAGCAGAGAGCCCGAAGTGGGGCTCAATCCCAGGACCCTGGGATCATGACCTGAGCTGAAGGCAGATGCTTAATGACTGAGCTACCCAGGCACCCACTATTTTTTTTATTTTTTGAGGAAACTCCATACTGCTTTCCACAATGGTTGTACCAATTTATATTCCCACCAACATGCAGGAGAGCTCTTTTTTCTCCACATCTTCTTTATCAACAAAACAAAAAGACAACCTACTTAATGGGAGAAGACATTTGCAAATGATATATCTGATAAGGAGTTAATATCCAAAATGTATAAGGAACATACAACTCAACATCAAAAAAAAAAAAAAAGAATTTATACAACTCAGCATCAAAAAAACAAATAATCCAATTCAAAAATAGAGAACCTGAATAGACATTTCTCCAAAGAAGACAGAGATAGTTAACAGACGCATAAAAAGATTCTCAATATCACTAATCATCAGGGAAATGCAAATCAAAACCACAATGAGATATCACCTTATATGTGTCAGAATGGCTAAAATTAAATACAATCATTTTAAAATATTGCCTAGTGGCATTGAAATTTCAATTGGATATTATCAAAACAAGTCTAACGTAATTATTTAATGTAGAAAATGGTATTATTCTTTTAATTATCTTGACTTTCTTTACATTAAATTACATAGGCATAGATAGAGATTTGTAGTACTAAAATTAAATGAGATACAGAACTGGAAAGAAATCTAGAACACTTGACTCTTTAAGTTGACATTGGTTTTTAACTCTCATTATTATTATTTTATTTGACAGGACATGTATAATTCAAATTTTATTGACCTTGAAGATATCTTCTATTTTTCAAAGAAAGAAGGTCAATTAAAAAAAAAAAGTGAAGGCAGTGTACACATTAGAAGATTTTAGACTGACTCTGTTCTTACTGCTTTCTGAACTTTGTTCCTTCTGTCTTCCAATCCTCATCTCCCATCTTTTCAACTATTGCAGGTAACAATATGTCTTGTGCCAGTGCGAACACTTGAAATGTTAAATGTTCATATTCTATCACAGTGGCCATGTCATATCTATGTAATTATATAGACACTTTCTAATTCCATGTTAGTGTGCTTGGTGGCTTCTAAGTTGAGCTTAAGATCTATCAAAAAATTTCATACTTTGTCCAGAGGTTTCTTATTTTGGTGAAAATTGAATTATAGTAATACTTTCAAAAGTACAATAATTGTAATGTTTAATATATGAAGAAGTAATAAAATGTAAATATCTTAAGAATAAGATTTGATATCTCGGTTTATTCATATTGTTATGGCAGTTTTTCCTAGTTAGGGACCCGCCATCAGTCTGTCATAAATCTTAGTTCTGTTGAAATCATAGCTTGTTAGTAACATTAATAAAGTTGTAAATTTTAATGGTGCATTCAAGTAAAAAAAAACACATTAGTTTTAAACACAAAAAGAAATAACACAGTAAAATGAAGGCAAATTTTTAAGATAGCTCAATTCAGTACACTTAAGTAGTCTTAGGATTCCTAGAATACAATTTTCTTTCAACTTTGTCTACTATTAAATGTCAATTATTTTTATAGTAACCTTATTGTGCTTCATTTAAAAGGAAAAAGTTTTTAGTGTTTTCTCTTTAGGCATAAAGAAATATAACAAGAGGTACCTCACTCTGAGAAAGAAGACTCTATCTCTGATTCATTTTCTCCTGAGAAATATGTATTCACAAGCATATTTTGAGCATGTATTTTTAATTTTTTAAAATTTTGGTGGGGCGTCTGGGTGGCTCAATTCATTGGGCATCTGTTTTCAGCTCAGGTCATGATCCCAGAGTCCTGGGATCAAGCCCTGCATCGGGGTCCCTGCTCAGCAGGGGAGTCTGCTGCTCCCTCTCCCTCTGCCCCTGCTCCTGTACTCTCTCTCCTTCATTTTGTCTCTCAAATAAATTAATAAAATCTTTAAAAAATAGATAAATTAAAAATTAAAAATAAATAAATAAAATAAAATTTTGGTATGATATTTTAAAAATATCATTATGCTTATTAAGAACTATTTCACTTAATTTCTACCTTGTCAGTTTTATGCTTGAAAGATCTAAATCGGGCGCCTGGGTGGCTCAGTTAGTTGAGCGACTGCCTTCGGCTCAGGTCATGATCCTGGAGTCCCTGGGTCAAGTCCCGCATCGGGCTCCCTGCTTGGCGAGGAGCCTGCTTCTCCCTCTAACCCTCCCCCCTCTCATGTACTTTCTCGCTCTCTCAAATAAATAAATAAATCTTTAAAAAAAAAAGAAAGATCTAAATCTTTGTAAAAAGAAATATAGCTTAAGGATCTGAGTGTCTATGAAAATGCAAAGCATAGTATGAAATACTTATTTTTACTTTAATAGTTATTTCAGAATTTTAATTAATAGTTTTCTAAGTTAGGACAAGATTAGGCATAGGAGACATTTTACTACAATAAATAAGTAGATGATATAAACGTATTTTGACAAAGTAAACAGTAGAACAGTATGTTTGCAAAGAAGTCTAGAAAAGAATTGTAGACATCTGTCAAAGGAAACATCAACTTTTTTAAAGGTGTCTTTGATCAATCCTGATAAATAATAATTTCATCTAGAAAGCTGTAAACATGGAGCCAAGATGATGTAAAAATAGATTGCTGACAGGTCAATAAATATGTTTTACACTTTGCTTAATACCCTCACCTTATTCCTGGTCCCCCCATTCCTAGACAGTTTTGGCTCTTCTAGCCAGTGGATAATGACTAGAATATATTTAGACCATCATTTCATTCTATCCCAGTAGAAAATAAGAGTTTGGCTAGTTGGGCCAGAATCTCTAGGAAGTTAGTACACTGTATATGGGTCCCCATGATCTCAAGGTCCTGGGATGGAGCTTGGCATTGGGCTCTGTGCTCAGCGGGAAGCCTGCTTCTCCCTCTCCCTCTGCCCCTCCCTCTCCCTCTGCCCCTCCCTCTGCTCATGATCTCTCTCTCTCTCAAATAAACAAAATCTTAAAAAAAAAAAAAGAGAGAGACATAGGGGGGCACCTGTGGCTCAGTAGATGTCTTGATTTCAGCTCAGGTCATGATCTCGGGGTTGTGGGATCAAGCCAAGCATCCGACTCCATGATGAGCATGGAATCTGCTTGTCCCTCTCACTCTGCTTCTCCCCTGGCTTGCTTTCTCTCTGTCTCTCTCTCTCTATCCCTCAAATAAATAGATAAAATCCTTAAAAACAAAAGACACTGGAAAATAAACTAAAGTAGAATTGAAGTGAGATCCTTTAAGTTTCATGGAATGTTTAGTGTTAGCAAAATTATCCAAACTCTTAAAAAAAGGCATAAGAAATTATTAGACAGTACAGTTCTGAACATGATATTTTTATTAAGTAGGCAATTTAAAACTCGGGCAGAAATTAACTTACAGATTTTTGTCTGGTAGAGATTGGAATAACAATGGAACATATAGCCCAATATATTGTGGCTTAATGCCCTATTGAACATAAAGCAGGTTTGTATTCAACTCAGTTAATCTTTCTTAAAATTTATTTATTAAATTGCCTATATACACTAAACTTTTTAAAAAGCTTTTAGAATTTTAACACCTACTGGTTTCCTCATTATTCATGAGTTAAATAAAATCTCTGACACATGTTCATGTTATATTTGCTTGCAACAAATTTTCCACAGCCATTTGGTCTCATAAAAATTTAACCTACACAACAGAATAATCAGAGGAACATGATAATGATTGTCAGTCTCCTTTGGAAGTGAGATTAGATATATCTGTGAGTTTTATGTGATACACAGATTCTAATGATTGGATTATATGGACACAAATGTACTCTAAAATTAAGGACACATTTTCCTTGCAGTCAGCTATTACAATATTGACCTTAGAGTTGTCTCAAATACTGTGATTTTATTTGACTGAGAAGGTATATATAGTAATATGTTAGTAAAGAAGATGGCATTTTAACAAAGAATAATTTTGATATAAGAAAATTAATATTCTTTATGACTGAATTACTATGTAACTTACTATGCCAACTAATTTGCTTTTGGAAACATTTTATGTCTTAATAAAATAGCAAATGATTAATTTATTAATTATATACTTATAATATTGTTGAAAAACAGATTGGAGGTTATTTCTTAACTCTGACACTTAAATTCAATTTTTGGATTATAAAACTGGGTTATTAATGGTTCTTCCTCATGGAATTATAAAAATAAATTTGGTTAATATATATAAAGACTTTAGGATGGTACCTAGCACAAAATAAAACTTCAAAAATTGTTCTAAACTAGTATCACTTTAATTGTTATGTAATAGAATATATTTCATGGTGACTTAGCACTCTTATCAGGATTCAGTATGTGTTAGCTATTGGCATGAAATATTGGAAGGCTAAAGTGTAAAATCTTCAGAGACATGTAGTGGCTAAACAACAGAGATAAAAATTAGGAAAACATTTTTTATCAGCTTTTTTTCATAATTAAACTCTTTTTCCTAAAAAATCTTTCCAGAAAATCATTCCTTAAGTTTTAGTAAGCATAGAATTTTTAATAATAAGCATATTGTCTATAAATATTAAAAAAAATTATCAAGTACACAAATAAGGTTTTGTTATTACTGTTGGTTCAGAGAAAACAAAATCAAATAGTAAAAACATATATCTTAAATTATATTGTCCTATAATTTAGAGATGCTACTTAGTAAATTTTTTTCAGAGATAGTCTAATACTTTGTTAACATACTTTGTGGTACCAAAATTGTCCCCTAACCATTGCTCTTTTAAAATTGTACAGAACTAAGATTACCAGTGGTTAATTCTAGATGAATCAAAAAAATACTTTGTCTATTCACCATTTACTATGAAAAGAAATCCTTTTTTTTAAATGAATAATTATATCAGCTTTTCTAATTTATTTTAGCTCATAGCTATATTCTTTTTTTTTTTTTAAGATTTTATTTATTTGCGAGAGAGAGAATGAGAGACAGAGAGTATGAGAGGGAGGAGGGTCAGAGGGAGAAGCAGACTCCCTGCTGAGCAGGAGCCTGATGTGGGACTCGATCTTGGGGCTCCAGGTTCATCACCTGAGCTGAAGGCAGTCACTTAACCAACTGAGCCACCCAGGCACCCTCATAGCTATATTCTTATCCGATGAATCCAAATAGTGTCAGCATAAGATACTACAGTCTGAGCCTTACTGTTTTTTCTTAACAATGCCTTTCCTTAAGCAAGGGGGAAAAAAAACTAAAAAAAAAAGCAATGTAAATTTTATGAAAACCTACATCTAGCTTTTTTTACCTTCATGAACTATGATTTTTAACTCATCATTTTGTAGTGCATTAGGGCTTATTTAGCCCGATTTTTGACTCTGAACAAATATTTATTCATAGACATTGACGCTCTAATAATCTTTTATAAAGGCCATTGACATCAATGGTCCTTATATAAATTTGTCTAATTCAAATCACAACTTTAAGATATTACTTTATATAATACTACTAATTTTGTGTTTACATTTGATGCTCATGTATGAAGAATAAGGTCATTTAAGTTTAGTATATGGATTAAATGTGCATTTGGAAACATAATACTTTTTTTTTTTAAGAAATTTCTTTTTTTTTTTAAATCTTATGACCCTGGGATCACGACCTGAGCCGAAGGCAGACGCTTAACGACTGAGCCACCCAGGCGCCCCTGGAAACATAATACTTTAACTGTAAGCTTAGTACCTGAATTAGTAGCATGTCATCTAGCTTACTACTCCTGTTGAAAAGAAATGAGGTCTCATTTTGCTCTAATATCTCTATTAAAGATGGAAGAGTAGGGCAGTGATATATGCATATCTTTCATGTGGTCAAGTGCATTGATAATAGATGCATCATTGTATGGATCTATGTCTAGTAAGTGGAGTCTATGGGACTTGTCTGGGTATACAATAGAATGGTAAGATTTAGATATTTAGAGAGGAAGATGACCTTTGGGGAAAAAAAATGATAGAAAATAAATAGGCATTGAGAGCACAGCAGAGAGAAAGTTAATACGCTTGGCTGAAGAAGCCAGAAAATATAAGCAGTTAATACAGACATTGAAAGATAGTCACAGAAGTTTAAACTTGACGCTGCATTTTTGTAAAACTCTAGGGCGGAGGATTAATATACTGAAAATGATATTTTAGGGAAGAAATTTCTTACTTTGGACTGGAGGAAGTGATAAAAAAATTATAGAATATAAGTTGTGATGCATTTGGATGCAAGTGAAAACAAAAATAACTTAAAAAGCAAAGTAGCTATGCAGCTGTTTTTTTTTTTTTTGTATAGTTGGTATACCAATTTTTGTATGTTTTGCCTTCTCAACAAATAATTTAAGCATAATTGAAAAAATTAGCTTACACACAGCACAATGAAAATATGTGGTGGATTGTCTCAGACAGAATTCATTTTTAAAGTTTTTCCATAAGAAAGACAAATATTTCTTAATTTGAACTATGATAAATACCACCCTATCTATAGAGGATATTTGTGTAACATCATTAGTGTACGGTTTAGATTCCACTAGTGAGATTAATTGAAAGAGGTAGTCTAAACAAGTCTAAAAGCAAACTGTGGTACACTTGTGTATCAGGATTTTCATTCCAGAACAAATATTAATATACAACTGGACACTCACAATAATCACAATTGGTTTCACTTCAGATAATTTTCTTGACATTTTCTTATCATTAGCACCATCAAGGAACTTGATAATATCTTTGTTGTTGTCACACAGTTGTAAAAACTATCAACTTCAATGTATTTCTTTTTTTT
>NC_138370.1:90447745-90466092 GCF_054177405.1 Leptonychotes weddellii
CCCCGCTCCTCAGTGAGCCCCCAGAGAAAAGCCGTCAGTCACTCCCGTCTCTCTGGTCTCCCGCCGGACTCCGTGCTCACCCGGCCTGTGACCGCGCGTTTCTGTCTCTGGCACCCGACCCCGGGTGGAGTCTCCAAACCCAGCAGATCCCTGCGGTGTGCTCCCCGCTAGGCTTCTCCCGGGGGAGGAAGGTGAGTCTTCCCGGACCTGCCGCTTGTTGGGTCCCTGGTGGAGGAGCAGTGGCCCGACTGTGCCGCGGATCACAGTTTATGGCAACCCCGAGCTGAGAGCCCGCACCTGGGCTCCGCCTCTACAGCCGGCTTCCCTGCTCCGTTACCTGGGAGCTCGGCCGCACTCAGGCACCCCCGGTCTTTCTGTGACCCTGAGGGTCCTGAGAACACACTGTCCCGGAGGGTTCCACCCCCCGCTTAGCCACCAGAGTGACGTCCCTCAGCGGAGCAGACTTTTAAAAGTTCCGATTTTGTGCTCCGTGGTTCTATCACTTGCCAGAAGCGGCCAAAGGAGGCCCCTCCCCCGCCGTCTATCCTCCCGAATATCGCCTCGGATTCACTTCTGCGCACATCCTACCTTCCAGAAAGTGGTCGCTTTTCTGATGAGAGAGTTGTTGCTATTCTTTTCTTCGATCTCCTGTTGAGTTTGTAGGTGTTCAGAATGGTTTGATCCCTATCCCCAACTTCAATGTATTTCTAACCTTCATGGGACAAAAATTGTAAGACAAGCACAGTAATACAGAGTGAAAATACGCTTTTACTGTATCTTGTTCTAATGTGTTTTACAATATATTTGCTTTTAAGGTCTCTAAATTAAAATGTTTTATTACATGCAGGACTGTATTTATTGAATCTATAAACAATTTTCATCTTTAAATGTGTTGAGTAATAATCCAAATAAGTATTGCTTCCCTCTTTGCCTCCTCTACCCTACTCTTTCCCTCTTATTAAATAATCTTTTAAATTTTGGTTTAGTCTCCAATTTTAATAAGACATCATATTGTATAATATATATCATAATATACAGTATATGATATAATTATGAAATACATCATACATATATGTGCATATACAAGCATACTTATGTACATATACAGATTTATTTAACATCTCTCTCACAGTGTTAAATGTAAACACTTTTATCGACTTTGCTGTTTTCAGTCACTAATATACTATGAAGATCATGCCATAATGTTACCTATCACTATTCTTACATTATTTTTTGTTTGTAATAATTTACAGTATTCTATTTTCTTAATGCACTATTGTTTACTCAGCCGGTCTCCTACTGATGGTCATTTGCTTTGTTTTCAGGCTTTTCTTCTTACTGGGCATTTTGTATTTACTGAGGTTTCACATTTTTGCCTGTGGATCTTTGAGAACAAATTCATGGAATGGACTTGTTGGGCCAAAGAGTAAAAAGATGTGCATTTTTAGATATTGTCAAATTGTCCTTTATAGAGATCATATGAATTTTGATTCTATTTTTTAAAGATTGTTTATTTATTTACTTTACACAAAGAGAGATAGAGAGCACAAGCAGGGGGAGCTGCAGAGAGAGAGGGAGAAGCAGGCTCTCCACTGAGCAGGGAGCCTATCAAGGGTTTGATCCCAGGATGCGGGGATCATGACCTGAGCTGAAGGCAGATGCTTAACTGACTGAGCCACCCAGATGTCCCATGATTTTGATTCTTATCATGTGAGAATTCTCCATAGTTTGCCAAATAAGAACATTTTCAGACTTTAAAAAAATTTTCCAATCTGATGGTTGAGATGTTTTACCTTAATTTTAATTTTCATTTCTCTCATTTTTAGGCAGTCTTAGAATTTTTTTCATATGGTTAAAAATCCATGCATTCTGTTCAAATGTTTAGTCCATTTTTCTTTAAGGCTAGTACATGTATTTTCAACTTTTAGATGTCTTTTAAATACTAGGATTATTAAATTTTTATCTCTGATATACATTATTTCATCTAATTTCTTATTTTGTTTATATTGATATTTGCCATGTAATTTAAAACTATGCACTTTTATTAATATTCCCTATTGATTCTACATTTTGTCATGCAGCTTTAAAAATATATATACTTTTGTATACATTCACTTTTTTTAAATAAAATATTTTAAAAAGATAGCATCCTTAGTTGAATTATAAATATTCACACTGTTTTCCTTTGTGATGGTCCTGTGCTGAGTGTTCTACATAGGTTATCACACATGTCCACAGATGACTCTGCAAGTCAGATTCTATTATTATTTCCATGTACAGAGGAAGAAAGCAAAATTCAGAAATTTTAAAACAAATTGCCCAAAATCAATTGAGAAGAAAGGAGAAAATCAGAATTTAAAATCACATGTATAAAAAAGATTACATATATGAGTTTTGAACCCCCACTCATAACCTTCAATATTTTGTGTAGAAACAGTACTTCAAGCTTGGTAAATATGCTATTCCCCAATTTTTCTCTTTCAAAATACAATATTAAAGATATTTTTTCATGCAACCTTATTTTGCTTAGATGATTTTGGAGTCACTATATACCTTATTTTTTGAGAAGTTAGATTGTTAATTTAGCTTCAATTCAGAATATACTATTACACATGAAAAAATGCAATTCCTTTGCTTAAACTGTTAGTTCAGCTAATAAAAGAAAGCCTGAAAATCTGAATGAGGATACTTCCAGACTAATTATGTTAGTGCTATTAATTTTCTTTATTAAAAGCTATTTTACCTGAGTTAATTAATTGCTAAATAGTAACATTTAGTTTCTTTTTAAAAACAAATTTCCAAAACAAACAAACAAATTTCCAGAAAAATCAAGATCCTCTCAATATAGAAAGGCAATTTTAACTTAGTTTTTCTTTTTTTTTTTTAAGATTTTATTTATTTATTTATTTGACAGAGAAAGACACAGCGAGAGAGGGAACACAAGCATGGGAAGTGGGAGAGGGAGAAGCAGGCTTCCCGCAGAGCAGGGGCTCGATTCCGATGAGGGGCTCGATCTCCATGTGGGCCTCAATCCCGATGTGGGGTTCAATCCCAATGCGAGGCTCGATCCCAATGTGGGGCTGGATTCCAGGACCCTGGGATCATGACCTGAGCCAAAGGCAGACGCTTAATTACTGAGCCACCCAGGCGCCCCTAACTTAGCTTTAAAACACATTCTTCTACTTGACTTCTTTTAGCAGCAGTGATTGCTAAAGCTTCTATAAATATTGTATGCATTTAAACAAGTCTCTTTGTTTTCTCCAGGATTGTATATAATTGATTAGTAGCCCATGAATGTGTTCCTAAAAGCTAACACTGCCTTACTTGACACTACTCATCAGTGATAATGATGCTGAAATAGGACTCAAGATGAAAAGACAGTGGAGATTTACTGCCTGTGTGAAGTATAGGCAAATAAGCCCGTATAAATTTGCATTTTGCCTTCACTTTTAATAGTTACAAACCACTTGTATCTAAAAAAAAATAGCCCACAATATTACATTTGTGATTTGCTACTTTTTTGATCTACTATGTGTAGATGAGTTTTTTGAGTTTAGTTTAAATGAGATCAGTGATAGTTTGTTCTCATTTAAAAAGCATCAAAGATGATTAGATAATGTAGGCCACCATGTTACATTAGAATATTTGTCCCTAATAAAATGTATTCTTACTTTTCATAAATGAAGCACTCAATTTGTCTGATTTGTGAGCATTTTTGGGATCTTTCTAAAGATTCTAAAAAGATCTAGACAGCAACTAATAATCAACAATAACAGACAAATAAGTGAAAACTTTTCCTATTTTTGCCTACCCCAGAATTTAGATGCAGACACTAAGCCTTATGATTAATTAGAAATATTGACTGGCCCATTAAAAAGCAACATGGCACCATGTCCCAATTAAAATACAGTTCAATAGCCTTACAAGCACAACGGGCTCTCAAGACATAATTCCTGTTATCTCTTATACTCTATCTAAGGCACACAGCCACTAAATTGAGCACTGGGGATTCAAATTCCAGGTATTTTGGTTCCAGAGTCCATGCTCATAACCATTCTTTAAATCTAAACAAACCTAAGAAACAATCAGGTTCAATCCCTTTATTTTTAAGGTAAATCTCATATACTTTGAAAGCCACATGGGCAGATGATACAGCCATAATGTTTTCATGAAAATTAGCATATTTGGGGCACTTAGGTGACTCAGTAGATTGGGCGCCCAACTTTTGGTTTCGGCTCAGGTCATGATCTCAGGGTTATGGGATTGAGCCTTGCTTTGGGCCCTGCCCTGAGCATGGAGTCTGCTTAGGATTCTCTCTCTCCCTCTCTCCCTGCCCCTCCCCCTCCTTGCATGCACAGACATTCACTTTCTCTCTCTCATCTCTCTTTAAAAAAAAAAGAAAAAAGAAAATTAGAACATTTAATAAGGATTCATGTATTAATAAAGGGCTGCCCTGCTCTCCTAGAAAGTAGACAAAAATATTGTAGAGTTTCTAGATTGTGACATTTAATAGGTTTTATGAATATTCAGTTTTAATAGCATTTGCTGTATTGATTAGATTGTATTATACCTCGACAATAGAATTATGCATATTTCAAATATTGATATATCATTAACCGCTTCAATTTTAGAGAATCAAAATTGAAAGATTGGTGAAATGCCCAAGGTAAAAGAGAATATATATGATGAAGATAGTTTTTGATTGTTTTGCAAATTTTTAAAAACATTATAATGAGATATTAATATTAATGAAATACTAATAAAGTCATAATATTAATGAAACCCTAGCTTAAAGTACCTACAATAGAAGGTGATTAGATTCTTATTTTATCCCTCTGATTCTAAAATATTTCTGCATTTATTGATGGACATATCTATTCGTGGACATAGGAAGCTTTCCATGTATAATTAGAAGACAAAAAGAGAAAAAAGTAATTTTCTATTTCAGTCTAAAGCATGTACAACTGATAAGACTCTTATACTGTTCAGATATTTTTTCCCCCAGTTGGTCCTTTAGTCCATTAAATCTGTCTTCTGCTTCTCAGATTTAGGTACTCCCTATGGATTGAAAAGTCCTAGACATAGATGGTATAATGCTAAGATGAAAACAAGTCAGAGAAAGACAAATACTGTACGATTTCACATATATATGGAATCTAAAAAAAAAAAAAAATGAACAAACAAAACAAAACAGAAAGAGACTCATAGATACAAAGAACAAATTAAAGGTTGCCAGAGGGGAATGGAGTGGAGTAGGGGGTGGGCAAAATAAAATAGCGGAAGGGTATTAAGAGGTACAAACTGTTAGTTATAAAATAAATGATATGAGGATGCAATATACAACATAGGGAATCTAGTTAATAAAATTTTAACAACTTCATACATTGACAGAGGGTAGCTAGATTTATCGTGGTGATCACTTCATAATGTCTATAAATGTTGAATCAGTATGTTCTCTATCTCAAAGTAATATAAAATGGTACATCAGTTATACTTCAATATTAAATAAATAAACAAATAAAATTAAAAATTCCCCTTCGATCCCAGTGTATTTTTGTTTTCTATCATCATTTTTTTTCCATTTGCATCATCGACTTTTAGAATAGTGTTCCTAACGTCTTCACTCTACAAATTTTAAGTAGGTATTATGAGAAATATTTTTGTAATATGTCATGAGTAAGTACTCACATTATAAATTTGAATTATTTTTAGAGTCAAATAATCACAAAATAGACAACCAAATTTTAGTGCCTCAGAGTCAATCCAACTTGAAAATACATTTGTAAGTTTCAAAATGTCTCATTCAACATTATGCCTACTATGAATCTACCAGTTACGCTTTATCAGTGGAAGGACACCACAGAAAATATAAGTCACCAGTTTTGCCAGTTTTTATGAGCCAGTTCTCCTAGGAGTTCTCACTAGCTCCATTACATCCATCCTGCATCTCTTCTGGGCAGCACCTCTATCTTTTATTATTATTTTGAAAGAAAAGAACAAAGAACACTGAATCTTTAATGTTGTCATCATTGAGTTATTGCTACTGTTCCACCTTTTCTCAATATTCTACATGTCTTATCCAGAATATCAGCAAAGTAATTTTTTTTTCTATTCTCATTTGTAATTCAGTTAATCAGAGTAATTAATGCCAAGTAAAGGTAAATAAAATATATTCCTCAGTATAAACTGTGTAAAAGCTTTTGTACATTTAATAACTATTTCCTCTAGTCCAATACAAGGTTCATAGAAAGTGGATTGGTTTAAAGTTTCATTTGTGTTAATATTTCTAAATGTTAAAAAATACAACATACATGGCATGTTTTATTTATACATTGTTTAACAGATAAGAATAAGTTGTATTTTCCCCAAAGATTTAACTTCTTTCCAAAAATGAAGGTTGAGTTATGTGCATTTTATTGAGCCTACTATTGAAAATAATTTTACTTATGAATTGAATTCCCATGATAGAGCCCCATCCCTCTCCTTATGAATACTGAGTCCTCTATCCTTAGCATATGTCCAGGTCATATTTTTAAAATATTCTAATATAATTTCAACCAAGTAATTAGAAATCCATTAAAGAAGCATTTTCTCATTATGAACTCCCTTTATGAAGGGTTTTAATTATATGAATTTGATTTTTTATATCTCAAACTAATAGAATATAGATTATAATCTAATAAATTCTGTCATAAATCTGCACATTTGTCTTTTAATTTTTTATATGACATATGAAAAGACAATGAAACCTAGAAGCTGATTACTTAAATATTAAACATATAATTGGGTTGTTAAATGTAACTTGTAAATTAATACAATATGAAAAATTACTTAAAATTACAATAAAAAATTCATATGAGAAATAATTTCACATGAATAAATTGCAAAATATACAATTTTGTTTTTCATTGTACTCTTTTATGTTTAAAATGCAAATATATATTAATCTTTTGCAAGAGAAAACTAAGCAAATATGTAATAATTATGTTTTTTTAGTTATATCTGAAGAATTTTACATACAAATATTTAATTTTCTAGCAATCAAGTCTGGCAAGCAAGAAAAACCCAGGGCAAGGGAAATATGTTTTTCTGGATTCAGGAAAGCCAGACTAAAATTGGCTGAGTCTCCTCTATTCTTAAGCAAGTTTTTATAATATTGGTTCTAAGATTTTTTTCAGACTTTATGGTAATGTGGATGAATCTTTTAGTTTTGTGTTCAGAGCTTTAAGACCAATAGCTAAGTGTTAAGAAAGAAAAAGAAATCCATGATTCATCACTAGAGTTTTAACAATATAACTCTGAGAGAAACCTTTGTTAATTAATTCCCTGGCTATCCAATGTTATAAGGCCTGGCCACATGGAAACATAAAGAAATAAGTAAAACTACTTATTAACCAAATGAAAATATAATGAAATAACTAAAAGTCGATCAACCCCCAATATATACATTGGGTATAAAATGTAATCAGACAATATTATTTGCATGAAAATATTAAATAACAAAACAAAATAGAAACACTGTTCTGTTCTTATATTGCTATTAGTTAAATACAATACTTTTGGGCATTCAAATTGAGAACATAAGTACAATTGTTTTTTTTTTTTTAAAGATTTCATTTATTTATTTGACAGAGAGAGACACTGTGAGAGAGGGAACATAAGCAGGGGGAGTGGGGGAGGGAGAAGCAGGCTTCCCGCCGAGCAGGGAGCCCGATGTGGGACTTGATCCCAGGATCCTGGGATCATGACCTGAGCCGAAGGCAGACGCTTAACGACTGAGCCACCCAGGCACCCAACATAAGTACAATTGTAAAAGTTAAATGTTAAACTTCCCTGTTATTCAAATTTCAGTTTAATCTAGCTGTGTAAGAAAGGTTTTCCTGAATACTCAATTAAATCAGTCCACCAGACACTATTTTTTATATTACTCAGTTGTGTTATTTTTGTGTGGTTTGGTTATTTTTTGTGCTTTTCTCTGTAGTCCTTTTCACTATCAGATTTTTGTTCAATTTGTTTGCTTGTTTGTTTAGTGTCAATTTCCTCTATGAGGATGTGGAATCTTCTCTTATTCTCCAGAGTATTCTAGCTTCTAGTAGAGAAAGAAGTATAGTAGATGCTCAGTGAGTATCTGTTGAAAACATAATAATTAAATACAACCTCAAACACTCCTTGTATGATGACTATTCCTTTTTCTCAAAGCCTATATTCCACCTATTGCATTCTATTATTCTACCTATTACCAGTCTGATAAATTGTTTTCCTATCTGAAAGCTCATGCAAACATAAATTATGTACGTATCCCACATGCAGTGATTCTGTATTAACAACTTATTTAATTGTAATGTCAATGTATTTCTTTGTAAGAAAACAGAAAAAAAATCTATAAGTGAATGAAATTAGCAACACCTTACAACCAAATGAGTACCATTGTTAACATTTGGTTTACTTCCTTCCATTTCTATACACATTTCTTTTTCAAATAAATTAAATATAATTGTCACATGATTTTCTTTCTTCCATTTCCCTTTGATGATTTATAATAATTAAATAATCATATGGATATGAGTTTTTAATGTAGAAATATATAACAAAATTTGTCAGGCACTTGTTAAAACTACTTGGGTTGCTTTTGTTTTCTGCTATTAGAATACCAATATGAACATACATGTACATAACTGTTTGTCTTTATCTCTCCATATTTCCAAGGCTGTATTCCCTATTGACCACCCTTCCTTACCAGATGAAATTCTCAGCTCACTGTGCCTTTCCAACCCTCAGAGTTTCACCACACTCTACCTTAACAATTGTGAGACCACTTTTATCTTACCCTTTTCCCCTAATTCCTTCAGTAATAATAAGAGTCCCAAGAAACCTAGGTAACCCCTCACCCTTAGAAATATATCACATGCAAAACGAAAAGAAGATCACTTCTTGTATATTTCTTAATCTGATCACATCTCCCACCCCTCCCAAACCCCATCATGGTATCTCCTGGAGCTGAGATCTGCCATCAGTAAAGTTTCTACCTTGGAATAGATTCAGAATGAGATTACATTTTTAGAAAGTCCACTGGCTTCCACTTTGGTCCACAACACAATTATTTCTCCCTAAATTACTGCAATTGTTTTTAACAGTTCTTACCATTTTTTGCCTTTAACCAAATCTCACACTCCATTTTCGGCCAGTTGCCAGTGTGGTCCTTCTGAAAGCTAAACTCAATTATATTACACCCATCTTTAAAATTTCTGTAAAAATCAGACATAAACTGACATACCCACTACCCTAATGACTTCATCACCTATTTTTCTGTCCTGACCTCCCCCTCCTGCTTGCTACTGGCTTAATCGATGCTCTTTGTTAGGACATTCAGGATCCTCTCTCAGCACACTTGAATTTACTGCTCCTACTGCCTAGAATGTTCTTCCCTCAAATCCATGTGATTGGTTGGTTCTCTTACCTCATTCACATCCTGGCATCAATGCAGTGAGAACTTCCCTGACCACCATAGGTACAATAGCATACTACCTCCTTCCCAAAATTCCTAATGTCCTTTATCCCCCTTTATTTTTCTCAATATCACTTGTTATCATTTAGAACATTAAATAATTTCTTGTACATCTTTTAATTTGTTTTTCTTCCCCCAACTAGAGTATAAACCCATGAAAACAAAACAAAACAAAACCCATATTGTTCTACTGCTGTATCTCCACGGCCTATAACATAGTAATTACTTAAGAAATGTTTGATGGATGTGAATGAATTCCTACATAATGAATATATAGATTAAAAGACATGATCACATGCAAAAGTCTTAGCAATACTGGGTATATTTCTTTACACACACATATATACACATATACATGTACATGGATAGATGATAGAGATTCATAGGGAGATATAGAACAAGTCTTCCTACTTATCTACCCATTTTCTATTCATCCATATTTCAGTGTATCTCTCTTGCTATCTACATAACTTCTGAATAGCAATAATAAGCTGAGAGGAAAAAAAAAAGGATATCCCTGGCATAGGAAGCTGGTCTCATGTTCATAGCTAGTCTATGTTGTTCCTCCTGTTGGAAATAAATTTACAGAGCATCAGCATTACATGAAAGTGAGACAAAAACAAGATCACTGTGAAAATCACAAAATACCAAATATCTCCCTCTCTCAACTAAAATGAGTGGCTACTTCTTCTTTACTAACTACAGTTTTAGTCAGGCTTTCATTTGCCCTCTATATAGATAAGATTTATTAAGAAACATCATAGAATTGTCTCCACTTTCTGAAAGCACCTGATCTAGATTAAAATCTCTGCTTTATTAAACCCTCCCCCAAATTATGAACCCAAAGTCTCAAGCCTGTATTTATTGGGTTCTTTCTTGCTCTCTCTTGCACTCAGTCCATCATCTCTTATGGTGAGGGTTCTCCCTCACTGCAACGAGTCATGCACCCCGTTTGATCAACTACACATATGCTCCTGGTGATTTTCAGCTGAAGGGCTTTGACAAGGTGTATTTGTATAGGTAGGTCATACATTAAAAACATAGAATGTATTTTTCCATTCATCTATCCGCTTTAAACTGATATGTATTTCTGTGTAACTCTGTATTTCAGTTTCTTGAATGGTAAAAGAAAATAATACTTTTTCTACTGACAGTTGCATGATTTACTGTGTGTCAGCACACAGTACTTTAAAGTTATATACATACTGTGGGAAACCGAACCTTTCACTTTCAAATAACATGTCTCTTCTTTCAATGCTTGAGTGAGCAAAACGATGATACTATGTTAAATTTAAAATTTTCTAAACTCATTGAGGTAGTTCCAATCAAATGGTGTATTTAGATTAAAGATAAACTTCCAATATTATTTACATTAATCTAATAACAATGGAGAGTAAATTGTGGATGGGGTAGAGTGGTTTGTTTGGTTACCCTTTTCAACAATTTCTTTTAACAATTATTTAAATAAAGACCTTAAGAAGACAAAAAGATGGATTCTGCATTAAACGAACCCTATGGAAGCAATATAACTAATTGTTCTGTTGTTGCCATTTAGTTGGGATTTCTTTTTGTTTTTATTTTGTTTTGTTTTTGCAAAACACTGTGATCAACCCAGACACAACTAGCTGTGAAACTCTCAGGCAATTTGTAGAAAATACATTTTATTATTTTATAAGTGAAATTCTTTAGTTTCTGAATTATTCGCATTTCACAGAAAAGGTTGATTATTATCACACATGCATGCTAATGCCAAACATGATTTATAGAAAAATAATGCTAATTAAGAATAAGCAATTTCTTATCACTCTGTAATATTTGTTTGCTTTACTCAGATAACATAATATAAACTAGAAAAGAAAATTTTTCAAGCATATTAATAATATTTAAATGCAATAACTAACCAAAATATTTTTAATACAGAGATATAAATATATTAATGTTAATAGCATTTAATAAAAGCAAAGTATTCTATTTGTGACCATTATCATAGTGGAAATGGATTGTCATTAATAAGTTGTGCCATGTGAATACCTGTTGGATGCCACTTAAACATCTCCTTCAAGATACTTTTTTTTTTTAGAAAAATCATTGTATTTAATATATTTTATTACATAGAATTATATATTAAGAATAGTAGGACAGTATGAAATCAGTTATTACTTCCTTTGCTTCAGTTTTTCAATATTTGATTATAACCTTAAACTAGTATACTTTATGTAGATTCCTATGGTTTCTTTATTTTTCTTCTTAACGAGGCCCACACTGATGGTTTTGGTTTTACGGTGATTTGTGAGAACTTGAGAATAGCCACTTAGTAAGAAGGCTTGTTTTTTGAGGTTGCCCCAAGATTTCTAGGCTTCTAAGCATAATTAAAGTTAATGAAGAAAAAAATTAATTGCTCTACTTAAAATTGTTATTTAGGGTCTTGTAAAACTTGAACAAGTTGATACATGAGATACTCAATCCCTAACAGCCTCAAATGATTTATTTAATAGCAACTGCTCTAAATTCACATTTCCTCTTGCTCAGCATGCCTTATACATTCTGAAAACCAGTGTCAGAAGCTCACCTGTGCTACCCACTCTTTTTATCCTTCTAATTTGCAGAGATGCTTTCTGTTGACATGTAAGGATGTTCTCTGTTTATTACTGACTGTATCTCTGCCTTCAGAGGGAACATATTCAGTTTTCTACAAATATACCAGGAAATTCTGTGTGCTGTTCCATTAAGTAAATAAATGCTGATAAGATCAACAAGACAAATGAATTATCCTGACAAGTAAGTTGCAAAACAGAGGAACTTATGTTAAAAAGAAAAGAATGCAAGTGGAAATGATGTTTATATATATATATATAAATGCAAAAAATTTGGTCAGAAAGAGTATATAGAAAGCTGTTAACTGTGGTTTGAAGGGGATAGTGATATTGCATGTGTAGGAAGAATGAGTTACAAAAAAGTTACAGGACATTTTTACATTTATGCTTTTCACATGGTACAATATATTTGAATAAGTTATAGTTTTATTAAATTAACATTTGTTATGTGGATCATAGGGAGCCTGATGGCGAGCCACTGTTCAACAAAAGACCACAAGAGAAATAGAAATAGAGAAGTATTACTTACAGGCCCTGGTGAAAGTACATGGAACAAATCTAGAGGGGTCAGTTTAAATCAAAGAAAGCGGAATTTTAGTAAGCTCTATGGGGTCTTATCTAAGGGACACACATGGGGAAAGCCCTGGGAGGCAGAGGAGACTTTTGATCACAAAGGCTGTTGGGAAATCATATTAGGAACTTACATTTGTTTGTGACTCTGCAAGCTATTACCTAGGACATGCACTTGAATGAGGGGCTAGTGTTAGTCTAAGATCCCTGCTGGCCACTTGTCCAAACAAATGATGCCAAGAAAGCAATACCATGGAGTAATTTAGCTAAGCTCTCGATAAGAAATAAATATGTATATACACATGTATAAACAAAAATATATTTTAATTGATATTGATTTATACATATATAAGCCAAAAGAATATTACAGCCATGCAAGAGAAAATGGTATCAAAAAAGGAGGAAAATAAAGAATACCAAGCAATTCTTCCTCTACCTACATTCATTTGTTCTGCTTTGGAGTTTTCCTTTCCAGTTTTTCACTGTCTACAGCCTATAATTTACCAGATAAAAATATATTTGCCAACTTTAGCCCATGTTTAACAAAAATAGTTATGTTGCAACGTTCCCTATACAAAATGTTTGGTTTCGAAGACAACACACCGTGAAAATTACAAACATTCTTCCTATATTGTCCATTTTCAAGCTTCCCAACAGAATGAAAATACGGCTTAATAGCATCTTAAATTGACTCAATACATGTGTAGTTTTTGAACACCGTGATAAGATCCAAACATAAAGACCCTGGAACATTTTATATCTATTCTTTCCAGCATCGATTACTTGTTTCTAATTGGTTCTTATTGAAAAGCCATTCTTTTTATTAACATTTACCAAGCACTATAGTTTCAGAAATGGTGGAAGACCATTAACTTCAAGAGTTAGAGGAGATTCAAGTTAGTTAATTAACTTATCTCATTATCAAATGATGACTGAAGCATAAATGAAAGTTGAATGACTCTACCACAACATTCCCTTTACAAGTTTAAATATCGTAGTAATAGTATTAGGCAACATTTATTGAGTATGTCATTCACTGCGTTAAGCATTTTTAATATATCATCTGCCTTAATGCTCGAAATACTGTTTCAAGGAAAATACAATTACTATCCTCATTTTAGAGATAAAGAGCATTAAGTGCCTAGTTACTAAGTAGATTATCTTTTTATCTATTTTTCTGGCTCCTGAACTTCCAATTTTACTACTGTGCATTGATCTGGTTTTAAATGATTTGGGTTTTAAAGATGCAAGATATGACAAACTGCTTTAGCCATTTTTAAGGATAAAAGAAGAACATGATTTTCCTTCCAGATTGAGTTTTCATAAAGAAATTGTCCATAGTCTGGACTTTCTGGAATCACAATTTTATTGATGGAGTACCATATTTGATCCTTTACAAAATAATTTTCATTTACGTATACATATTCTAGTTACTCTAATACAGTGTGTTTACTTTTACTCTTTTCATGAACAGATTCCCAAATTCGTTTATGCCAGAATTCTGGTATTATAACAGAGAGTTCAATATTTGACCTTTACCTATAACGCAGGTTTTCTCAGCTTTTTCAACAAATGATAAAGCTGCTCTACTTCCCACCCCACCCCCAACACATACACATTCAGGAAATAATATCCTGGGAATGATTTTCAAATAGGATGAGTTCATTATGTATTGTTTTTAAAATGGATTTTGGCTGAAACCAATTATCAAGTTTAGAACTAAAAGTAGGACCTCTCACTGTGTAAATTGGGGTTGCCAATACCAATGATGTGGGAAACAGAAGCAGAAGAAAAATTATTAAATTTCCTTACTACCTACAGCCCACTGACAAGTCCTTGGAACAGGCAGATTGATATTCCTCTAGGTACTCAACTGCCTCAATGTTGATACTTTGCTAAGGGCAAAAGGCAATCCTAGCCTGAGCGCCCCTTCCCCAGGATCCTGTAAATCTACTTTAATGTATAAAAATTCCTTTGGAAACTTCCTTTATCTCTAAACACCCTGGAATACGTGTTGATAATCATCCCACAAGCATATGGCCCACTGATAGGCAACTGAAGGGTCTCATGACTAAGGTTTTATTAGACGGTAAAAAATGACATTTTCCCAACAATAGCTAGCCCTCACAAGGCCCGGGAAACCTTGCTTCCAAAACTCCTTAGAGACTTACGCTGTCCCTAACACCTTCCCAACTTGAAAGTATATAATGGGCTGCTCCTCATGACCCCGGTGCCGCTCTTCCTGCCCACGGGTCCTGTCCCCGTGCTTTAATAAAACCACCTTTTTACACCAAAGATGTCTCAAGAATTCTTTCTTGGCTGTCGACTTCAAACTCTGACGTATTTCCTATGTCACCGTCACCACAACTACATCACTACTCATGCTAGTGGTATTTTATTGATTCTTAAGAATAGATTAATCCAAACAATGAGTCACGGAACACTACATCAAAAACTAATGATGTAATGTATGGTGATTAACATAACATTAAAAAAAAGAATAGATTAATCCATTTGATAATCACATTTGAAAGATGGCATGTTCTATCTTCAGGAACTATGTGTATTATATGAGAAAGGGCACTAGATAAAATATCAGGCCAGCTAGATTTTTTTCCCTAGCTTCACTACTTATTAATTGTGTGAATTTAAGCATAAATTTGGCCCGTATTGGTTAATGTGTGTTCACAGTTTACAAAATGGTTTAACACACATGAATTTATTTGATTTTCATACCATGAGTTATTTGTCATTATTATTTGTGTGCCTACATATTTGAAACCTGAAGTTTAGAGAGCTTCTATGATTTCATACAAAACTTTACCCAAAGTAAGAAGTGAACTCAGGCAAACTCCTGGGTTTATGATTTCAGATACAGTGCTTCCTTGGCCATCCACACTTTTCTTGATTGTATGGGGTTGCAGTTGATAATCAAATGAAATACTATATCTAAAAGTAGTAGGTAAACTCTGAAATAATATACAGAATAAAAATTTTTTTGTACTATCAATTTCTATAAAACCATTGTATTTATTTTTTACATTATATGTGCAGTAGTTTAAAAAATAAAATTAATATTTATTTCTTATAAAAATCAAACCCAGTACAGAAGGGTTTAAAAAAAAAAATACAGTCTTCTATCACTACTCACTGTTTACTCCCTAGAGAATTTATGGTTAATCTACAATCTCACACACACACACATACACGCAGGTCAGTGGTTAGTTGTTGAAATATTAATAGCTGAAAACTATGTAGGAACTACATGCTAATATTTGTGTTAAGATAGCTATCCTGATAACTGTATATTGCTCAGTAGTCTGAGAATGTGAATGTGGTTAATTTTATGTGTCAACTTGGAGTGTGTTTTTTGATGTGATTAACATTTAAATTGGTGAAATTTAGTAAGCAGATTGCTTTCCACAATGTGGGTGGGCCTTCTCAGATTAGTTGAAGTCCTGTATAGAACAGAAGACTAGCCTCCCTGAGCAAGAAAGAATTCCCAATATATAGATAAATATAAATAATATAAATATAAATATAAGTACATCTCATTAGTTCTGTTTCTTTGGAGAACGCTGGCTAATACAGAGGGTCATATTTTGTAATAACATTCAATACTTCACAGGCAGTAAACATTTATTTCTGAAATAATTTTCTACAACTGTTATTTATGCAATTTGAAATATAATTTAAGATAAAAATTCTGAAAATTGTTTACATCTGTTTATGCTGCTTCAAAACCCAAGTTTTAATTGAATATTTACCACATCACAAAGGCATTTCATTTTTACAGACGTTTTCTTTTTTAAAAATAGATATAAAAATGAACTAGAACGATTTATGGAGCATGTCACATGAATTTTAGAGATTGCTGTTTTCTTAAGATTGCTTTTTTATGAAAACATTTTTCTTCCATTTCCTTAAAAAGCTACACCTCTTTTTCTTCAAGTAAAGGTTTCTACTTTTCCTATTTTTGTATATTTATTTATTTTTTACCCTTTAGTGGTTGATAAAGAATGTCACTGGATCACCACATATAAATTAAAGAGAAAAAACCAAAACAGACACAGGCATAAATGTCACCTAGTCTTACAAGCCTATCAGAAATTTTTAACACAATCTTTTTGGAGATAGGCATAATTGAAAGGAAAACAAAAAGTCAGAAACTTTTGGAGCCAGTGACCTTAAGAGTAGTTTTTTAAATTATTAAAGTTGGTTTTGTTTCTTGAATGTAATTACATTATTTGAGCTGGATTTTTTGAAAACTGATATATATTGCAAAACCAGTTTTAATATAACTCAGCTTATGTTTCTATCAAATGTAATATAACTATTATTAAAAGAGTAACAATGATATAATAATCTGACATGATGGTAGAAGCAAAGTATATCTCTTTACCATTTTTTAAAATTTAGATGACCAAAAAGCTAGACCCATTCATTGCCATACTGAAAGCAAGCCAGGATCTGCTGGTGTAACTATTATAATAAAAAATTCTGCTGGCTTTGTCATGCTTCCTGGGAGGGAAACAGTAAACCCTTGTTATTTCCAGAGTGGTAGAATTGTCAGTTATTCATAGTGAGATCCTAAGATCACACCTGAGTCTATGCTAATGAAGTGACTCATGGTGGGTACCTAGATAGTTTATGCACCAAGAAGACTCAGGATAGGGTGCTGGCCTTGCCAAAAAGAACAACCATGTTATTAGAAGTTTATATACAGGTGATATTAACCTGACTTCCTGGGAGGGGATAGGGGCTGTAAAATAAGCTCAAATTATGTGACCAATGATTCCATCTATCCTATTTTTGTAGTGAAACAAAAGTCAGCTTCCCTGGTTAACAATATTCTGTGCATACTGTTATTCATCAACTTGTTGGGCAGAGGGTAGGGGGGTAGAGGTGGAGGTGTATGTGATGTGTCTTGATTCCAAAGAGAGAGAACCTGGAAGCTTCAAATTTGGTCTGTCCTGGGCCTCACCATATGCATGACCCTGATTTTGTGTCCTTTTTGCTTTAACAAAATTGTAATCATAAGTCTAGCACACTCCTGAGTTCTGTGAGTCCTTCCAGTGAATTGTCATACCTGACTGATTCGTAGGAAACCCCAGATTTGTAGTCAGTTGGTCAGAAACATCCTAGGAACACTTGAGTTATCACCTGGTCTCTGAAGTGAGGGCAGTCTTATTGGAGATTGTGCCCTAGTAAGCTGAAAGAGTTATGGGTCCCCAGAAAAAGAAAGAAAAGACATAGCTTTTGTGATACAAGACAAGTCATTCTAGACCCCCAGCTATTTTCTGTGATCTATGCCTTACTGGTTCTACTTGCCCTAGCACAATTCTTGCAGAACTTTCTAGAAGGCATTAGCTTTACAAAGAAATACAAAACCTCAATAGTTAAGGATTTTAAGCAAACAAAGGGAATGCAAAAACTAACAGTCTCTACCAGGCCAGGAAATAGTCTAACCATATCAGAGACAATAAATCAGTGGTATATCTCCCAATGCTGTTTCTAAAGTAAGCAAGACCCTGCATTCTTTTTTTTTAAATTTTTTTTTGTTATGTTAATCACCATACATTACATCATTAGTTTTAGATGTAGTGTTCCATGATTCATTGTTTGTGCATAACACCCCGTGCTCCATGCAGAACATGCCCTCTTTAATACCCATCACC
>NC_138370.1:90466592-90491197 GCF_054177405.1 Leptonychotes weddellii
ATCTTGGCTCTTTCCACAGTTTGACTATTGTGGACATTGCTGCTATAAACATCAGGGTGCACGTACCCTTTCGGATCCCTACATTTGTATCTTTGGGGTAAATACCCAGTAGTGCAATTGCTGGATCATATGGTAGCTCTATTTTCAATCTTTACCTGAGATAAGGAGCCCAAGACCCTATCCAACTCGGAGCATTCCCATAGTCCCTTCTGCTTGTCCTACAGTAACCTCTGCTTCCTTATAACGTTAAAATCCCACTCAAGGAGAAGAACAAGTTTCATTAACATAACATAGGATGCCTGTATAGGCATGCTTTCTAAGTAGCCCATGCAATCTTATGCCCACCTTTACATGTGATGATAAAACTCCCTTTCTGAAAATTCATCCTAACCCTAAAATTGAAGAAACCCACTAACCCCCACTCAAGGAGTCATGGCTTTGGAAGTTATCTGCTGTGATCCCTTATCTGAACTAAATAAAGTTTCCTTTGTGTGGCAAGTCTACCTGTTGTAGTTTCTATCGGTAATGCACCAAGGAGCAAACTAATATTAATTCGGTTATATCCTTAATCTGTGGAGTCTGCACTAAGTCCTGCTACTTAGTGTCAGAAGTCATTGCAGCTAACATGAGTTCCTATTTTCCCACCATATATACTATAAATCTGTGGTCAAGCACATTTTTGGGCATATCGCTTATTATCCCTATTGTCAAACCAGAGGCATTTAGTTCATTAGTGTATAACCTTGTATTTGATTACTTTGGATGCTAGTTTGGATAACATGCCCTTAGCAGGTAACAGAATCAGTCAAGGCAAGTTTCATTTTACACAGCATTAAGTAGTCTTGTCTTTTCCAGTTTAATAAACCACCTGATATTAAACAGTTACTAAACAGACTCTAGTTGACTCAAATGGTAGAGTCAGAATCAGTTAGATGTTTCTAAAGCTGAATTTTATTGCTACAATAGGAAGGTATGGTTCTCTTGATCAGGCTCTATTAAAGACCTGAAAGACTTAGTAAAACAAAGAATTTAAAATACATTTGTAGTATTATTTTTTAATTGAAATTTCTCAATAAAATGGAGCAATGTATTAAGTGCTGGATAATATGACATTTAATGAATAGAATTAACCTTAATTTGTGAACAAAGGAAAAATTGATATGTATTACATTATCCCTCGTTAGGCAAAATATACTTTAATGTATTTGACAATACAGTAATAATAATTGCTACTGTAAGTATAACCTTTAGAAAGTTTTCCTTGACATTTCTTTTTTGATCTTCTAATCTTCATTCTGTTTGTGATTGCAAGCCATATACTTTGTTTTTACTCTAATATGTTTACCTTATCAATTTTTGTAAGTCCATTCTTTTCATGTTTCCTAATTACCCATTCAGGGACAAGATCCCCTCAAGAAAGAGAATGGGAACGTCATTGACTTTGATTTTTGCCCCAGTTTGACTGAGAGGAGTAGAGTATATGTAGTCGTGTCACTCTGATCTTTGGGAAATAAGTGAGACTACATATGTAAGAACAGTTATACATAAGATATTAATAACCATGAAAAGTAGTGTTCAAGCTCTCTTCTGAGGTAGTAAAGGGTCATTCTCTCACAAAGACACAAAATAAACACACAGGGATGATAGTTCACTATGTATTTATAAATTCAGTTTAAGTTAATACATTATACTAACAGTGGAAATTTGATGTAATTTAATCAATCAACCAACTAGGACCTAATGACAAAGAGAGTCATCTCTAGGTAAAGCAGAAGCATTTCACTCAAGATTAAGAATAGCCACACATTTAGACAAAACACTCTACCATTTCACAATAACTAATACAAATAATGGAATGATCAGACTAATTGATTTTTATTTTCATTCTTTAACAGAGAGAAGACTCTTTCAGCTTTAGGTATATTCCATTGAAATAACTCTGTGAGGGCGCCTGGGTGGCTCAGTTGGTTAAGCGACTGCCTTCAGCTCAGGTCATGATCCCAGAGTCCTGGGATCGAGTCCCGCATCGGGCTCCCTGCTCTGCTTCTCCCTCTCCCACTCCCCCTGCTTGTGTTCCCTCTCTCGCTGTGTCTCTCTCTGTCAAATAAATAAATAAAATCTTTAAAAAAAAAAAAGAAATAACTGTGAAAATGCATATTTTCATTCAGGCTGATAAGAGAAAAGACTATTTAAATGGAAAAACATTAATTTATTGGAAACATATGACTCTCCTACATTGCCTAATGCAGGACATGAGACCCTTCTGTAGAATATGGAATTGGACTAATGAAACATAGGTAAATATAATCTCACAGGAAAATCTTATGTTCTGCACATGTTCCATTAGTTTAATTTTTGTTATCATTAAAATGGAGAAAATGAGCTAGTATTCACATTTTTGCACAGTGCTAATAACATCAAAAAGCAAATTTACAAAAAACATGAGGGCATAATAAGTGTGCTACTTCTTTGGATCTGGAAAGGGAAAAATATATATATATGTATATACATATGCATGTACACATATATACATAAAATAGTTATGCTTGTAATGAAAGATAATATCCATTATCTTTTAAATTGCACTTAAAATTGATAAACATTTTTTTATAGAATCTGTGTGTTTTAAAAAAAGAAAACAAAACCAAAACATATCATAGGAGAATATTATTACCAAAGACTATGCCATGCTAGTCTTGCTGGTATAAAATAATAATTCTCACTGTGTTGTTTTTCTTTTTTTCTGAATGTTATATATGTAAGATCACTCTAGCTTTACTCTCGCATGATTTTGCTTTGCTACTTTATTTTTTTTTAAAGGCTATATGGTTACAGATGAGTCAATTTGAAGACTGAGTACTTATCAATAAAATATTAAAAGATGAACTTATATATAAGCTGTTAAAGGCAAGAAGCATTAGCTGTAAAGAATAAATTGATCTTAGTAGTTTAGCTTATATAATGTTATGCATCTTTCATTGCTTCTGGGTGTTTACAATATGAATGTTTTGTATCATATACATTTAGGGAATCCAAATATCTTCTGAACACATGCCAGTAGATTACATTCAATTTGATGAGCAGTGCTATTGATAGAAGAAACATTTATAATGTGATTTCAAAAATTCATTTTCACATACATTTGAAGCTCTTACTTTATAATTCTTCACAAATAGAAAGAACGCTCTCATATGTCTCTGCAGTGCCATGAAGAATTACATCAAAATTATTCTTCTGAAAGACATTATGGCTCACATGTATCACCATTATCCACATTACAGCTATGACAATAAAGTGAAAACTTTTATTTTAGCATGCTCTATAAAACAACAAGATCAGGAAACACCACTCTCATTTTAAAGAATGTAGTGTACATTTCAAGAAGAAATGTCTCTATTGAGATTTTGCTCACCCTTCTGCCCCTTTGAGGATAATATGTCCTTCTAATTGATGACAAAATACCAGGAAAATAAAATTTCCATTCTTCTTACTGCTCCTAACTAGGATGGTTGATGGAAAGAACAGCATCACTGGGAAAAGCTGGACTGATGGGTAGGTGTGGGCATGGGGGTGGGGAGAAAGAATTAAGGAGATGATACCAAGCCATTTAATTTTTTTCCAATACAAAATTTTATGCACAAATAGATAACAAGAATGATTAAAATGCACCCGCATAAAAATGTTGAAATGGGAGCTGTTGGGTTCCATAAAGCCTTTCAGAAACCAATATACAGAGTTCATTTTCATGATCTAAATTTTCTTTTCTGGATAAATGATATAATGTCATATACATAATGCCATTTTTAATGAAAAATATATTATTACAGAAATTTAAAATTAATGGACATAATCATTTTAGTATGAATAGTCAGCAACTTGACATCTGCTTTGTTGCTCACTTTAGTTTCTTCACTTTATGTTTAAGATCTCTTTGCTAAAAATAAATCATTCTGTAGCTATTTTATAAACTTATACAAAGGGAAAAGCCTCTGACTTCAGACTGTTTGAATTTTGCTACTTCAGTTTACTTTTTTAATTGTGTTACTAAGGGGTTCCTGGGTGGCTCAGTCATTAAGCGTCTGCCTTCGGCTCAGGTCATGATCCCGGGGTCCTGGGATCAAGCCCCGCATCAGGCTCCCTGTTCAGCGGGAAGCCTGCTTCTCCCTCTCCTGCTCCCCCTGCTTGTGTTTCCTCTCTCACTGTCTCTCTCTGTCAAATAAATAAATAAAATCTTTAAAAAAAATTTAATTGTGTTACTAAATTACAAAACATTAAGTTTTTGTAATTAGATCACAAGAACATTTAAAAATCTGTATTACAATAAAAACGTCTGCATAAACCCATTTTTAAAATCTGAATTCTTGATCTATCCTGTGTATACATCTGTATTCAAGGTCACATCCACTTCAGGAACAAAAGATAATCTATGTTCTCATTCTTGCTTATAAATTTTATTTTTAAACAATATTTAATTTCCTGAGATTTTGCTATTATGTAATCTAACCGTTTGCCACTTTATCACCAAATTGTCTATTTAAAACACTGTAGGAAAAATGAGGTTTAAGGGACATAAAGCAAATCCAAGACCACAGTTATATTCTTTCTAAACTGTCGGGCATATGTGTCTTCAGGCTGAGAAGAGCTGTCTTTGAGTACTTAGAGCAATGCAAATTAAGGGAATTATTCCAGAGATTACTGGGAAAAAAAAGGATCTGTGGTAAAATTAGGCAGAACTGTGTGCCTCTGTACCTACTTGATTACTCTGCACTCTCAGCTGCCTGAATGACAAAGATAATCCTGTTTCTGTGCTGCGCTTTTTGAAGTCATTGAGTGATTCAGAGTTCTATTTTTCTCAAAGATTAAGAAAGTAAAAAAGAATATGATGTCTTTATGGGTTTTCTTCGCCAGGACAAGAAAAATCATTATCAATAGATACCCTTACGTATAGCATTGGTATAGTCTCACCAGCATTTATTACACATCCAGTTATCAGTTTGATAAACTCATTTCCAAAATCAAATAAATATTAATGACATATTACAGGGTTTCCCTTAATTCCAATATCTGGAAATACTCTTTTTTTTTCCCCCCCTAAGTAGGCTCCACGCCCAGCACAGAGCCCAACACAGGGCTTGAACTCACAAACCTGAGATCAAGACCTGAGCTCTGATCAAGAAACACTAGTCACCAGTGCCCCGGGAAATACTTTCTAATGTTCTACTTTTGTACTTGGTAAGATTCTGTAAAAGAGTGCCTCTTGTTTTACGAGATAGTAGTAGAATCCTGAACTGGTTGGAAAAGAAAAATTTGAGTTAGTATAATGACAGAAAATGAATAGAGCACTAGGGTCTTACTGTCACAGAGATTAATTCAGATCAACACAGACTTTCTTTAGTGGTAATTGGTATCAATCATGAAGATACTTGAAAGGCAAAAATCAGTTGTGTCAGAGGCAAATTGGCCACTCACTATAAAAAAAAAGACCCACCAGGGAAGTTGTACCAAGGAATTTATCAAAAGTACTACTAGTTAGCATCCTTGATACTAATCCACTACTCACATGACCATGTATACAAAATAGACAATACACATTTAAGAACTGACTGATTAAAAATCACATAAACTAAACATTACATAGAGTAAAACAAAATGAAACAGAAAACAAGTTACAGCCTATACGTCTGGATATAAAAAGAAAATCTGATATAAATCGGTAGAATTCTTGATATTAATGCTATTTGGGTTTTAATTGTGTTGCCATTATTTAACTATATAACAATTACAAATAAAAATTATTTGCAATTATTTTTTATTAACTTGTTTTACCATCTTTACTGTTTGGAAAATGTGGCATCATATAGTTTCATTCGTACAAATCACTCCTATCATTTTATCCAGCCAGGTGACTATAAGAGAGCTCTCGGATCCATTAAATTAATCTGTATGGACACTTCCAAAACATATTAAGGACAGGAATTTATAGTGCAGTGACTGTTCCAAATTCCTTACATATCATATCTGGTTATCACTGGTTCATTCGCACAGCAGAGACTGAATCTGGAATGTTTTAAACTCCCTACAGAACACAAAAACAAGCCATTGTGTAGGTGGGCTTCCCAGGGTTTGTTCAAGTGAACTCCATTATAGCACCCGTGTTCAGATTCTTTGTGTTTTCTGTATTGTTCTAAAGGCTTGACCCTTGTCCTTATGGATCGTTCTGTCCTCTTGGTATCACAGTAGTATTCCAAGTGGGAAAATGGGGAAGATAGTTCCTGCCAGATGAGTCTACTACCCTCCCCCCAACCACCTTTATGGGCTTTTGGGAATAAGCCAGCATCCAGTGGTTTCTGTTTATATCATTAGTCAGATCTGTGTTGCTTGGTCACCATTCTTAAAAGAGCCTGGAAATGTTTTTTGAGCTGGGTACATCACTTTTTCTATCCAAATTGCGGTTCTTCTTTTCTAAGATGGAAGAAGAGAAAAATGGATTATGTGATATATAGTGGTCCTTTGGCAATATCTGCAATGAAAAGGTTGATTCATTTAGTCCTCAGATAAACCCTATAAAGGTTACCCTACATTCAAGTATTATTATAATACCCATTTTTATATGTTTATAATTATATTTAATATACCAATTTTATTTATTTTATTTTATTTTTTTTAAAGATTTTATTTATTTATTCGTGAGAGACAGAGAGAGAGACAGAGGCAGAGGGAGAAGCAGGCTCCCTGCGGAGCAGGGAGCCCGATGCGGGACTCGATCCCAAGACCCTGGGATCATGACCTGAGCCGAAGGCAGACGCTTAACCGACTGAGCCACCCAGGCGTCCCACCGATTTTATATTAATATTCATATAGGCATTATTATAAGTTCCATTTCACAAACAATATAATTGAGGCAGAAAGAGATGAAGTACCATAAAGTCATACATTAGAAAGAAGCGGAAGTAAGAGTCCATTAAGAGTAGTTTGATTCAGAACCACTGCAAAACCCTACATTCAGGGAATTCTTCTCAAAGTCTTTCCGGATAATGTTTTAATAGATTTTGAGCGTTCTTGTGAATAAAAATCTAACATGGATAATTTTTATGTCTTAGAAAACAAATCTCTCCTCTTTCCATTACATTTCTACAAAGAAGACATATAAATGGCCAACAGACACATGAAAAGATGCTCAACATCACTCGTCATTAGGGAAATGTAAATCAAAACTAGAATGAGATATCACCTCACACCTGACAAGACGATTATTATAAAAAACAACTTTTGGCAAGGATGTGAGAAATTGGGACTCTTGAACACTGCTGGTGGGAATGAAGAATGGTACAGCTGCTTTGGAAAACAGCATGGCATTTCCTCAAAAAAATGAGGACTAGAATTACCACATGATCATACCACTTCTGGGTATTTATCCAAAATAATGAAATCAGGATTTCGGAGAGATATTAGCCCTCACATATTCATTGCAGCACTGTTCATGAGAGACAAGATGTGGAAACAACCTAAACGTCCATCAACCACTGAATGGTATATAAGAAAATGTGATATACACGCACAATGGAATATTAAAAAAGAAGGAAATTCTGTGTTTCCTGACAACATAGATGAAACTTGAGGACGTCATGCTAAGTGAAATAAGTCACGGACAGATATTGCATGTTTCCACTTGTGCAAGATATTTAAAGTAGTCAAATTCATAGAATGGAAGAGTGGAATGGTGGTTGGCAGAGGCTGGGGGGAGGGGGAAATGGGCAGTTGCTCATCAGTGGGCATAAAATTTCAGTCACACAAGATGAATGAGTTATTTTTTTAAAGATTTTATTTATTTATTTGACAGAGAGAGACACAGCGAGAGAGGGAACAGAAGCAGGGGGAGTGGGGGAGGGAGGAGCAGGCTTCCGGCTGAGCAGGGAGCCTGATGCAGGGCTTGGTCTCAGGACTCTGGGATCATGACCTGAGCCGAAGGTAGACGCCTAGCCACCGAGCCACCCAGGCACCCCGAGACGAATGAGTTCTATAGAACTATTTTCTGTACAACATTGTCTCTGGAGTTACCCATACTGTACTGTACACTGAAAAATTAAGAGGGTTCATCTCATGTTAAGTGTTCTGGCCACAATTAAAAATATTTAAAAATAGCATGACCATTACTTTAGCATGAGGAAGATAAAAAAAATAAGTTTGTCTAGTCCATAATTGTTATTCTCTGTTTCTGTCTCTGTGTCTCTCTCCCCACCCACTCTGTCCTAATATTTTATTCAGATTTCATTTACCTTACCTATTATACTTACTAAATTATCATAGATATTTTTAGGAGACATATTTTCTCTAGCATCAACTTTTTGAAAGCAGGGCATTGTTGAATATGTTCTTACAACAAAGCATAATTTCTTTCTATAGTGATAGTGACTTTTGACAAATATTTGTTGAGTGAATGAACTTTGAAGATGATTTATTTATATTATAGAATTTTTTACTAGAATGACACGGACTATATACTGAAGTATATATTTTGGACCACTATCTAGGTATCGGTCAGAATATATAGGAATATATATTTTACATCTAAAAATAACATAATGTAATCTCATATAGAAGTTTCATTTTGAAATGATCATTTTTCCTTCTCTATTATCAAAATTGCACAAAAAAAAAAGGTTTTCTTAGCTCAAGTTGCTGATTTTAACAAATTGATGCAAACAAATGCAAATTGAATTTGTATTCAAGAAACTAATCTTTTTCCAGGGAAAATTATATTTCAGTTAAAATCTGGAGGTGCCTCGGTGGCTCAGTTGGTTAAGCATTTGACTCTTGATTTTGGTTCACTGCATGATCTCAAGATTGTGAGATCAAGCCCCGAGTTGGGTTCTGTGCTGGTGTGGAGCCTGCTTAAGATTCTCTCTCTCCCTCTCCCTCTGCTCTCTGGCCCTCCCCCACCTTCCCTCTCTAGAAAAAAATAAATAAATAAAAATAAAAATCTGCATTGCACAATGCACAACCCTTGGCTAATCTGTGTTTATAATGACTTGATCTCTAATTGTATACATACTTTTTCTAATGTTGAAATTCAGAATTCGCCTTTTAAAATGAAAGTAACCTCATAAGCACCCGCTAGCCTGGAAAGCGATCTCATCTTGAAAGCCTGAACTATCAGAAATGTTTCTAGCGAATGACAGAGGTAAAGGTTTACATCTACTAGATCATTTTTTAGACAGAAATAATGGTCTTATTAGTTCATCTACACCTAACATTATTTGTAAGTCTCTGTCCTAAAAAGAGCGTATTTTGAAAAATACTTGGCATGATCCTGAAATACACTGACAATATTTGGTAAAACTCAACAATTTTTATTTTAAAATAAATATTTATAATAAAGTATATGTGTTAATTTAATACAGAGTATCCATTTTAAACTAAGAGCCAACAATAGACCTAATGTTAAATTTAACTTGAAACATTGGCTTAACATTGTCAGTTATAACTGTAATAAAATTACAAAATTAAAATATTATTATTTAAATTAAGAAACAGACAGTAGAGTATGATATAAATTAAAAAGTAAAAACTCTGCAGTATCCTGCCTTCATAATCTGCCTATACCCACACATACAAACACACATTAAATCTTGTCTACCAGACATCATTACTGTTTACAGTTGGGATTGGATTATATCTCTTCAGACATCCCTTCCTGACCTTTTCTTCTTTCCTTCCTTTTCTTCTTTTCCCCATTCTTTATTTCTTTTCAAATTAACTTATTTAATGGTGTGTCTTTGTATTTAGGTATATGTGCACTTGTGTAATATAGACATAATATAAAATTTACAGTATATATTTACACACTGATATATTTAAGCATAATTTTACACAAATTGTGTCATGCCATACTACTTTTTCTATAGTTTTTTTTTTAAAGACTTTATTTATTTGACAGGGAGAGACACAGTGAGAGAAGGAACACAAGCAGGGGGAGTGGGAGAGGGAGAAGCAGGCTTCCCGCTGAGCAGGGAGCCCGATGCGGGACTCAATCCCAGGACCCTGGGACCATGACCTGAGCCAAAGGCAGACGCTTAAAGACTGAGCCACCCAGGTGCCCCTTCTAAAGTTTTTTTTTAATTCAAAAATATGGTGAGGATAACTTCTTATATCCATACATACAGATAGTTCTCATCCTTTTTCATATTCATTCACTTATTTATTAAAAACATTCATTGAACATCAAATGTGTTCTATTCAATTTTTCAAGTGCTGAGAAAATGGCAGTGAGCAGAACAGAAAATGAACACAGGTACTGGAAGATTTCTATTTTATAAAAAGAAATAGAAAAAGCACTGCTGGAGAAAAGAAAAGTGAGGGTGTAAGCGTGTATATATGGTGTAGGGTGGGGGCAAAAACTCCAGGCAGAAAAAAAAACAAAGCCAAATCCCTGAGACAGAGCACTTGTGTTGTGTAAGATGAAAGCCTGCTGACCAGAGTGGCTGAGGCACAGCAGGTGAGGGGAGAGTGGGGCCAAGATCAGAGAGATAGAGGAGCAGGGTCATTTAAGGCTTTGGAGTCATGATAAGGGTTTTGGATTTTGGAAAATCTCAATGAGACGGAAAATCACTGGAAGATTTGAGCAGAGTGGTGACTCTGATCTGGCTGCAGTTTGGAAAATAGACCCCAAGAGCACGAAAGATAAAATAAGTCTCTTAAAAAAAAAAAAAAAAGATTTTATTTATTTATTTGACAGAGAGAGACACAGCCAGAGAGGGAACACAAGCAGGGGGAGTGGGAGAGGGAGAAGCAGGCTTCCCGTGGAGCAGGGAGCCCGATGCGGGGCTCGATCCCAGGACCCTGGGATCATGACCTGAGCCAAAGGCAGACGCCCAACGACTGACCACCCAGGCACCCCGAAAGATAAAATAAGTCTCTTTAAAAAGGGCTTAGGTGAATTATTCTACAAGAATTATGAGTTACTTTAAGAGAATTGTTTTCCATATTATTAGTTTAACATGTGCAACTTAAAATACAGTGTATGAATTACCCAAAACAACTGGACTGAGGGGACCATGCTTTTCCATGATTTCTTTGCCGTAGAATATTTAAAAAAACGTTTACCCCTTTTTACCAATCTTGAGTAAAGAGGTGTTTAGAAGCATGAATTTCGAGTATGTGGAAGGACAATGAAACAGTCCATGAACACAGGTAAATATTCACTTTTTGGACCGATTTGAAAAAGAAAAGCTTTCATGATCTAAAGGCCAATTGTACTATATCGGATAATGATAATCTAGAACAGAAATCAGCCCACTTTTTCTGCAAAGGGCTATTTAGAAATATTTTGGGTTTTTCTGGCCATATTGTCTCAGTTGCAACTACTTGATGGCCATTATAGTGAGAAAGCAACTGTAGATGACACATGAACACATGGGTGCAGCTGTTATTTACAAAAGCATCAGTAAGTAGAATTTGGTCTGCAGGCCATAATCTGCCAGTCCCTGATCTACCAGATGAATATGATGTAAACCAAGGATTCTTTTCTGTAAACTTGCATGGCCATATTTAACACATGTGTGGTGTATAATTGCAGGGGCTCTAGAGCCTGGCCTTCACTTAGGCTATCTGACCCAAGTAGTAATAGTAATCCCTACTACGTAGAATTGCTATAAAGATGAAATCCTAGAATGAATTTAAAACATTTGGGGGGGACCTGGGAGGCTCACTTAGCTCAGGTCATGATCTCAGGGTCATGAGATTGAGCCCCGAGTCTGGCTCCATACTCAGCGGGGAGTCTCCTTGAAAATTCTCTCCCTCTGCCTCTACCTGCCTCTAAAATAAATAAATAAATATTTAAAAAAATAAATAAATAAAGTGTCTGAAAAGTGTCTGACACGCTGTGCATGCTCAACAAACATTGACTCTTACTGGTATTATTTTTAAATACACAGGTTTATGATAAAAAATGCCATAAAACTCATCGCTAATACTATGCAAACATATTTAGCATACTTTTCAGAATCAGCCATATAAGCAAATCTGTGCATCAAGTACAAACCAGAGAAAGATCTTCAGCAACAGAGCTAGAAATTCTAAATGGAAGTCTAAAGGTGATTTGAAAAATATTTATTTATTAGATCAAGAAAGAAAATCATCGGGCGCCTGGGTGGCTCAGTTGGTTAAGCGACTGCCTTCGGCTCAGGTCATGATCCTGGAGTCCCTGGATGGAGTCCCGCATCGGGCTTCCTGCTTGGCAGGGAGTCTGCTTCATCCTCTGACCCTATCCCCTCTCAGGTGTTCTCTCTCTCTCATTCTCTCAATCTCTCAAATAAATAAATACAATCTTTAAAAAAAAAAAAAAGAAAGAAAATCATCAAAACATTTGAATATGTGCAACCCATATCACTGGTTACCTGTGTCACAGTGTAACTGAGACAAAGGTACAGAGGACCCTACGTCTACATGTGCCCAAATCAATTCCCCAGAGTCTTAAGAGGGAGCACGGCCCAGCTGACACCTTGATTTCAGTCTCCAGATTGTGAGAAAATAAATGATTGTGGTAATTTGTTATGGCAAACAAATAAGGGTCCAAAGTATCTTAAAAGCAGAGTATATTAATTCCTAATTATCAATTGGTAATTTTTTAAATTTTTTGCTCATATTTTAGGCTTACTCTGACTTGTAATATAGCTATTGCACTCTTAGGAAGGACAAATTGGGATTTCAGAAGAAAAAATATTCTAAAATATGATCAGTGAAAAATATAAGAATTTCAGGAAGTCCAGATCCTATAAATTAGGAGTTTTAAAACACGTAGTTAAATACAGTGAATTACACATAAAACAATGTTAGACAAAGAGCCAAAATTCATATAAAATTGGAAAAAGTTAATTTAAGAGAATGAATACATGTAAATCTTTCTGCTTCCTAAAATATAAAATAAACCTCTCTGCAAATCAGAATTTTAAGAGACATGTTTTTGGTATTTTTTATATATATAGATTTTTAATATAAAGGAGATTTAGTCATTTAGTCTATGTCATTTGCAAATTTGCAACAAGTTACTTAGCATTGTATTTGCTTTTAGTGGTATTAAATTAATTCAATCACAACAGACTTGCTAAATACTATTTATTTTATGCCATTCGTATTTTTGTGGCTAATATATTTTTATTTTAAAAAACATTTTTATTTATTTTATGTTATGTTTTTAGAGAGAAAGAGCGTGCGATCAGGTTGGGGAGGGGCAGAGGGAGAGAGACTATCTTAAGCAGGCTCCACGCCTAGCGCAGAGCTCCACATGGGGCTCGATCTCATGGACTGAGCCACCCAGGTGCCCTCAACTAATATATTTTAAAATGCACCACTCAGTTCCACTTAGTATAAGAAAAGGATGCTTTTCTGTCAGAATAGTTTTTTTTTTTTCAGTTTCTTAAATTTTCACAAGAATGTTAATGCTAGCATCTGTAGCCTAAAGAATAAGAACTTATCTTCAATCCATAACACAAAATATCTATCAGGATATAAGGCATTCATGTAATGTGATAATAAATTAATTTATTTTCAGTACATGCCAAAATTGTAACTGAGATCATTATTATTTGAAACAGTCTGGATGGATTGCTAATTATCTATTCCTTCAGAGCTCTGGTTCTCAAGTGCTTGTGTGTTTAAAAATCATCTGTGGGACTTGTTAATATTCAAATTCTTTGTTCTCTGATTTAATAAATGTTGCGAAGGAGGATAACACTGATGGTCTCTCATTTTTTAATTTCCCCCTTACCCCACAGGAGGGGAAATTTGTTCCTTGTCTCATGTCTGTCCTCATGCTCTTGCTTCTCTCTTCATCTGTGGGCAGCCATCCACCACCAGCTGCTCTAGGTTCTCTAACTGAAATGTGTCTGAGACACTCATTGTACGAGGGTTTATTCACTAACGGGTGGCATCGCCAACTCATAGTTAAGAACCAGCATCTGTTAGCTGACAGAGAACTGGTTCTGAACTCAGGTTCTGCGGCTCCTGGCTTCAAAATCAATTCTCAAGAGACAGGTGATGGTAGGAAAGGAAAGGATGTTTTAATTAGGAAGCCTGTAACCTGGAAGATGATGGTCTAATGTCCCAGAGACCATCTTCCCCAACCAGGTGAAGCCGGAGGATTTTAAAGGGGAAGACATGGGAGATGGTGGGGGAGGGGAGAAGTGGGGGCTCAATTTAGGAGAAGCTGGTGCCTAGGCTGTTAGTCAGATGTTGACATGACTGTAAACAGACTTGCTGTCATCCGGGGCAGCTGTTTTGGAATGTAGTCAGGCCTTATTTTCTGGGAAGTCTGGTCCTTCATGCCTCAAGGCCAGTGGTCTGTAAATCTCAAGGAAAGTAGGTTAGTTCGGCCATAGATCAAAGGATTTAGGTCAGTAAACAAAGAGTATATAAGTGTGAAGCAAGTTAACACTTAAGACCAGTTTTGGTGCTATTATAATTCTACCCTTCCTTTTTTATCAGTTGGGATAATGTTTCAGAGGAAATTCTTTTTTTTCTTTTTTTCCCTCCAGATTGTAATATCACTCTGGATACCATTTGTCAGAGGTAAACCCAAGCACGTGTGTTAGGTTTATGTACTAGATTGAGCTATGGGGGGATTCCGGTGTGGATTCCTTCCCAAGACTGGCAGAAATGAAATGTAGAATTTGGGACTTAATACTCAACACTGTAACTTGAACATCCTTAAAAGATATACACTATTACTGAAAGAAATATCCAATTGAAGAACATCTCTTGATGGTTAAATATCAAAAAGACACCACCATTTTAGTTGATATTCTGTTGTGTGTATATGTGTGAGAGTCTGATAAACCATAATAAAAAATTACTCATGAATTTTTGGGAAAGTTTATATCCCCAGGAGACCCATATACTGATGTTGATTAAAACATTGATTTTATAGGACAGATTAGCTAAAAAATTGGGTTTGTTTTCTAGAAAACAAAGTTAAATGTTTTGAATTTGAATAAAAAACATCTGCCAAGTCACACATAGACATTACTCTTTCTAAATGTTTCTTGAAATACCTTTCACCGTGCCACTATCTGCAAACTCCTTGATGCCACTGTAAATTCTAGGGTTTCGATCTCAACAGGAACCTGAGCTCACCTTGCAATCTTTCTGGTAGCACTCTCATTTATCAATTGTTTTGATTTTTTTTTCCATTTTTAGCAAATTACCCAGGTTCTTAGCAGACAAGCTCAATTTCTACATCTCAGACAATTATACAGGATCTCTTAAATTCCGTATCTGTATCCACAACAGTTCTTTCTTTTTTTTTTTCCACACCAGTTCTTACCTTCTCATTTTTTGTAACAAAGGAAAAGGCTCTTTTCTCGTGTTTGAAATTAGTCTCTGCACCTTTGCCCTCCACACAGATGTTGCTCCATCTGTTACTTCTTCATTCTCTCTCTAGATCCTTCCCAGCAGCAATTTGGTTTATCTTTATAAAACTTTTGCTATTCATTAACCACAATATACTTTTTACTATTAAATAACAGTATAAAAAATCATCACTTAAATGTTTAAAACCCAGAGAAAACAATTACTAGCATATTTTAGTTTGGGAAACAGAGCTAATTCAATTCAGAGAGCAAGAGAGCTAAAATCCAAAGATCCAAAAAGACAGCAAAGGTGACTACTAGTGGCATGGCCAGAAGTAGTATTTAAGTAATAATTAGTCAGGAAGGAAAAAAGGGAAAGGAATTCTAGAAGAATTTTGTGTGTCAACCTGTAGGACAAGACAAAATATGAGTATGAAAACAAACACATAGAAACCCTATCATTCTAAGGTCAGGAATCAGTAATAGGAAAAGGTAGGACAAAAATTAGGGGTCCAGTAAGGTCAGAATTTTGTCTGAGCTCTTCTCTTTTTCTCATCAATATAAACTCACAGCCTCGATCAGAAGCTGGCATATAATATGTTCAGTAGATGTTGTTTAACTGAGCTATCCCCCAGGATAAGCAATTACAGAATTGCTGGTCAAGAGTGAGGGGATTCTGGAATGGGTGGTGGGGGAAGGATGTGATGACAGTTGGGAACAACTGTATCTTGTCTGTCTCCTGTCTCACTAACTCTCCCTGAAGCTAGAAATTTTAGGGCTTAAGTAAATTTATGTAAAATTTATCTTTTTTTTTTTTTTAAAGATTTATTTACCTGAGAGAGAGAGAGAGCACACAGGAGCAGGAGGGGCAGAGGCAGAGGGAGAAAGAATTTCAAGCATATTCCTCACTGAACGTGGAGCTCGATGCAGGGCTCAATTCCAGGACCTTGAGATCATGACCTGAGCTAAAACCAAGAGTCAGACACTCAACTGACTGTGCCACACAGGTGCCCCATAGTTATCTTTTTTTTTTTTTAGTCTGAAAGAGTAAGAATCCATGATTCTAAGAATTCAAAACACATACACACACACGCACACACACACAGCACATATGAATGTAACTCTCCCAATTGAAAAAGGAGAAAGTCTACATCTTTAAAAAAAAAAAAATATATATATATATATATTGGATTTCATTTCTTTGAATAAGTAGGCTAAAGAACACATTTTAAAAATATTAATTCCATTTTAACCCTCTTACACTGTAGATGGGAATGTAAACCAGTGCAGCCACTCTGGAAAACAGTATGGAGTTTCCTCAAAAAGTTAAAAATAGAGCTACCCTATGACCCAACAAGTACACTTCTAGGTATTTATCCAAAGGATACAAAAATATTGATTTGAAGGGATACATACATGCCAATGTTTATAGCAGCATTATCTACAATAGCCAAATCATGGAAACAGTCCAAATGTCCTTCAACTGATGAATGGATAAAGAAGATATGGGTGTGTGTGTGTGTGTGTGTGGTACATAATACCCAGGCATCAAAAAGAGTGAAATCTTGCTATTTGCAACAAAATGGATGAAACTAGAGTGTATCATGCTAAGCAAAATGAGTCAGTCAAAGACAAATGCCATATGATTTCACTCATATGTGAAACTTAAGAAACAGAGCATGAACATAGGGGAAGGGAAGGAAAAATAAAATAAGACAAAAACAGAGAGAGAGGCAAACCATAAGAGAACAAACTGGGGGTTGCTGGAGGGGAGGTGGGTGAGGGGATGGGGTAATTGGGTGATGGGCATTAAGGAGGGCACTTGTGATGAGCACTGGGTGTTTTATGTAAGTGACGAATCACTAAATTCTACTCCTGAAACCAATACTACACTGTATGTTAGCTAACTTGAATTTAAATAAAATCTTGGAAGAAAGAAAATAATAAAAATAAAATGCAGGATTGCTCAGTTTGTTAAGCATCTGACTCTTGATTTCGGCTTAGGTCATGATCTCAGAATCCTGGGACTGAGACCTGCGTTGGGCTCCATGCTCAGTGGGGAGTCAGCTTAAGGATTTCCCTCCCTTTCCCTCCGCCCCTCCCCCTTCTCTCTAAAATAAATAATAAATGAATCTTTAAGAAATAAAAATATTAATTCAATTTTTAAGCATATCATTAAGTACATGGAGATGTCATATTTTTCACTGGTCAAGACAATAATATATAGATAATCAAGATATTCTAAAATATGTAGATGATCAGGATATTATTCTAAATTTTGAACATTCCAGGAACTTGGATAGAGAGATTTGGAGAGAATGTTTTTTCAGAACTCTTATAGAACCTAAAAATTAATTGTTACTAGCATAAATGGTAATGGCACAAAAATAGACACAGAGGTCAATAGAACATAACACAGAGCCCAGAAATAAACTCACAGTTATATGGTCAATTAATCTATGACAAAAGTGTCAAGAGTATATACAATAGGCATAAAACAGTCTCTTCAACAAATGGTGTTGGGAAAACTAGACAGCTGCATGCAAAAAATGAAACTGGACCACTTTCTTACACCATACACAGAAATAAACTGAAAATAAATTAAAGACTTAAATGTGAGACATGAAACCATAAAAGTCCAAGAAGAAAATATAGGCAGTAATTTCTTTGATATCAGCCATGGAAACATGGTATGTCTACTCTGGCAAAGAAAACAAAAGCAATATTAAACTATTGGAACTACACCAATATAAAGAGCTCTTGCATAATGAAGGAAACCATCAAAAAAACAAAAGGCAACTATTAAATAGGAGGAGATATTTGCAAATGATATATCTGATAAGGGGTTAATATCCAAAATACATAAAGAACTTCTACAACTCAACACTAAAAACACCACATATAATCCAATTAAAAATGCTCAGAGGACTTGAATAGACATTTTTCCAAAGAAGACATACAGATGGCCAGCAAATACATGGAAAGAAGCTCAACATTACTAATCATTAGGGAAATGCACATTAAAGTCACAATGAGATATCATTTAACACCTGTCAGAATGGTTAAAATAAAAAACACAAAAAATAACAAGAGTCAGTGAAGATGTGGAGAAAAAGGAACCCTCATGCACTGTTGGTGGGAATGAAAATTGGTGCAGCCACTGTGGAAAACAGTGTGCAGCTTCCTCAAAAAAAATAAAAATAGAATTACCATATGATCCAGGAATTCCACTATAGGGTATTTACCCAACGAAAACAAAAACAGCAATTCATAAAAATTTATGCAACCTTATGTTTATTGCAGCATTATTTATAATAGCCAAAACATAGAAGCAACCCAAGTGCCCATTGATAGATGGATGGACAAAGAAGATATGGTGTACATACAATGGAATATCACTCAGCCATAAAAAATTAAATATTGCCATTTGAAACAACATGGATAGAATTAAAGGGTATAATGCTAAGTAAAATAAATCAGAGAAAGACAAATACCATATGCTTTCACGTATATGTGGAATTTAAGAAACAAACTAGCAAATAAAGAAAAAAGAAATAACAACAACAAAACAGACTCAAATACAGAGAACATACTGGTGGTTCCCAGAGGGGAGGTGGGTGGGAGGTTGGGTGAAATAGATTAAAAAAAAAAAAAAATTGTTCCTAACTAATTACTATTTTGCCATTGCAGATATTTTCTCAAATAGATAAAAATGGGATAAAGTTGAAAAGTGCTACGTCTTTATAATTATTATATAAGGAGAGATCAAGATTTATCAAATATGTCAATGAGTGTAATTCTACTGGCTACTTACTTTACTATTAATAATGTGTTAGATAATTCTTGGTTTCCTGTAAGTTTCCATTATTCCTTCCTTGCTTTTTATTTGAAATATAAACAAGAGAGAAAGTGAAAGGAAGAGCTTTAGTTTAGTCATCATAGTGTGTGCGGGGAATGGCCAGCGATCCCTGTACCGACAGATGAAAGATGACTCCAATGAACCATTGGAGACTATGGGCTCTGAGAAACAAACTGGGGGTTCTAGAGGGGAGGCGGGGGATGCGTTGGCCTGGTGATGGGTATTAAAGAGGGCACGTATTGAATGGAGCACGGGTGTTATACGCAAACAATGAATCATGGAACACTACATCAAAAACTAATGATGTAATGTATGGTGATTAACATAACATAATGAAATAAAATTAAAAAAAAAAAAAAGAAAGATGACTCCAAATTTTAATGTGAAAGAGAAGAGAAGGCAAGGGGGTCAATGCTCAGAGATGAAGACCTTTTTTCTTCTTTGCTCCTGCTTTTATTGGTCCTTCAGGATAATCACAAATCCTTATCACTGTTTCTCAAGACAAGGGGTCTTACTGAAACTACTAGGAGAATCTGTTTACAGGAAAGATAAGATATGCTAATCTGCGTATTCTGTGAGTTCTGCTAAACATAGCCTAAGGGACAATGCACACATCTCTTAGATCACAGGGCGGCTATTTGGGCTGAGAAAGCTTGGCGAGGGAGGTGGGGGATGGCAACTCCCCCGGGCATTCCAACGGCAGGGTATCATGCCGGCCTCGGCATTCCAAAGGCCCACGCCCCACTCCTAAACCTTCCCTGCCCTCAGCGGCTTCCGACTTACATTTCAGCAAGCCAGGTAGTATGGCTGATTTCATGCTCTACATTAACCACAACAGAAGTGTCCAAATTTTCATGTAGAGAATTAATAGACAGAGAACAAATAGATAGCCAAAAAACTATTAGATATTTATAAAACTACACAGATTGATATAGTTTTGTTAAAATGTTGAATTGTCCTCAATATGATGGTAAATGCACTAGTTTCATTGAGCTAGTCAAATAGTTTGGTGTGATCATTTAAGAAACCAAATGCCACAGCAATCTGAAAAAAATTAAAGTTGCTAATAAATTTAAAATTTAGTAAATAAAGTAAATAAATCCAGGTGTTAGAAGATTCTGAGTTACAATGCATTACAGGCATCTACTTCAGTATCTTTTTTTTTTTTTCCATATGTAACATTCTTACTGTTTTCCAAAGTATGTTCCTCATTTATTGTTCTATAATTCAGAAAGGTTTTGTACTTCCAAGAATTGACCAACCAGAAGAAGAGGTTATGTTCTGAAAGTGATGACTAGAGAGATTAATGTGTGAGGCAGAGACCTTTCTAAGAAATCCTTGGGAAATGCCGGCGTATCCTTATTAGGTAAACAGTGGGGATAGGTGAGCGTGGCAAAAGAGACACAGGCCATATGCCTATTTCCCAACAGAAAGTGATCTAAATGTGGATTTGGTACTGACTAATATGAGAAAGCCTGCTCCTTAAACTGCCGTAAATATGTTTGCTTTCTTATGCGTTGCTGAATGTAAACCTGTCAATTTTGATAAGCTGAGGTTTGTTAAACCTAGAAACAAATCTTCAATAAATGTGTTACATACATATTTAATTTGGTATATATTTGGTTATACATATAAGTAATTGGGTATGTGTGTGTATATATATATATCTTTTAAAGTCATCTTTCAAATCTTGTTCTTTGACACAATATACACAATATATATAATCACATACAAGATTAATGGTCAAAGAACAAGATTTGAAAGATGACTTAAAGTTCACTTTATCAGAAATACATTCTCCCGAAAATTCTTTTACTTTCTCAAACAAAACTGATGGGAAGATTGACAGAACAAAATGGAAGATTTACCCAGATCTGATCTGAAATATGTATTATTTTGCATTCTAAATTTTGCTAAGCTGTGCTTTGTGATTATGGTTCTGAGTGAAGTTCTTTTCCATCGTTTTGACTACAAGGCAATGCAGCTGCCTCGTTGTCCAATAAAATTGCACGTATATTAACTGCTTTTCAGCTGACAGCGTGTGAATACTGGCTGAATAATGGGTTGCATTCTCTGTGTAAAATACATGGTTCTGATTGAGGAAAGCTTCCTCTATTATATGAAAAACTGTTTGAGATTATGTAGGTACTATTTTTCTCAGATATTTATAAAAATTGGCCTAACTTAGGATGTTTTCCTGATGTATTTATAGTGTTCCTGTTTTAGACTGAACTTACTTAAAAAATCAAAATTTAGTGCAAAGGAAATAGGAATGCCCCACAGGCTTACATTGTAGAGACAATAAGTGGTGTCATTCATGATTCAAACTCTGAGCCCAGTGATTCACATGTTAATTGGGTTAGATTTATCATTCATTAATCAATTGACCTGAGCTTATAGTTTGACCATTGTAAGAATTTAGAAAAATAGATTTTAAAAAATTAGTCCAAACGCTTGAGAAATAATAAATGATTTTCTCCAGAGACAGATGTTCTGAGCATCCCCTTAGTGATTGTTCACCTCTGGCATGTTAACATCTTTAAGCTTTCTCCTCATTAACAAAATAGAGTTTAGAGGATTAAAATAGCCCACATAAATGTCTTAGCATATTTTCTGGTACGTAATGAAGCAAATTGCATTTAATGGTAATTATTTTTTAAATGATTACTTATTGTCTTTCAGACAATATCTATTCTTTTTTTCTACTAGGTAGATCCTGAAAGGTTTGCTTATTTTATTTTTATTTCTCTCTATGCCTCTATTAGATAGAATCATCATAATTATTTTTTCCTCTCATTATATACATCATTTCTTCCTGAACTTATTAATTGAACAGGTATTTAACTGAACTCCTACGATGTACACGATTACACCAGGCACTGGGTAAGATGACTTTTTTTTTTTTTAAGATTTTATTTATTCATTTGAGACACAGAGATACAGAGAGAGAGAGATACAGAGAGAGCATGAGCAGGACGAGAGGCAGAAGGAGAGGGAGAAGCAGGCTCCCTGCTGAGCCAGGATCCCGATGTGGGGCTCGATCCCAGGACCCTGGGATCATGACCTGAGCTGAAGGTAGACGTTTAACCATCTGAGCCACCCAGGCGCCCCGGGTAAGATGACTTTTATACAATCTTCGTTGTCAGTCTATTGGCAAACAAGCCCAAATAACAGTTAAAAGATGCATTTATTTAGCAATGGAGACTTGCATAAATGCTTCCCTCCTGGGCTATCCATTCATATTTTCTTATTTACTCATACTTTAAGTTGAATTTGAGTATCTGTTCTGTGTTTAATATTTTAAAAGGTAACTTATAAGTATAACTAAGATGCACACCTCAAGAATTTAAATAAAAGAAGATTTAGAGACCGCGCTTGGTGAAAAATGCTACAGGAAAAAGGTAGAATGAGATCAGAAACTTACTGAGTGATCTTATAGCATTAATCTAATTTAAGAACAATATACAATCCAGTGAGATAATATTTACTGAGAAATAAATGTGTTTTTTTGTAATCAACCTCACAATTGTCTTTCGTATATACCAGCGGCAAACACAAAATAAAAGATAAGATATAATAGCATGAAAGTTATCAATTATATGAAAATAAGTCTAAGTTATGTAACACATCTTTGTAGAATCAGATATAGTATTACTGAGAGAAATTTAAAAAGATAGAAACAAGTGGAGGGGTATGTAGTGGTTGTGATCACCAAGGGGTCAGTGCAGGTAGCAAAGGGAAGTCGACTGATAAAGTCCTGAACATTTAGAGACCATGGAAGAAAGGACAAAACATCAAATGAGAGCAAGAAGTCAAAGAAGTAGGAATAGCAGTTTTAAAGTAACCACCTTTAAAGTCTTTTGTTATACATCATCAAATGGACATTAAAGAAATTTACACCAGTTTATATTCTTGTAAGCAAAGCAAAAGGGCTGTTTCCAGCAGCCTCACTGATACCACATCAGAGGTACTACTTAATTTCTACATCTATCGATGTGTGATAATTATTGTTGTTGGCTTTTACATTTTTGGTGAGTTGAAATTTCTGCTATACCAAATGAGAAATCTTCTAGTTTTCACAAGTGAGTAATAATAGAATAACAAGTTATTTCATAATTTTTAAAAAACTGAAATGGATATTAGATTTTAAGCAATGCTCATTAATCATAGAGTAGTCATATACTTTTTTCTTATTTATTGATGTAATAAAGTATTTTAATTGACTGCCAATAGACAGCAATATTAATATTTCTGGAAGCCACTATATTGATATGGTAATAATTTATTGAATGTAATAATTATCACCTATTAATATTATAGTTAATATATATGCAATTATATTGACAACTGAAACTATTCAGTAATATGAGCTTGTGACATAATTGTCAGGTGTTAGTATAAGGGTTATGTCGTACTTGTTAAGTAAATTGAAGAACTTCCCTTTTGTTTCAAACTTTTGAGTATTAAAAGCTATGGAAGGTAATGTAATACATAAAAGTTTTTCTTTAATCAATAAAACATTTTAGACCTCGTGCCTTTTATAAAAATCCTTGTAATATTTGCCATGCTTCTTAGATGACTTATTCTTTTTAATTAAAAATAAATCTCATATAATACCTTTCCTCTTATCTTTAAATCTATTTTATTATTCTCATTTTTATATTCTTGTTTTAAAATTCTATCTCTACTTATTTATATTTTCATTTCTTCTATTGTTTCCTATGAACAGAATGCTTAGACCAAATTCATGTGTTTAATATGCCCCCATCTCAATTTAAGAGTCATTTTTAAATAGTCTATAATTGACATGGAGATTTCCTCTTGCTCCAAGAGTTATTTAATATATTTTCTCAAGAAGCTAATTCTTTAAGCATATATTTGCTGTTCATTTCTAGTTTCACTGAAATTTTGGTCAGTATATTATGAGTTTATTTTGTTAATCTTTCTAATTTCATTCTACTTTATATTATTATATTTATTTTTGACAGTTAATCAATTAAACATTGAAAAGGATATACTAAAGCATGATGCCACTCTTTGTAATTTCTATTTTTCCTGGTATTTCAAGAAATTTTGCATTATATTTTCTTTTTTTTAAATTTTATTATGTTATGTTAGTCACCATACAATACAGCATTAGTTTTTGATGTGGTGATCCACAATCCATTGTTTTTGTATAACACCCAGTGCTCCATGCAGTACATGCCCTCCTTAATACCCATCACCGGGCTAACCAATCCCCCCTTCCCCCCTCTCCTCTAAAACCCTGTTTGCTTCTCAGAGTCCATAGTCTCTCATGGTTCATCTCTCCCTCCAATTCCCCCCCCATTTTTCCCTTCCTTCTCCTAGTGTCCTCCATGCTATTCCTTATGTTCCACAAATAAGTGAAACCATATGATAAT
>NC_138370.1:90491697-90547910 GCF_054177405.1 Leptonychotes weddellii
CCAAATTCTTGGGCAGAGGACAGATATTGAATAAGATATAATTAAAGGTAAAAAAAACACTAGAGGTGATCTGTTTTTGTTCTCTTATTTTAAAAACAAGGAAAATAACATCAGAGTAATAAGATGACATTTTAGAGTTCATATAGCTTGTTAGGGGCAAAGTGTAAACATGAACTCACATCCTTAATTCATAATCTGAATTGAAAATAATTCACTATACCATTGTGTTTAAGAGGAGTCAGCCAACAAAGTGGGGATAGCAGGTATGACTACAGTAGAGAAAAAAAATCAAAATTAATCAAGGAGCCATAGTGCTGGGAGCTCTTAGTAATATTTCTATCCAAGTTTCTTGCAAGGAAATATATATATCAAGGTATGCTTTATGCATAGGGCCCCTTATCTTGTATATTTTAAAATAATGTAATAAAAATTATTGACATTTTTATACTAGCAGACTAATATAGTATGTTAATTGCAAATGAGTATCATATGATACTGAGCTATGTTTTGGAGGTTAGCACCATTGGTCATATTAACATACTACAAAAACAAAAGCATATTAAAAATGAATTACTCCAAAAAATTTAAAAAATAAAAATGAATTACTCTAATCCTAACAAATGCAAAGGAATTCAAGTAGTTGGACATTAATGACTGTTTTTTTTAATTGCTTTCAATATATTTTTTAAAGATTTATTTATTTGAGAGAGAGAAAGAGAGCAAGCACAAGGGGGAGGGGCAAAGGGACAGGGAGAGAGAATCTCAAGCCGACTCTGCTCAGTGCAGAGTCCCACACGGGGCTCAATCTCATGACTCTGAGATCACCACCTGAGCTGAAACCAAGAGTTGGACATTAACTGATAGTGCCATCCAGGAGCCCCTAATTGCTTTCATATTAACCAACATACTGGGCAATCACTTTTTTAACAGCTCTATCACAGTGATTTCAGCTCATTTAGCAGTCACTATGTGTCAAAATTACCATAAAAGGAGAGTACTTTCGTGTGTGAAGCTTTAAGAAGTGAATTGATGTTTGCTGACATTAGCACCATAATATGTTTGTCAACAACACCAAGTATGTCATTTGAATGCTCAGTGCTATGGACTGAGTTGTTGTGTCCATCCCAAAATTTATATGTTGAAACCAGAAGCCCCCTTGGTACTGGATTGGAGAGGGACTTTGAGAAAGTACAGTTAATGAGGTCATAGAAGTGGAGCCCTGATCCAGTACAGCTGGTGCCCTTATAAGAGGAAGAGAGAAAGGGGTGCCTGGGTGACTCAGTCATTAAGCCTCTGCCTTCGGCTCAGGTCATGATCCTAGGGTCCTGGGATCGAGCCCCGCATCGGGCTCCCTGCTCCAGGGTGAGCCTGCTTCTCCTTCTCCCCCTACCCCTGCTTGTGTTCCCTCTCTTCGCTGTGTCTCTCTCTGTCAAATAAATAAATAAAATTAAAAAAAAAAAAAAGAGGGAGCGATACTAGAGATCTCTCCCTTTGCCATGTGAGGACATAGTGAAGAGGAAGAGACTCTTTACTAGAAACCAACCATGCTGGCACCTTGATCTCAGACTTCTAGCCACTGGAACTATGAGAAAATAAATTTCTGTTGTTTTAAGCCACCTGTCTATGATTTTATTATAACAGCCCAAGTTGGCTAATATAATGATATTATGTTTTCTGATGTGATTGAAATATGACTCCCTAAATATACTGTCAATCATTCCAGTTATGATCCTAAATACAAGCCATGTCTTTCCCTTTCATTTTGTGTTTGTCAAATTGATTGGTTATTTTCAACTGCTCATTCAGTAATGACAGATAAAATCACAGTCACTCATCCAATAGACAGGGGATACAATAATAATTATAAATTATATTTTATATGTGTGTACACACATTGATTTTAAATCATGTGGACAATTAATGATAACTAAGAAATATTTCTTTACAAATGGAGCACATTTCCACGCTTCAAAAATAACTATAGCAAAATTAATAACACATGTTGATAAAACTATGTTTTCATGGTATTTCTATTGTATTGACTTGATTATCTTTAGAGGTTTAGAATATTTTTGCATTAAACTTGATTTTCTGTCCTAGTGGTTATTTGTTTTGAGGCCTACATTTTCTTGGAGGAACTAACATAGCATATTTCATCTCCAATTTTTCAATTACTGTGTATTTAGGATTTTTTTCAAGCCTAGTTTGATGTAATTACTTACCTATTCTGAAGTCACTACAAATTTCATCATCTTAGGTAACAATTAAATTTTGTTAATTTATCAACTCACAAGATATTGAGTGCACACAAAACTTGTAAAAGAGACTTAGAAAAACAACCTAAATAATTTCCCTGAAAATATTAACATAAGGCACATGATTTTTTTTTTTTTTAAGATTTTATTTATTTATTTGACAGGAAGAGAGAGAGAACAAAGGGAGAGGGGAGAAGCAGACTCCCCGCTGAGCAGGGAGCCTCATGTGGGGCTTGAATCCAGAACCCTGGAATCATGACCTGAGCTGAAGGCAGACGCTTAACCGACTGAGTTACCCAGGTGCCCCAGGGCACATGATTGAACACTGTCCTATGTAACACAGACATTTTATTAATATCATTTACATATCAACTCTAAATAATCCCTAAGAATTAATACCCCTATTCATATACATGGTTTTTAAAGACGTCTTTGATATTCAGGAGAAAATAGAAAAAGAAAAGATAAATGCAACATAGGATGAAGTATAAACCTGCTATTCAATTTCCAGGGCTTGCTAAATGGATAGTAAGGGTCTCCTGCTTGTAACAAATTGTTTATATGATTCTTCCTTATAAAGGTAGGAAACTGCAGTGAGAATTGTCAGAGCACAGTATAATGACTTGGTTCTCAGAAGGGCAGAAGGAAAAAAAAACAGAGAAACAAATAAATTAACATTAAAACCGCACCAAAGATCTTAGTAAACAAAGGAAGAAAATTAAGTGAGTACTTTTTTCTACCAATACCACCAGCTGGGAGAGGTGTTCTCTGTTCCAGGAAGCCCACACTATATAGCTGTTTTCCCAATAAAAATTAATGTATGTGCTAAAAAGACTACAGTATGCAATTCATTTTCAATTGTCTAGGGGTGGTTACTCTGATGTCTTTCAGAAGTTGTGTTATGATTTAACTGCTATTTTTTTATATGTAGAAGGAATTGTTTTCAAAGCAAGACACTCGACCTATATAAAATCATTATCTAAAATTAATAATTCATAGGGTAAAAGTCAGTGTTTGCTGAACTTAAAAAATGTGTTTTTCTAAGAAATGGCAATAATAAAAGACCTTACTTTAATATTGTACTAAGTTACCATTAAAAATTCCACTTAGTGCTTGGACCAAGTTCAAATATTCCTTTTACCTACATACAGTTTAAAATTTCATGCAGGTTTTCAAGTTTCATGCACTCCAAAAAGAGCAGCATAACACGTTATAAATGTGAAATACTTTTTAAAATTAGATGGGGCTCCTGCGTGGCTCAGTAGGTTAGGGGTCTACTTTTGGCTCAGGTCATGATCTCAGGGTCCTGGGATTGAGCATCACATCAGGCTCCCTGCTTCTCTCTCTCCCCCTGCTTGTGTGTGCACACACACACTCTCTCTCTCTGACAAATAGATAAATAAAATCTTTAAAAAATAAAATAAATATATCATTTTGAATAAATTGTAACTTAATCAGGGGGAAAATAATAGTATAAATAAAGCAGAGGGCAGACTAAGTGAATCATGTAAATTTTGGTAATTTTAATCATATATGTTGAATATTATGGACTGAATTGTGTTCCCCCAAAATTATATGTTGTAGCCCTAACCTCTGATGTGACTATATTCTGAGATAGGGCCTTTAGGGTGATAATTAAAGTTAGATGAAGTCACGGGGCGGGGGGGGCTAATATGCTAGGACGGATGTCCTTATTTGAAGAGAAGGGGACCCCAGAGTTTTCTCTCTGCACGTGTGCACAGAGTAGAGGCCATGTAAGGACACAGAGAAGGCAGCTCTCTGCAAGCCAGGAAGAGAGACATCATCAGATACCAGCCCTGCCAGCTCCTTGATCATGGACTTCCAGCTTCCAGACTGTGAGAAAAGTAATTTCTTGATTTAAGCCCCCCAGGCTGTGGTATTTTATTATGGCAGCCCTGGCCGACTACTACAGCATATTAATCACAAGTGAGGATCATATGGCACTGAGCTGTGTTTGGGAGGTTAGCACCATCACCGAGCTATCTATGAGCTAATGCCTAGAGACAAAACCTGATCATAATACTACAGCTGCTTGGAGAGTGAAAGATTCACGAATGGGTGTTTCAAGCAGAAACTGTGCTTTCTTCTGTGTGTTTATCAAAATCATCTTCTTTAGAGATCTTGTTCCAAGAATGGAAAAAGAACATTCGCAAAGCAAGGGGTGTTAGTTACAGCTCTTTGTAAGTGGGCCTCTAAAATAACGGCTCAGTGGTGCTGAAGGAGATACTACATGGCATTTAAAAAACGGGGAGTAAACGGTCACTCTGTTTCATAAATATGTTTTTCTCATTATCATTTCAGAGGTTAGTCAATGGAAATGTGACATTGCCATTCCTTGTGGTCAGCAAAACAATACTGATTCCCGAGCAAGCTATATAGTAAGCATGTAGATCAGCAAGCACTTGGCTATGCTTTGTTTTCTTTATGAACCAGCGACTCTCATTCTGGACCGCATCCAGATTTTAACAGAGCACTGACTAAACATGGAACCTGCCCTCCATTATGTCCCAGACATTCTGAGAGAAATTCTTCTTGTTGTATGGGCCGAGTTTCCAAGTGCTCCAAACAAAAAGGATATTAATACAGCTAAGTGAAAGAAAGAACTAAGTGTGTCTTGTTTGTTAAAATCACACATAATTTCATGCATGGATAAATCTCATAAAGATAATGGTGAGCACATAAGCAAATGCAGAAGGGAATATATAAATAGTATTATTTATTTAGAGTTTAAAGTATGTATAAATGTTGTATATGTTATGGATATATACAAATGTAATGACTGTTAACGGGAAATTTATAAAGCAATCCGAATGTATTTGTGGTCTCTGGATAGGGAGAGAAGGGATGGAGTTGAAGAGAGATATATTAAGACCATCAATGGTATCAGAATTATTTCTATTCTTTAAAAATGTTTGATGCAAATATAATTAAATAGATTTAAATAGAAAAAAACAAAAGTCTGTAATGTTATTCTTTGTACTGAAAAAACTAAATAACTCAGATATGACTAGAAATACACTAATGCTCATGACATATTACCACAAATCTGCCATTTCCAATTATTATTATTTTTAGATCACATTACTCTCTCAAAATAAGATTGCTGTAATATAGTTGCTATCATTGTTACAAAACTATTTTTTGCTAAAATGAGTTTTTAAATGATTTCAAATTCCAGTTCAGTTTAGCCATACTCTCTAATCTTTCTAATAGTTTATAATTTAAAATATATTTTTTTTAATTGTGGGTCACTTTGTTTTTGTTTTTTTGTAGTTCAGTAAAATATAAGTAAAATAAGGTATACAGATTGGAAGCACAAGACTCCAGTTGGCTAAAATTTGGCAACCCCCTGCACACGTCACCACATAGCATCAAATAGAGGATATTCATCATGCCAGAAAGTTCCCTCAAAGCCTTTTCCAGAAAAATCCCATTTTGAATGTATGTGTGTTTATATGTGGCTGTGTGTACCTTTAAACACTTTATTCTGTTTTATTGATCTATTGTCTGTCTATCCCTACAACTTGTAATCAGATGTTGTAGGATATAAAATGGGGATGTTTTTCAAGATTATTTTCACTTCTAGGTCCTGGTTGCATTATGTAAATTGATCAGGTAACTTGTTAGTTTCTGCAAACCTCTTGTGATTTTTTTCGGAATTGCATTCAATCATGGATCCATTTCATTCCATGAATGTTATTTTGTAGTTTTCAGTATACAGTTCTTATATGCTTTTTGTTAACTTTATTCTTAAGTAACTGGACAAAGAAAGTTTGTAACTGAAATTTACTATTTTAGTTCCCTGAAAGCATAAACAAAATATCAGCAGAGTGTGGAAGTTGACAAAGCAGAATCTGTGAAAATCATTCAGTTAAAGTCTTACAGTACAGGGTTTGCTCGGTTTATCTGATCATAAACATATAGCAGTGGTATTCATAAATTCCTTGTCACAGCACACAATAGCAATAGTACTCCAGAGAAAAATATGTTGCAGTTCTAAGAAGTCCTTGTTATTTTCTACATTGCTCAGCTCTTGCTACCTGCCTGGAAGTGCAAATTGCAAGAGCTGATGAAACTGCCAAAGGGAGAAAGACGAGGAGTTCAGCGGTTGCAATGACATAATGAAAATATACATAGCTATAAGTGAATTAAGTTGGCCCCAAATCAATAATGTAAATCAAAGGGGGGGGGAAAGCAAGGAAAGGATAAAGAGGTAGGATTCAACTTATTTTGCAGTATAAAAACTATGATTAAAAGTCAGTTCCAAAAGAAGGCAGAGAATAGTTTTAAACAAAGGAGGTATTAGATCACCAGGAGGAAGTTAAATGCAACATGCAAATATGGTTTGTTTGAAAAGATTGTTAGCAATCAAATTTCTAAGCTTTTATTGTCCATTTGCCAGTCTGGGCTATTAAAATCATAACACTAAAAGGGAGAAACTAGAATCTATTATACATACATACTTTGGAGATATTACAAGTTCAGTACCAGACCACTGCAATAAAGCAAATATAACAATAAAGCGAATCAAATGAAATTTTTGGTTTCCCAGTGCATAGAAAAGCTATGAATACAATATACTGTAGTCCATTAAGTATGCAGTAGCATTATATCTGAAAAAACAAGGTACATACCTTAATTTAAAATACTATTTGCTAGGGGCGGCTGGGTGGCTCATTCAGTCAAGTGTCTGACTCTTGGTTTTGGCTCTGGTCATGATCTCAAGGTTATGAGATCAAGCCCCGCATCAGGCTCTGCACTCGGCCGGGAGTCTACTTGAGATTCTCTCTCCTGCCTCTGCCCCTCCTGCTCATTCTCATACTCTCTCTAAAAAAAATAAAATCTTTATTTTTTATAACTCAATCTAAGAGCTCTTTCTGGTAGCATCTTCAGGATGCAGCAGCTTCCGAAGAGCATGACATGATGTGTTGCAGGGGTCTTTCCTTGAATGCTGCTGAATTTTGTGAAAGCTTCTCACCTCAGGCTATGCTGACTGGTTTTGTTTACCATCGTCTTTTGGCCTGATTCAAATTTTAGTTTTTCTCCCTTGCCATTAGCAAACCCATCTTGTCTGTTAGCTTTTGCTAATTATTGGAGTCTTGTTTTCACTGATCAGGGTGGTGTTTGCTGAAGGTTGTGGTGACTCTGGAAATTTCTTAAAATAAGACAACAATGAAGTTTGCTGCATCAGTTGATTTTTCCTCTCATGAACAAATTATCTGTAGTATATGATGCTGTTTGATAGCATTTTACGCAGAAAACTTTCAAAATTGGAGTTGGTTCTCTCAATCCATGCCACTGCTTTATCAGCTAAGTTTATGTAATGTTCCACATCCTTTGTTGCCATTTCAACAGTGTTAACGGCATCTTCACCAGTAGATTCCATCTTGGGAAACCACTTTTTTTGTTCCAGCTATAAGAAGTAACTGAGTATCTCTTAAAGTGTTATCATGAGATCTTAGCAATTGAGTCACACTTTTACTTCTAGTTCTCTTGCAATGTCTACTGCATCTGCAGTTACTTCTTTCCCTGGTTTGAGACCACTCAAAGTCATCCCTGAGAGTGGGAATCAACTACTTCCGAATTTCTGTTCATGTTGATATTTTGACTTCTTCCCATGAATCACGAATGTTCTTCATAGCATCTAGAAGAGTGAATCTTTTCCAGAAGGTTTTCAATTTGCTGTGCTCAGATTCATTAGAGGAATCACTATCTCTGGTAAATGTTTTACTTAAGTTATAACACCTGAAAGTCAAATATACTCCTTGATCCATGGGCTGCAGAATGGATATTGTGTTAGCAGGCATGAAAAAATTAATCTTATTGTCCATCTCCATCGAGCTCTTGGGTGACTATGTGCACTGTCAATGAGCAGTACTATTTTTAAAGGAATCTTTTTTTTTAATTCCTGAGGAGTCGTTTTCAACTGTTGATTTAAAATATTGGGTGAATGATGTTGTTAACAGATGCGTTGTCATTCAGGCTTGGTTACACACACAGTCCAGAGCACAGGCAGAGTAGATTTAGCGTGATTTTTAAAGGCCTTAGGATTTTTATAATGGTATGTAAACATTGGCGTCAACTTAAAGTCACCAGCTGCATTACCCTTTACCAAGAGAGTCAGCCTGTACTTGGAAGCTTTGAAGCCAGGCATTGACTTCTCCTCTCTAGCCATGAAAGTCCCAGATGGCATCTACGTCCAATATAAGGCTGTTTCCTCTACATCAAAAATCTATTTTTTATTACAACCACTTTCATGAATTGCTTTAGCTAGAACTTCTGGAAAACTTGCTGCAGCTTCCACATCAGCACTTGCTTTCCTTGCACTTTTATGTTATGGAGATGGCTGCTTTTCTTAAACGTCATGAACTCACCTCTGCTAGCTTCCAGCTTTTCTTCTGCAACTTCCACACCTCCCTCAGGCCTCAAAGAATTGAAGAGAGTGAGGGCCTTGCTCTGGATTAGCCTTTGGCTTAAGGGTATGTTGTGTGTGACTGACCACTAAAACTTTCTCCATATCAGCAATAAGTCTCTCTCACTTTCTTGTCATTTGTTGTGTTCACTGAAGTAGCATTTTTAATTTCTTTCAAGAACTTTGCCTTTGGAAAAGAAACCTCATTTACATTCACAACTTGGCTAAATATCTGGCAATTAAATCCACTGTCTTATATAGGTGTGGTTCATGGTGCCCCAAAACAATTACAATAGTAATATCAAAGATCACTCATCATAGATCACCAAAACAAATATAATAATAATGAAAAACTCTGAAATACTGTGTGTGTCCTGAGTGTTCCACCAACCAGCCATTCCCTCATCTCTCTCCCTCTCCTAGGGCCTCCCTATTCCCTGAGGCACAATGGTATTGAAATTAGGCCAGTTAATAACCCTGTAATGGTCTCTAAGTGTTTAAGTGAAGGGGAGAGTCACACCTCTCTTACTTGAAATGAAAAGCTAGAATTAAGCTTAGTGAGGAAAGCATATTGAAAGCTGAGATTGGCTGAAAGCTAGGCCTCTTGCACCAAACAGCAAAAAAGCAATAAAGTACTTTTTATGTAGGCATGTACTTTATAAATATATATATATATATATATATATATATATATATATATAATGGCTATTGCATATATTGGCATATATATATATATAGAAAATGGCTATTGCACACATAGCAGGTTACAGTATAGTATAAACATAACTTTTATATGTACTGGGAAACCAAAAATTCATTTAACTTACTTTATCATGATATTTTGCTTTATTGCAATAGTCTGGAACTGTACCCACAATATCTTTGAGGGACGCATCTAGTTTTGCATTTTACTGGGGGAAAAGTAAGCAACTGAAGTATAACTTCAATTGTCTGGAGTAGTCCCGTGTTTTGTTTTAATTACAATTAACGTCTTTGTCCTGTCATTTATTATCTCTGTAACATATATTTTAAGAAATGTTACTAGACAACTGTTACAATTTATAAATGTCAGGTTGTATTATTGAGTAAATAGATGCTTCTGTGAGTGCATGGGTCCCTTTTCACACGCACTAATAACGCAATAATATTGGTTAGTTTGATTTTGTGAGTGGAAGATCCATTGCTGCAAACACTTGTTCTCTTTTCCACCCTGGTGTTTTTTTTGTGTGTCTATTTGTGTGAGTTGGTTAGAACTGACCCCACTGAGGCAGTTCCAAGCAAGATAGTACTGATCCTCCTCAGGACCCACCACGACCACTTCTGTTTGCGTCTAGATCTGTGACTAGACTCAAGTTCCTATAGACCCCTGAAGATGAGATGCAAAGTGTGACCTATGAAGAGATCATCCTCTAAAACACCAAATGAACTATTCGAATGTGTGCATACAGAAATCTGGGAAAGATGTAAGAGAATGAATACTATGAGTGTGGGACAATGATGGGAAGAACATAAAGCTGGATTGGGCAATACTTCTTTATGTGGGCTCACAAAACTGATTCTGCACTTAATATGGCAGCTGGGCAGTTAGAAAAGATTTCCAAAATTGGTTTGCTTGGCTGGCTGAAACATGGACCAAAAAGCAACCCACTGTTTGGTGAAATAGGAAATGTAGACCTGTCTTAGTTTAATGTAGAGGAAGGGATTTGAATGGCTTAGGGAAATTGGAATTCTACAGTAGATTTGTCATTGAAGACCTATGCACCGCAGGAGGATACAGAAGACATACATACCTTTCACCAATACTGTGAGAAATGAACTTGTGAGGGGAGCCTTGGCATCTTAGAAGAGGACCATAATTGCTTTTCTCATTAGGCCAGTCCTTACAATGGGAACTGGGGCCCCTGAACTGTGAAACCTAAATGCAGTGTGAGTAATTAGATTCTGGGGTAACAGCGGTAAATTTTGGTGCTCAACTACCAAAAACAGGGTTAGTGTGTTTATCATTAGTGTGTTCAAAGTAGCAATCAGAATAGTCTAATTCACACAGACCTATAGCATTGGCTAGTTGATCACAGTATTACTAGAAATGAAATAGATAAGAAATTTACTAAATTCTGATTTGATCTAAGCAGAAACATTCTAGGCCAAGTAAACAAAGGTCTAATCTGAATCATAAAAAGAGTCAGAGCCCCTCAATCAATTCCTGAACTTGTACCAGTTTAGAGACCCAGAATTCCTTAAATGAAGGTGAGGCTGGGTCCCATTGAGGAAGGACCAGGACCCCAGTAGCCAAACTACCAAATACTTATTTTGGCTAATGTTTCTCCCTCCCTTCCCCAAAGGGACCTACAGCTTTTTACCAGGGTAGTCGCACTACAAAAATGAAACAGTTCTACATTTCAGGGACTAGTGGACACTGGCTGTGGACTGACATTAAATCCAAGAGACCTGAAATATCACTGTGGTCCACCAGTCAGAGCAGGAGTTTATGGGAGTCAGGTGAGCAATGGAGTTTGGGCTCGTCTCACATCGTACCCAGTGGGTCCCTGAATCCATCCTGTGATTATCTCTCCAATTCTAGAGTGCATAATTGGAATAGATAAACTCAGCAGGTGGCAGAATCCCCACATTGGTTTCCTAACCTGTGAAGTGAGCTCTATCATGGTGGGAAAAGCCAGGTGGCTTTTCCATATTCCTGGAGGGATTGAAGTGATTAGTACTATCACCTAGGATTTGAAGGCTGTAAGGATGGTGATTCCCACCACACGCCCACATAACTCTCCTATTTGGCCTGTGCAGAAGACAGATATCTTGGAGAATGACAGTGGATTAGCACAAGCTTAACCAGGTGATGGCTCCAAATGCAGCTCACTGAAGCAGATGTTTCATTGCTTAAGCAAATTAGCACCCCCTCCCCTCCAGTACCTGGTATGCAACTATTGATCTGGCAAAAGTTTTTTCTTAATAACTATTAGTGAGACTACCAGAAGCAGTTTGTTTTCAGCTGGCAAGGCCAACAATAAGCGTTCATTGTTCTATCTGAGGGGTATATCAGTTCCCCAGCCTTATGTCATAATTCAGTTTTCAGGGACCTTGATTGTCTTTTCTTTCCACAAGATATCACTCTGGTTCATTACATTAATGACAACATGCTGATTGGGATACAGTAATCAAGAAGTGGCAACTATTCTAGACTTCTTAGTAAAACATTTGCATGTCAGATGGTGGGAAATACTGCAGATCCAACAAAAATTCAGGGAACTTTTACCTCAGTGAAGTTTCTAGGGGTCCAGTAGTATAAGGTATGTCAAGATATCCTTTCAAAGGCAAAAGAAAAGTAGTTGCATCAGGCCCCTCCTACAATAAAAAGCAAAGGGCCTCTTTGGATTTGGGGGGTAACATAGTCTTCATTTCAGTGTGTTACTACAGCCCATTTGCTAAGTGACCTGAAAAGTTGTTAGATTTGAGTGGAACCAAAACCAAGAGAAGGTTCTGCAATAGGTCCAGGTTGCTGGGCAAGCTGCTCTGCCCCTTGGATCATATGGTCCAGCAGATCTAACGGTCAGTGTGAACAGGGATGCTGTTTGTTGCCTTTGGCTGGTCCCTGGAGGTGATCACAGTGCAGACATTTAGGATTTTGGAGCAAAGCCCTGCCATCCTCTGCAGATAACTATTCTCCTGCTACGGAGCCTTAGTAAAGATTGAACACTTAAACATGGGCTACTGATGAGCTGCCTAAGCTGCCCACCATGATCTTGGTATTGTCTGACCCACTGAGCCATAATGTTAGAGGTGAATACAGCACTTTGTCATCAAATGAGAGTGGTATATACATGATAAGGTCCAAGCAGGCCCTGAAGGCACGAGTAATTTACATGAAGAAATTAGCTCAGTCGGTTAAAAGTCTGCCTTGGGCTCAGGTTATGATCTTGGGGTCCTGGGATGGAGCTCAGCATTGGGCTCCCTGCTCAGCTGGGAGTCTGCTTCTCCCTCTGCTTCTGCCCCTCCCCCCACCTGTGCTCACTCTCTTTCTCTCAAGTAAAGAAATAAAATCTTTAATATATATATATATATATACATACATATATATTTAATTAGAAAACACAGTCCTGTGGCACCTAGATAGCTCAGTCGGTTAAGTGTCTGCCTTCAGCTCCAGTCATGATCCCAGGGTCCTGGGATCAAGTCCCACATCGAGCTCTCTGCTCAGAGGGGAGTCTGCTTCTCCCTCCCGCACTGCTGCTCCCCCTGCTTGTGCTCTCTTGTTCTCTCTGTCAAATAAATAAATAAAATATTTTAAAAGGAAAATAAAAGAAAACACAGTCCTGCCTAGTGCAGCAAAAAGCACCATAGTTTGAAACAGCTTTGTGTTCTTATACTTAATTAAAAAATTAAAAAAAGATAAAGTGTTTATATATTAACATCTGAATTCATGACTACAAAGTTCAGGTAAAAAAGAAAATTCTAACACCAGGGAAAAATAACAAAAACAGAGTCACAGATAGTATCAAATAGTAATAAAAGTACAATAAAGAAAAAAATCTGGTGTATCCTTTTTAATAACAGTTTCTAGCCTTCATTGTTTTCTCCTCTCCTCCAATAAGGCAACTGCTTCCTTAACTGCATGCTTACACTACAGAATTTCTTGACTTTATCCTAATTTCATGCTGGTAAATTATATAGACATATACACTAGGGTCAACATCAGTACAGTTTTAAACAGGTTTTCTTATGTAAGAATATTTGTACATTAGCAGAAAAGTTGTCAGGATGCTGCGGAGATTTTTCTAGCATACCCTCTATCCTACGTTCCAGTGTTACATTTGTCACAACTAATGAGCCAATAGTGAAACAATATTATAAACTAAAGTTCACGCTTTATTTAGATTGTCTTAGTTTCCATGAAAGGACCTTTTACTGTTTTATCTATACAGGTTGCCCTGCTGTCCAAAAGTAGAGCATCCCTATGAAATCTTGCATAAGCCGAAATGGCCTAAAATGAAGAAGCAATTGCCATTAATTTATGTAGAGAGATTTTTGAGAATTCCCAGATCCCCAAAATAACATCTTAGGTTTTCTGGTAACTCAGGACATATCTTGCTAAGGGATGCACAAAGTAAATGGAGTTAAAGCACAGTGCCCATGGGCACCATTCAAAGCTATGGTGGCTTGAGGCTGAGATGCTGAGTGTCTTTCCAGGGGAAGGAGCTTGGTGCGGCCACTCTTGGTGCTCATAAAGGGTATGCACTGCCTTTATAACAGCTTGCTACAAAAAAACCCCTAAATGCTATTTTTGCTTTTTTGCCTTTTTTCAAAAGAAGCAAAAATCCTCTTTGGATTTTTTTTTTTTTTCCAGTTAACAGATACGAATGTAGGTCTTTCATAAAAAAGAAGTGGCATAATATGAACTTCGAAAAATCAGGGGATACCTAAATGTAATAACCATACTGCATTTAGTCATCATGCCTCCTTAGACTCCTCTGGGCTATAAATGTGTCTCAGACTTCCCTGATTTTAATGACCTTGAGAATTTTGAGGACTAGTGCTCAGGTATGGGTATGTAATGAATTTCCCTCTATTCACGTTTGTCTGATTATTTTCTTTTCCTTTTAAGGATTTATTTGTTATTTGAGAGAGAGAGACAGGGAGAGGAGCAAGTAGGGTAAGGGACAGAGGGAGAGGGAGACAAGCAGACTCCCAGCTACACGAAGAACTGGACGCAGGCCTCGATCCCAGGACCCTGAGATCATGAACTGAGCCGAAATCAAGAGTAGGACGCTTAACTGACTGAGCCAACGGGTGCCCCTGCCTCATTATTTTTCTAATGATTAGACTGAAGTCATGGTGATACCGGAGACTTGGGGAGTTCTCTGTGCCTGAGAGCTCAACCACCAGTCTGTGCCAGGTTCTTGACTTTACCGCAAGAAAGAATTCAAGGATGAGTCAAAGTAAAACAGAAGAGGTTTTATTGCAAAGCAAAAGTACACACTAGAGAGGGGAGTGTGGGGGCACTTTGAGGATCTGAGTCATGCCGGGTGGATGTAGGATTCTGGTTCCTATAGGGAACTGTAATCATGGGAGGCAATCTCCACGTAGGGTTCTGGAAAAAGGTGGGGATTTTTAAGAATTCTGTATATCATTACACCTGCTCTATAACAGTAACTACGCATAGGTGTAGTCTGATTTTTTTTGCGTATACTCCAAATGTACTCCGAAAGAGTCCTCTAGCGCCCCAGGAGAGGGGTCATTCTCTGTCATTTGCAGGCTGACTGGGACTTTATATGTGTGCCTGCTGACAGTTGGTAGTAGTGCAAACTTGTGGTATCTCTGCAGCTTGTCATGGTGACACTGACCTCTATGTTGCCTCTCTCCTTCGTACAGTTGAAACCCTTATTGTGAGCCCATGTTGAGTGCCTGGAGTGGTATCTGCTGACAGACGTCTTCCTAATATTATTACAATACTAATTGATCCTGAATTTTCTAACATTATGTTGCACATGCCTATCACACTATGTGTCTTAGAAATTATTTAATACTCAGATATGTTCCTTATTAAAAATAGTTATTATACTTCAAAATAAATTATGTCCTGGAATATTATCAAAGAAAGGTGCTTAATCAGTCTTAACTTGCAAAATAAAATCTACGATGACCCATTATTTGTTATCTAAAATTTGTTGCAGTTTAGCTACAACGCATTGGGTAAAAGACGAGTTAGCACTGAAAAACAAACAGCTTGTGGTTGTGAAGCCAGAAATAATTTCATGTTCACTTAATACCTCTAAAAAGCATGAATTATTGTAGGATAAGAGTCACAAAAAGATACAGCATGAAATTAGAGCACCTTTAGTTGCATTATTTGCAAATTATAAGTTTTGTAACAGAGAAAATAAGGATTTCTTTTAGCCTCGGAACTTTATTGTAAAATATTTCTACTTTGCTTTTAAGAGGTAGGTTTTTTCCCTATTATTTAATTATCAGATTGTGTGAAAAGATGTAACTGTCCATTTTGTAACATTATGAATAACTCTGTGGCAAGTATGAGAGAGACAATAACATCAAATGGTGGTGAGCCAACCAAACAGATACAGGAAATGGATTTCTGCTCTCCTGCAGTAGTAAGCTATCACTGAACCTATTGGAAGGTCCGGAAAATAAAAGAGCTGGGGAATACTCATCATGACTCCCACAAAAGTGATATCCACTGATTGATGTATTCTATAGAAGGGGGTTTGTGAGAAAGGCAGTATGTTAGGGATATTAAAATCCTTTTTCTTGTCAGAAAAAAATGGTGCACAACCTTCTTGGCCCTTGCCAACATGTTGTAGACTTAGGATTTCAAAGTATTTGTCTTTCATGCTATTGTATATGAGACAAATTTAAACAAAAATAAAAGTAATTACTATCCACAACTACATCAACAGAGAAAAAAGCAGTGGAGATTTGTAATTAATTGTTCCTAGAACCACCATATAAAAGAGAACCTTCTTCTTTAGATTAGGCTTCAAACTTCACTTTTGGATTCAATCTACCAAAACTGGTTTCATACCCTCTGTTTTAACCAGAAACTTAGAACACTCCATGTCACCATAGTGCCACGAGAATTTCTTTGATTGAACAGAACTCAGCAAGAACAAAATGGCATGTGATGTCAGTGGCCATGCTAGCAACAAAAGTTTAACAAATAAATTGATAAAGACCAACATAAGCCTAATTTCCCAATATATTTTGTAGACATCAAGTAATCCATACATAGCAAATTTGAATAGATTTTAACATCTTCAAATCATTTCTTTTTATGGTAAAAGAAACCTATGGCAATCTCCTCCAACACCAAAATTTGTACGGCATCCCTTTTATTGCATTCTATTCACCAAAGCAAATTGTAATGCAAGCCCAGAGTAAAGGGTTGAAATCATCACTGCCCCTTGAGGAGAGGAGCTGCACGTATCTGTGGCCATTTTTTAATAAACCCTGTCGACTGATGATGGCATCCATATAAATATATAGATGTCACTATTCAGGATTTTGTTTTCTGAGGCAAAGCTGCTAAACTCCTACCACTTTCTCCATATTTTGACCTATTATCTAATCTCTATTATATTATTAAATGTGTACTTTCTCTATATTGAGGACCATTATTGGACTATTTTGTTCCCTTTGTCATTAAGACAACTAAATACCAAAATGAAGCACTTAAAATATAAATAACATGTTTACAGTGCAAAAACTTCCATTTTATTGTTTCGTCAGTTACATCTGGGAAATGTGTAGATGTTCTAGTACAAAATATTTTAAACATACAGTGGATTATTTTAGTGAAAGAAGCTAGACACAAAAGGCCATATATTGAATGATTCCACTTATATGAAATGTTCAGAATAGAAAATTCTATAGAGATAAAAATAGTTAAAGATAGATGTATAAAAATTTAAAAAAAATAAAATAAAAATAAAAAGTAGATGGATAAAAATAGATGGTTACCAGAGGCTGCTGAGAAGGGGGAGTAATGAGAGACTGCCATGAGTATGAATTGTTTCAGGGCAGGGACGCCTGGGTGGCTCAGTCGGTTAAACGTCTGCCTTTGGCTCAGGTCCTGATCCAGGGGGCCTGGGATCGAGTCCTGCATCGGGTTCCTTTCTCAGCGGGGAGTCTGCTTCTCCCTCCACCTGTCACTCCCCCTGCTTGTGCTCTCTCTCTCTCTGACAAATAAATAAAATTAAAAACAAAAAAAAGATTAGTTGGTGGCAATGTTTGTACATCTCTGTGAATATGCTAAAATCTGCTTATGTGAACACTTTACAAGGGTGAATTTTACATTAGGTGAATTATATATCAATTAAAAACTATATATTGGATTCTTTAATGATCAATGTTGCAATATATTTTAAAAGACCATTGTAGGATTCCTAATTAAAAAGGACATTTTATTTTTTTAGTGATTCAGTAGAGTTGATGTGTCAGATCAGCAGTTTGACTAGTATCTGTGATTATATGTCCATATAATCAACATGTACTCTGCTAGATAATGATATTAATTAGTGTCAAAAAATCATTGAATAAGACACTTCTAATAACAGGAAGAGTTACAAAGAGAAGTTAGGAATTTTGGTGCTTTTCAATAATTTTAGAATTACTAAAAGTCAAAAAATAAATGTTAATGTATTTATCTGAATTATAATTTTAATAATTGACTTTTTCTTAGGGTTGATTGCAAAAAAAGTTATTTATCATAGATTTATGTTTATTTATAGCAACTATGCTGGGACAATATAGAAAAGCATATCTATAGATTATACATATTCAGCCATAAACGGTGTTTACTTAGGAAAACAGAGCAAATGTTTTATGGAAATGGATGATTTACAATAGAAATTAGAGTTCACATACATATGGGACGTACTATGGCAAGGAAGGTCTGAGTAATTTAAGGGATTTGGAGGATCAGAGAAAGTTATGAACCATGATAGGCTGAGGCATCTGTGGGAGATAGTTGGTTGGAGTTTGCAGGAAAATTCCAGATGCTTTCCATGTCTGACTGTCAAAGAGGGGTCAGAAAAGGAGAATTCATGGACAGGTGTGTAGAAGCTGCCACCACAAAGAAAACCTCAGTGGCATGTTTAGGGAAATTCCACTGGTCAGTGGGGCCAGTAGTCAGGAAGAAGAGCTGGAAGCTGGGTCCACTGGCATGTCCACATTTGCTGTCACTCTGCCTGAGTGCTGTGATCTGCTGAGAGGAATGGTTTCTTCTCGTTCACATTCCATTTAGTAGTTAAAACTGAGAATGAAGTGGATGGAAATGTTTATTTCTGTAAGTGAATGTTGAGTAAATCAAAATCAAGTTATGCAATAATATATAACTATGATGTTATATGGAACACTTAAAAGATCAAAATATTATTCATTGATTACAGTAGAAAGGGTTTTCTTATTTATTTAGATTTTATTTATTTATTTGAGAGAGAGAGAGCAGAGTGAGAGAGGGAGAGAACAGGAGCTGGGGCGGGGAAGGGCAGAGGTGGAGGGAGAAGCAGACTTCCCGCGGAGCAGGGAGCCTGACTCAGGGCTCAATCCCAGGACCTTGGAATCTTGGAATCATGACCTGAGCCGAAGGCAGACACTTAACCTTAACCGACTGAGCCACCCAGGCGCCCCTAGAAAGGGTTTAAACTGAGTTCTTAATGTCATAGCTCCTTTAAAAAAGATCACAAATATAAAAGAACGTTAAAAAATTAATTCGTGCATTGGGAGTATAAATACTCTTTATATTCTAATCTCTATCCTTATTTGTGTGTTCAAAATATTTTATAAACATTTAAAAAATAATTTGGATGGAAAAACTTTATACATTGGTTTTCACTACTGCTTATTGTAATGGAAAGTATGAAAACAAACATTAAATAATATGGGAATTATACATTCATACTATAGGTTATTTTCCCATGATTAAGAGTGTGTTTTTAAAAGTTATATCATAGAGAAATGCTTATTTTATAATATGACAGCTAAGCAGAATTCAAAAGATTCAAATTTCATTCTTAATAACATGTGTATATGTATGTGTGTATATACACATATTTTAACATGTACTAAAATGCCTAACAGAGGGACACCTGGTTTCAGTTGGTTAAGTGTCTGCCTTAACCAGGGTCCTGAGATTGAGCCCAGCATTGGGCTCCCTGCTCAGCAGGGAGCTTGCTTCTCTCTTGGCCTGCTGCTTGCCCTGCTTGTGCGTGCTCTCTCTCTCTGACAAATAAAATAAAATCTTAAAAAAAAATTAAAATGCCTAATAGAATGTAAATTTTAGCAGGGCAATTTTGATACCGTGTGAGGAAACTTAAAAATTATGAAAACTATTTGAAATGTAATGAGCTGCCAACTAAAGAGATGATTTCCCCCACTGGGAAGTAACCCAAACAAAACTCACTACTTACAACAGGAGCTATGGAGAAGATTCATGTATGAAGTGAAGGTTTTGATCATAAGACCTTCTTTCTAATATTCCAGACAATCTATAACAGTGCTATTCTAATGATACTGAGCCTGGCTTGTTCTGTTTTTGCCGGTTTTGGCAATTAATACAGTGCCCATCAATTTCATTTATTTATTCACATACTTCATCATAAAGACAGTTGTAAATCTCATTCTCCTCAGACACATCACTTAAGTTATCAGTTTCTAAATCATTTACTCAACAACACATACTAAGGACTTTGTGCCAGGCACTATTCAATGCAATGGGGATACCAAGATTAATAAAACTATGATTTGATACAGTTGTTGCTTTTGATGGAGTATAAAGTCTGTCAATAATCTATTCCAAAAATTATTGCTAGTCATCCAGAAGCTTAAACATAAAGGGAAACATCACTTTTGAATGTGGAAAGCTTTTCCCCACCTTACAAATCAGTATTCAAGAGATTAATGTTATGCAGGCTTATTGCAATGCTCACACAATTTCTGTGTTGTTTATTACTATGGTATTTTGCACCTGTCATTTCCAATCATTCTCTCTCAACACTGACTCTATCTTAGTCACTGTTGAGCTGCAGTTTGGTCCCACGATTATTTGCTCTTTTAGAATGTTTTCTATAATTTCTGAAAGTTAAGGCATTTTAGCAGGTAAGATATTCAAGGTTTTGACTGTAAATATGCACATAATACACATATCCATTAATTAAAAATTACTTGAAACATATTCAATTCATGTAAATATATATCTCAAGGCAAACCAGATTAATATAGTCCATAAATCATAAACTTATTCTTAAATTGTATAAGTAAATGAAAACTAAGAAAGTCACACTCAACTACATGTCCCTGTTGTTGTCAATAGTTAAAAATTACTAGATGTGTTTTGGTTTTGCAGGGGCAAGTAGGGGCTTGTGGGAAGTTGAAGTTGCCACCAGTGTGATCTATGGCTCCGAATGCCCCAACCTGGGGCCGTATCTGGAGTGGTCAGTGAACGGTAATAGCCCGAGCAGCTGCTGCTGTCACACTGTGCAAGTTCTCCCTGCACTGGGCCCCAGCCTTCTGGATCCCAGAGACCAAGGGAAATCAGCCTCCTCCTCCTCTGCTCTCCTTCCAGATTTGTCTTCATGTTCACACAGCACAGAGGATGCCACACGGAAGATCAATCTCTGCCCATGATTTGGCTTGGGCTCCTGGTGATGTAGGAGACATCCTTCCCCTCTCCCCAGTAACCCTGAAGTCATTTAACCTTCCCCTCTCCCCAGTAACCCTGAAGTCATTTAACTCCAAATAACCTCAAACATTGACACCCATCACCTGTCGTCTACCACATGATGTCCTTTTCATAGAATTAGTGGCGGGCCGACAGGTATTACGGTAACAAGATGCTCCATCCTGAGTTAGGCTGCCCAAGTTGGGTTCCTGCTTTGCTACTTAGTCTTTCACTCTGGCAATTTGTGATCCCCTAGGAGCTTCGGTTTCCTCATTTTTCAAGTGGAGGAAATGGTACCTACTTTAAAGAATTTTATGGGAATTGAATGAGCTCTACCATATGTAAAGAACAGAGCAGAGTAGGAGGCCAGAGTAATCTCTCAATAAATGATGACTCCCATTCTCCTCTATCCATATAGAGCAAACGCACCAGCGCTTCCCTAAAGCTCAGCTGCAGATAGTCATGTGAGATTGTTAACTGCTTGCACATTCATTGGCGAGAATAAGCACATGAAACTAGGAAATCTAAATCTTGGGGAAATATGTCTGAGAACGTTTTGTGGAGAGATCAGGTGCAATCAATTTTGCTATATTCTGGTGACAGAAATCAATTTTATATCATAACTTGATGAACTCTCAAAATGTCAGAATATATAAATTTAAATATTTTTGTTCATTCAAGCTCATTAATAATCCATTTTTAAGCTTACAAGTATTGGGGCATTTGCATGAGAAAGCTTTTTCTAAATGAGTTTTGTTACATCAGATAACAGAGTTTTTAGATGGGGAAATTGAGTAACAGTTCGTGAACATTAAACAGAAGAATGAAAGAGTTGACAATAGTAAGACTCCCATTGAATGAAAAAATCCTCATCAAGAGGAAAGACAGTATGCCAGTCTGTTTAAAATTTCCTAATATTGTTTGGGCAATTATAATTTTTGGATATTCCTAAAAATTGTTATTCACATTGAAACAATTAAGTAGGAATAAATGCTTTATTACCAGACTTAGCATATCTAAGTTAATCATATAAATTAACTATACATAAAGGAATATTATTAGTTTCTTTTAGCATATATTTTGAAGCATAGTTTAAAGGATCACAATACAAATAGATTAGAAGTAAAAAAACAAACAAACAAAAAAAAACCCTAAAAAACACAAAACTTCAAAGGATAGCCACCTCGGAAAAATTCTTCAATTACTCTAGGGTTTTCTGACCCTTAGGTCAACATCATAAAATATGAAGGAGAATCTGTCAATGCTTTAAGTAACTCTAAGAATCATTTCTTTCTTTTTCTTTTTTTCAAGATTTTTATTTATTTATTTGACAGAGCATAAGCAGGGGGGTGGCAGGCTCCCTGCTGAGCAGGGAGCCCACCACAGGGCTCCATCCCAGGACTCTGGGATCATGACCTGAGCCACCCAGGTGCCCCTCTAAGAATCATTTCTTTCCTGCAGAAATAGAAAATAGTGGCATTTACAATGAATAATAAAACAATGTTTATCTGTATGGGTGGTTGGTTTATTGAAGTTTGATTAACTCTAGTCAGAAAGTTTATAAAACAGTTAAAGAGACTACAGAATTTTCCATTTATATTAGCATCAAAATAGAATTGCAACAATAATGCTAAAATGATGATTTACTTTTCATGTCACTTATAATTTTTAAGTTCATTTTAAATACAAACCCCTAGAGGGTGAAGAAATTTTGGAGACCTCATAGAAATCATCGGAGAGGGACTGATTCTATCAGGAAGAAGTAGGTTTTTTGAAGAAGTCATCTAGCAAATGCCTACAGGTCAATTGAACATTCCTACCAAAAAAAAAAAAATAGATATAATCATAGCAGCATTATTTTCTAAATGTAGAAAATCCTATTAGGTAGGTTTTCTATTATATTCCATGTCATATGCATTAAATAACCAAATGAGTTAAAAAAAATAGGATCATGGGAATAGTAAGATCACAGGAATATCCCTCATCAATTTAACTTCATAGGCAACACCCAAATTTAAGTATTAAAAAAAAAAAGGAAAAGAAAAAAGTCATGAAATACACTAGTTCAGTTATAATGTTTACAAATTGCAGTAACATTTTTGTAATTTTGTCCCTTCCACAAATAGTTATTTCATGTAGAAGCCAAAGTGTCCCTTTAAAACAATCCTCAAATAGTCTTCCTATCAATGTGAGACCAAATTTCCAAGTCCTTACCATGGTCTGTAAGACATGACATGGTATGCCCCCTACCGAACCCTTTTCCTTCTGTCATCTCTCTCACTCCACTCTTGTCATTCTGGCCTCTGCTGTTCACGGAACAATCGTTCTTGCATTTGTCTCAAAGCATTTGGACTTGCTATGTCATAGGACATTCTCCAGATACATGCGTGCTTTTCTCTAACTTCTTGCAAATCTCTATGCAAATGCATCCTAACCAGGAGGTTTTCCCTGCCCTCTGCCCACCCTATCTAGGTAGCCATCCACATTGTGCTTCATTGTCTTATCCATATTCTCTGCCTAGCAGTTTTTCACTAGCTATCTGGAAATTATATATATAATGTTTGTGACCTCTAAATCTCCCTGTAAGCTCCATTAAGGTGAGTTCAAAGTTATTTCGCTCAATGAAGGTGGCACTTAACAAAACTAATTACTACATATTGATTTTAATTTTTATCAATTATTCTATTTTAATGAGAGATTGCCCTTATTAATCTGTTTCAGGAGTTTATCCTTAGACAAACCTTCGTATTATTTTTACTTTCTAGGTAACCAATACATTTGCAAAAAGACATATTAGAATTTAGAAATGCTAAATCTTGAGGTTTTTCCTTATCTGTTCAATATCCAAACATATATCAGAAGGTGTTTTTTTAAAGCCTTTTTCACATCTTATCAGTTATAAAAATGACTTAAGTATAATAAAAATCTTTTTAATTGAATTACTTAAGACTGAATCAGTCAAATCTCAGGAGACTAATTTCACGCACAAGCTAAACTATATTATGCTTTGCTTAATGTAGCTAAGAATTTAGTGATCTCAGTTAATTATGACTATTTATTATGCTAATTACAAACATTGATTTAAAGTGACTTCGGTCTGATTTTTTGAAGCATTTCTTTTCCAACATACTGCTTCTTTAAATGTCATTGAATTCTAGCATTTGAATGTTTATTTCATTTACTTGAGTTATCCAAATTTGCATGATTAGAAGGTTTGTAGTATAGAGGTATAAAATATATTTTTTCATTGTGAGATAGAAAAATATTAAGAGATGAGGCATTATCTATATTATATATTTTATTTATTTATTTGCTTGTTTACTTGTTTGAGAGAGCACAGGAGGGCCAAGGGGTGGGGGGAGAGAATCTTAAGCAGGCTCCATGCCCAGCGTGGAGCCCTACATAGGGCTTGATCTCAGTACCCTAAGATCATGACCTGAGCTGAAATCAAGAGTCAGATGCTTAACAGACTGAGCCACTGACAATGTCTATATCATAAAGTTCCTAATGTACTTTATATGTTATCAAAGCTCACAATCAATATCAGTTAATCTCTTTTGGAAAATTACATTTCGAAAAGACGCATAAGTAATTGAAAAGATGCTTTTAGCTAAGCTATTTATGTAGGTGATAAGTTATAATATACTGACATCAAAATGTTATATTGCATACCTAATGAAAAGAACTAATTATTTGTATTGATTTAAGATATAGTACCCAAGTTATAGTGGGGCTTTCTACTTTTTAATAAAATGTTTCTCATTACAAAATCAATATAGCATTTTAAAAGATACTTTGCCCAATATGTGGCAATTCTCTGTAATGGTTACTCAGACACTGATCCTTCCATTCCTCTCATGGTTCTACTGAAGAGTTGTTGATGCAATGATAATTCTTTGAAGTACCATAGTATAGTTGATACTCTGTAATTAATAGTATAATCAACAATTACATCACAAAGACAAAAAATAACATGAAGAAATTAACATTACTTAGCTTCTAGGTCTTTTATCTTTTAAAATATGCAAACTAACAAAAATATCCACTTTGAAATCTATGTTTTTGAAGGGCAGGCATATATATACAAATATATATAATCTTCCACCACTTCCCAGGGAGGATGACTGGGTTCACGTCAAAGATTTAGGGAATTTAGGGATAGATCTCATAATCACTCTTGACCTTTGAATGCGGTGTGCATCCCACTTGCCCACTTCTTGAATGGAAGTGATTATTGCATTTTTCCTATGCCTTTGATGTATGGGAATCAGAAACCTTCTTTCTTTAGTTCACATGTCTTCAGATCAAGAATAAATGCAACAAAGAGCCCAGGGAGCCCTTCAGTGCCTGGATCTAATTTAGCTTTCAAGTTCCTACCTAATAAAACTTGAGACTGTTGCTCTATTGGGGTGAGACTTTTGTTTGCTTCTGGAAGAAACGGTGTATATTTCATGTGAAAGGAAACTTTTGTCCTCAAAGGGAAGAATGCAGCTACCTAAAAATTACCTACAAATACTGTAGTACACTTCTTATGGAGGGGATGGAGGGGATGTCTATGCTCCCCACCCTCCCCTTACACCTGCCGCATCTTGAGCCTGAAAGTTTTGTACCCACTTTGACCAGAAAAGTGATAGGACATAACTTCCAATGCTAGGTCACAAAGGGCCATAAAATTTCTGCGTTTTTCACAAGAAAACTCATTCTTAGGGCCTAAAGCCACTGCTCTATGACAATACCACGTGGAGAGGTCACATATAGGCATTCTGATCATTTCAGCTGAACCCAGCCTTTGCCTCATAATTTTTATTAGACGCTGGACAATGTGAATTTCGCATTGTTGAGGGCTGGATTTTTCTGGCAGACAGTAAAGTTCCTCGCAGGGCACCTTGATCCTTTAAAGTTTCTTGAAAACTTTATGTGGACAAATGTGAATTAGGTTTTTCCCTACGGCAAGTTTAGGTCTTACTTTTCTTGGGTCTCTACTAAAAGTAGAGTTTCACGAGTATTCCCAGGGAATTCTAATTTCTAACTGTTCCAAATTTGAAAGTCTCCTAGTCCTATCAGGATTCTTGGAAACTTTTACATTTCCTCCATTGTTCTTTGGTCGGTCTCATGTATTTTAACCAGTGTCTAGAGAACACTTCTGCAAATTTCTGAAGCATATTAATCACCTAACTTTCTCTGCAGTTATTATGCCTAGCAAATAACAGTGGCTTCAGCATCTCCTAACTCCTGTCTCTCCTCAATTCAGCAAGGTTTCCAGGCTCTTCTTAGGTTTCCCCTCCCTGTGTAACCGAACCAATGTGTTTGCTCCTTAGTGAGTCAGAAACTGCACCAGGCTGAGTTGTCTCACAAATAAAAATTTTTTTTTTAAAGATTTTATTTATTTATTTGAGAGAAAGAGAGACAGAGAAACAGCATGAGAGGGGAGAAGGTCAGAGGGAGAAGCAGGCCCCCCGCTGAGCCGGGAGCCCGATGTGGGACTCGATCCCAGGACTCTGGGGTCATGACCTGAGCCGAAGGCAGTTGCTTAACCAACTGAGCCACCCAGGCGCCCACAAAGATAACTTTTATTTGCAACAAATAAGCAGATCAAGGGAATGGCTTCCAAAGCTGTGACTCCCTGAGCGAAGGTGGATGGGTTCCTTTTATGTAGGATTAGGATGAATAATATTTAGATAGGGAAGCCTTGTCCTCAGATGTCGAGGTGGACCTAAGGTCACACATGTGCCTTAAGGAAACATGCCTATACATACATTGTATGTTACGTAAATGAGGCTTGTGCTCCTCCATGGGTGGAGATTTTAGTATTATGATGAGGTAAAGGTAGGTGTTGATCATTCTGGAGATCACTCCACGTGCATAGGCACAAGTTGCGGATGACACTCAAACTGGTCTGTGTGGTCTGGGCTGACTGGAGGTCCTGTCAGGGCACGCGCTATCACTCGAGGGATGGTTTCAGTTTCCATTTGCCGGGGTTAAGAGATAGGGTGGAAAGAAGAGCTTAAGGAAAAATGTGGGACATAGGTTGGTGAGCACAAGCAGGTGGGCAGTAAAAGTAAGGCCTTGGGGTCTAGCTGGTGACACCTACACAGTAGACTGGAAAATGCTTCCAGGCGGATAATCAGGGCAATTATGGGGCTCACCTCACTTGTCTGCTTTCTGTCAGTGATTATGGTCTTATGTTTTCCAATATATGAAAACGAGTTGTTTCATATAATTGGTCCAGTTTGCCAATTATTTACAGAAGGAGTGTAAGTTCAATCAGTTATTCCCTCATGACTGAAAGCAGAAGTCTCCATTTGAATTTTTTTTTTAAATATTTTTTTTTTTTTTTTTATTTGACAGAGAGAGACACAGCGAGAGAGGGAACACAAGCAGGGGGAGTGGGAGAGGGAGAAGCAGGCTCCCCGCAGAGCAGGGAGCCCGATGCGGAACTCGATCCCAGGACCCTGGGATCATGACCTGAGCAGAAGGCAGTTGCTTAACCAACTGAGCCACCCAGGCACCCTCCATTTGAATTTAATAATTATCTACCATATGCACAGGGTTCTGCATAAAGGAGGAATACCCATTCTCCAAATTCATGAAATTATATAACCAATAGACTGATATCAAAATTTTTGAAAATTTTGTTATATACACTTTCTTTGTCAAATAAAAGTGCCAATAAAACTACCAGAAACAAACATCATGTTATATATTACTACAATACCCTTACAGAATCCAATAATTTCAGAAGTCTGACATTTTTATATTTTTATAAAGATATTAATGTGAAATCTAAAACTCAAGCCCTGCCCTTGGACTGTATTTAATGTAAAGCTTAAATTGACAATTTGAACTACAGAATATCATTTGGTGTTACAAACTCAAAGAAAGGAAAGATATATGGTTAAAAAAGTTTCTCTACTTAAAAACCAAGGAAAGAGCAAGGGGGGGGATTTTTTAAAGTTAAGGGACAATTTTAGACTAACTCATAATGGTCTTTCTCCCTTCTAGTAATAAAATAACATTTCATATCTGTGCATAACCATTTGTGCTCTTCACTTTGATATGGACCTTTTCTGAGGGCAACATCTATCACATTTGCATAGGTAGAGTTGGAAAGCCTGTCAAAAATAATGCCAAACAGAAATATGAACAGAAGTTCAGCTCAAAAATTGCACAAGTGTTTTTTATATTTAGTTAGTATGCCACAAAAGGATCACAGCCATTGTGTATTCCTATAGAAAGACTGATGAATTCTCTATTTAAAATGATTAGTTTCAAAAAGGTAGATATGTATTTTCCTGAATAAACTCTTGATAATTCCCACATGGCACTGCTTTTCTCTTCGTTCCCCTCCCAACTACTTTTAACAAGTTTGATTTTTTTTTTCATTTCTTGATGCCCTAATTTTTGCACCCCTATTTGTAATTTCTCCACTGATTTAGTTAACACCAAATAGCACTCTAATTGAGCTGTCAGAGCCAACAGCTGAGTAACAGCTAGGAAAACCAAATAGAGAAATCTTACTATGGTAAAATATGTAGTACTTTCCCTAACTCAGGAACATTGTCCACAACAAAATCCATATGCAATTGTTTGGGTGTCCTAGGAAATGCAGGCACACACTGATCAGAGTATTTTGTTCAATGTCTTAAAAGTAATTACACCAGTTGGACTGCATCTTTTGTTAGTGCACAGCATGCAGAGAAAGTGATAAAAGGCAATTGGCCATTCTAAATTTAATGTGCGCTTTATTCTTTAAATCATGTAGCACTTTTCTTTTGAAATGTATGTTTCAAACTTCAAACTTTAACTATCAGTAATGATTATGATCTCAGGGGACCCAGAAGAAACAAGAAAACTGCTCTGGATCCAAAGAGAAATTTGAAGACGGACATGAAATTCGAATAGAGCAAGGCATTAGCATTTACAAAAGAAGCTGTTTTTCAATATGTGTATTTTAGCAAATTTATATGCAACAATCATAAAAATGAAACATGAGGATATTATCTGCTAGAGTAAGGAAAATCCGTTTTGGGCTTTATAGCCAAAATATCTTCCTATGAACTGACAAAAAGTTGTCCCCGTCTAACCACCACTCAACCTTTAAAAATATAGTAAGTACAATTAATGCCACAATTATTATTATTCCTTTTTTTTTTTTAAAGATTTTATTTATTTATTTGAGAGGGAGCTCATGAGAGGGGGGAGGGTCAGAGGGAGAAGCCCGATGTGGGACTCGATCCCGGGACTCCAGGATCATGACCTGAGCCGAAAGGCAGTCGCTTAACCAACTGAGCCACCCAGGCGCCCCAATTATTATTATTCCTAATACGGCAACTATTTTTTTTAATAATGTTTTGTTGTTGCTGTAGTGAAATATTTCCACGTGTTAAGGATTTACAGTAAGAGGCAATACAGTACAACAGTGAAGAGCACATGCTCTGGATCCAGACGACTCAAATCTTGGTTCTGACATTTACCAGCTGTGTGATCTTGGGCATATTACTTAACCTCTCTGTACCTTAGTTTCTCATCTGTAAAAAAAATAAATAAATAATAAATAAATAAAAATATTATCACCCCGTATTTACCTCATTGGGCTTTCCAGAAAGAACACATTTATAAATAGAAGCAAAGTGCCCCGAACAGCACCTGTAAATGCTAAGCACTATGAGAGTTTGCTTCTATCATCATTATTATTTGATGCTGTTTTTATAATCATGCTGATGAAGAATAACCAGAGTTCTATCCTGCTTTGTCATGATTACTGACGAAGATGCCACTGAAAAATAATTCAGGAGCATCTTGACGGTGCCAGTGGATTTCAAGAGGCGACGATCAACGTGGAAGATCAACGCTCGCAACCCCGGGCCTGGCGCCGGGCAGGGGCGCGGCACTCGATTTCCTTCCCTGCCTCCGCCGTCCCCCTGGTGCGCATGCTCAGTCCTGCTCGGCCCTTGCCTTTGATTTATTTTTTTCTGGGCGGCCGCGGCGACCCGGGACTGGCTCCGGGATGGGAAGTGAAGCCCCCGGAGCTGCGGCGGCGGCGGCGCTGTGAGGAGCAGCCAGGGGGAGGCAGCTGCGGCTCGTCGGTGAGTATCTGGGAAGCGCTACCATGGCGTTTCGTAAGAAGAGCACCAAGAACCCCCCAGTCCTGAGCCACGAATTCATCCTGCAGAATCATGCGGACCTCGTCGCCTGTGTGGGGATGTTCTTCGTGCTGGGGCTTATGTTCGAGGGAACAGCAGAAGCGTCTATCGTTTTTATTACTCTTCAGCACAGTGTTACCTTTCCTGCAGCAGAAGAACGAGCCACAGAATCAAAGTTCCTTTACTATTATGGCATCAAAGATTTGGCCACGGTTTTCTTCTACATGCTAGTGGCAATCATCATTCACGCCACAATTCAGGAGTATGTGTTGGATAAAATTAACAGGCGAATGCAGTTCCCCAAAGCGAAACAAAGCAAATTTAATGAATCTGGCCAGTTTAGTGTATTCTACCTTGTTTCTTGTATTTGGGGCACATTCATTCTAATTTCAGAAAACTGTCTGTCAGACCCAACTCTCTTATGGAGGGCTCATCCCCATAATATGATGACATTTCAAATGAAGTTTTTCTACATATCACAATTGGCTTACTGGTTTCATGCCTTTCCCGAACTCTATTTCCAGAGAACCAAAAAGCAAGATATCCCCCGTCAACTGGTCTACATCGGTCTTCATCTCTTTCACATTGCTGGAGCTTACCTCTTGTACTTGAATCATCTGGGACTTGTTCTTCTGATGATGCACTACTTTGTTGAGTTACTTTCCCACATTTGTGACCTGTTTTATTTTAGTGATGAAAAGTACCAGAAAGAGTTTTCTCTGTGGGCAATTGTGTTTATTTTGGGTCGACTTGTGACTTTAATTGTTTCGGTAGTGACTGTGGGCTTTCACCTGGCCGGAGGGCAGAATCGGAATCCGGATGCCATTACTGGAAACGTAAACGTGTTGGCAGCTAAAATTGCTGTTCTGTCATCCAGTTGCACCATCCAAGCATACATAACATGGAATTTATTTAATGTCCAGCTTCAAAGGTGGATGGAAGAAGACACTACTCTTCAGGCCCCAAGTGTGAAGAAGAAACGGACTAAAGGGAGGTCTTCTAGAAAAGGAACAGAAAATGGTGTGGCAACTTCAAATAGAGTAGACTCTCCCCATAAAAGGAAAGAGAAATCTTCATAATGAATTACAAGCTAGTTGATGACTGTCCCCAAAGAAGTCTGCTCTTTACTATAAGATATCTTTGTGTGCTACAGATTTTTCTGTTCTTGAAGATAGTTTGTGCTGTCTTTGATTTCTATTACTGTACTGTGTAATGTATTTTTTAAAAGGCATTTGAGGGGAGGATGATGATTATGAACGGAAAAAAATTGATATAGACCAAGCATCATCAAATGGTTCAGGGATCACCACGTTTTGTTTTACTTTTGAACAATGATTTACTAAGGATTTGTAGATATAACTAAAAAAATCCGCATTATCAGTGACACAATTTCTTGCTCCTGCCAATCTTTTATAACATTAGCAAGGTGGTCTGGTATAGCAACGTCACATTTTTTAATGTTCTCTTTTAGGACAAAATGGAAACATTATAAAGGTGGAATTCAACTTCATTACGTTTTCAGTGTTCTCTAATTCTTAGAATTTAAAAATTTCTTCTTTTTTTTTTTTTTAGAACTTACAACTGGAGAAAAGATTTGTAAAAGCACCAAAATAATGATGTGTTTTATAGGTAGTGGTTGTTAATATTACATCCCCATTAAAAAAATACTAATGGGTAATGTGTGGAGATTTATTACCATATATTGAATCAAAATATCATGAATTAATATAAAAGTGTTACTGAAGAGGTAAAATCATCTTGTCCATTTTAAACACTTGTAAACTAGAAATCAAAAAAAATTAAATATTTACTGTAAAAGGAAATCAGACTTAGTCTTTTTTGCTATGTTTATTAAAAATTATTCTTAATGAGGCTTGTTATAAGTTTGGTATCCACAGCATCTTGGAAAAATGTTGTTTAACCTGCAAATCATTTTGAAAAACAATGCTTACTTGATTTCTGTCTATAAAAAGAATGTCAGCTAATTACACACAGAAAATACTTAACACACTAACCTTAAGTAATTTGAAAATCAGATGGATAGTCTTATGAAAGTCCTGTCAAAAATACTGTTATAAATATAGTGCTGCTTCCATCTTTAATTGGGAAACATTCATCTGTATGAGTCCTATTTTGGATATGTGTGTATTCTAACGTGTATGTGGATATATAGGTATATAGGTAATATCTTTATTGAAGCCAATAGAATGGGCTGTAGTGGGTGAGTATTTTATTTATCTCTTTTTCTCAACCTTCATTTTGATTTCATTTCCATAATGCGAGTGTTTATACTTTTTTCAGGAGACAGTGCTTGAAAAATATGCTAGAATAAGGCCATATATTTCCCATTCCTCTGTTTTCTCCCACTGTGTCTCTCATCTCTGCTTTCGATAGCCTTCTATTTGGTTTGTTGTGGGTAATTCAGCTTTTCCAGTCATGGGGGTCCTTGAAAATTAAATTTAGTATACTTGTATTGCAGACTAAAGACAGAAGAGTCACTTGGCCAAGCTTTCTTTTCTATTTGGTTTGAGAAATAGACAACAAAGCAAGATTGTTCTTTTTAGACTATAGAATCCATTATCCTACTTTTTTTCCCCCTTCAGTTGCCTAAGGCTGTCTTGTTGGTAGCACATGCCCTGAGGCCCAAATTACAATAACTCCACTTTAACCAACCATTGTGCAAATTGTAAAAGAAAGATTTTCAACTTCTCATGTGAGAGAGTGGTCTTTCTCACTTTCCTCACTTTTAAAGAATTCTGGCCTGTTACTTGTAACTCCACTCTTGGTAACAAATTTCTTATCCATTATACACTTCACCTGAAAGTAAGTGCAGGCCCCACTCAAACTGGTAAGTGATTACAAGAAAATCACTCTCATGTGACAATGCCAAGAGTTAAATTGGGTTTAACATTAAATAGGATTAAGGCCTAGATGGATTTCCCTGCGATTTTCTTGGCTTTGTCCCTCTCAGATTAACTTTCTGCTTGGTAGCAAATGATTATAGCTGTTCTAGACTTCATACCTACACATTACATGGTAGAGAAGAAGAGAGAAAACCAGATTTCTAGAATTCGGAATACTGAGAGTTACCTTTAGTGAACTCATTTGATAGAGGGGTATACTGGATTGATTGGTTAAGTTAGGTTATATGCTTCACCTGTGGAAAAAGGCAAAGCATATTTCTTGTAAGATACGGGTTCATGAAAGGTAGCAAGGTTATTAGGAGGGGGGAAGGATGCCGTGTACATCTCAACTATCCATAAAAATTAAATAAGAGTTGCCAGAATATAAATGTATGCCAAATAAATTATGAAAGCAATGCTACAAATGACACTCAGCAATACAAATTAAGTCCCTCTTTAATATTACACTCCAAAAAAAAAAACAAAACCATGCTATAATAGATCTTAGTGCAATAAGTTGGTTTCTGTTAAAATGGACCACATGGAAACAAAATTCCCATTATGATTACTCAGTGTTATTAAAACAGATGTTCATTAGCCCTATGAAAACTCAAATAACTAATCACCAAAAGTTGCAAAAGTAATAAAGTTATGTTTGATATTTGAATTTAAAGATTCTGCTCTGATTTATTGGTTTCAATGATTGCCAAACTTTATTCCTTAAATAAGTCTACAGGTATAGATTTCCTAGGATGGATTCAAAGTAAATTTTCTTTAAAAACAGTATTATTCTAGCACTTAACTAAAATTGTATCCTATTTTTCTTAAATAGTGTAAATGTGTTTTTTAAATTTTTTTATTATGTTCTGTTAATCACCATACATTACATCATTAGTTTTTGATGTAGTGTTCCATGATTCATTGTTTGCGTATAACACCCAGTGCTCCATGCAGTACGTGCCCTCTTTAATACCCATCACCAGGCTAACCCATCCCCCCACCTCCCTCCCCTCTAGAACCCTCAGTTTGTTTCTCAGAGTCCTTCGTCTCTCATGGTTCATCTCCTCCTCTGATTTCCCCCCCTGTGTTTCTTAACCTACATATCTCGTAGAAGACAAGCAAGTTTTAGGTCCTATTATTTTCCTGGTGATCAGTATAATTCTCCATTTCATTTCAATAAAAAAAAAAAACAGACTTGTAAATATTTATTCATTTATCTCTCATCAGTATTTGTTTACCTGTAGAGTAAATATGTATAGCCAATAGTGTATTAACCTGGAATAGAGTCAAGATTACTTGCAACATTAATAATTTAAAGATTTCTTGAAGACAGGATGTATTCTGATATTATTTTAGTTTGGAAAAACAAGTGTAAAATTTTAAGTTCTCAGACTAAATGAGAATAGTTTAGTAAAGTAATAAAAGACATCATCGATGCTTTATACTAGAAATGGCATACGGGAGTAGTTCCTGAGAGGAAGTTCTTGCAGGGGAAAGCATGCTTGAGAATGTGGCCTGCACAGTGGTCTGGGACTTGGGTACTTTTGTTATGGCAGAGAATGCCTCTTGGGAGCCCAGACCATTGTAATCTGGAGACAGAGGGTGCCTGGCATGGCAGGAGAGAATAGACAGTATGAGTGAGTGTATGGAGGTAATTGAGGTTTAATGACAGATCCGATTACCAGAGAATTCACACACTCCCATCTCCTGAATTTCTCTGGAAGTAGAGGAGGTTTTGTTTTTTTTCACTGCCATCTTTCAATCAAACCTGTCTTCTGTGAGGAACTATCCACACTGAATAAAACACAGTAGTACCTGCAAATTCCTATCAATTATGTAGAAAAATTATAAATCCATCATACAAAAAATCACACACTTCTAAGTATTAAATTGGAATTTTCCTCATGATTATACAATCATATGACTGTCTAAATTATACCTTCTAAATCCCTATAAACAAATCCTTTTAGGGCCCTGCACCATATGGAAGTTTTAAGTATTCAATAACTATGAAAGAAGTCAAACGTTAGGATATCTCCCAAGGTGATTCACCTGCTTCTTCCTCAATCCTGGCAGGTGCCATCAAGTGTTTTGGGCTACTGCATTGGGTCAGCTAATTTTTTTTTTTCAATTTGAAAAATACATTGATGTGCAAACTGACCACTTTGGGGGATATTTGCATAATTTAGGAAATGAAAAAAAATCAATGTATTTTAAAAAAATGTATTCAAATTTACAAATTATGTTTTAATATTTATGTTGGCAACTTCGTATTTATTGGTTTGAGGGAGAGCTTTTTTAAATTAATTAAACAATAAGACCAGCAAGATGTGGAAATATGAACTCTACCCCGCTGAGCAGTGTGTGTGGCTTGCGTGAAATCTCCAATTGAGCACTAAGAAATGTTGTTTTCTCATATTTTCTCAAGTCATGAAATTCTGGGCACTGACATGATTTGTTAAATGATGTTGGTGGTGTTGAAACTGAGCATTTTTTATTTTTAATTTGAGAATTCACTTCCCCTTTATTTAAAATAGATATTTTGCCTGAATTATTGAGTAGCCACATCTCTTATCAGCAACGCTAGTACATCATTAGTGTGACATTAATTTAACTCTGTTCCTTTTTAAATTCAAGCAAACCTTTAACACATATCACATTCCACTTTCATTTCCTAAATTTCAGTTGTATTGAAAAGAAAGGTAATAATATGATTATAAATAATGGTCAACAAAAGAAATTATGGCTGTCCTTGCTGTGGTCCTTAGAGCTGTGTGAACTTTGGAAAACATTTAAACATTGTAAATATTAGATTACATGTCTCTAAAATGACAAATATTTATCTCAAAAGCTGCTTTGAAGATTGAAAATATATGTATATACAGTGTACATAAATTGCAGGTGCATAGGCCGGTTCATATGTTGTCCATATATATATATATACACATACATATATATATATACACTTATGTACAATTATTAGTCTCATTTAACATATATATGTGCATTTATGCATACATATATATGTCTGCATGCACACACATAAGTAGATATTTTCCCCTGTACATTTACTTATTTTTTTAAAATTTTTTTAAAGATTTTATTTATTCATTTGACAGGGAGAGGACAAGCGGAGAAGCAAGCTGAAGGAGAGGGAGAAGCGGGCTCCCTGCTGAGCAGAGAGCTGGACCTGGGGCTCCATCCCAGACCCTGGGATCATGACCTGAGGTGAACACAGACACTTAGCTGTCTGAGCCACCCAGGCGCCCCACTTGTTTATTTTTTAATAGACTTTTTAAGAGAAGTCTTAAGTTGATAGCAAAATTGAGCAGAAAATACAGAGTCCCCATATTACTCCGAAGTCCCTCCCCAACCCAACCTTCCCTATTATTAATATAGCCACTAATTTAGTAGTAAATAATAGTTCCATTGCCTAAAAGTCCTCTGTGCTCTACCTATTCATCCTTCTCTCCTCTATTCATTTTTAAACACTATACAGATGTATGGCATTGAGTTTTCCCTTATATCTTAGCAAGAGGCAATGGAAAAGTGTGGTGATAGTTCAAGTATAGCAGTAGCTCCACCTCTGTATTTAGCTGATATTTTGTAAGGAATCCTTTCCTAAATGTATGAATTATTTTGACTAAATAATGCACATCATAAATACATATATGGCCATATTTAAAATGCATAGAAATTCTCTTCTGAGTAAATGCACACTTATTTTAAAGAGTTACCAAATTCATAGTAACTATGAACTATTTTTCTGACATAAATGATGGAAAATATGAATGACTTCATGTGAAAACTTTTGATATATATTAATTCTGAATATAGGTCTTTATACTGAAAGCATTTGAAAACATTGGTCTAGGTAAATTACATTACCAATAAAAATTCAGTTTGTAGCATATTCAAAATCACATTTCAGACTAAATAAATGAGCTAAGCATTTATTTAGGAAAATCCAAGAGCATCAACAGCCACTTTAGTAGTTATGAGTACTAGACAACACGCTCCTTTGGTATCAAGTAATGTATATTCTTTGTCATTTCATTCTCATTAACTAACATAGTGTCTCTTAGTAGTTTCTCAGAATTTGTTGAACTCAGTTGAAATAACCTTTTATTTCATAATTAAAACAAATAAGAAAACAAAATTTAGTACAGCATTCCTTTGCTATCTTTTCTAATATTGACTTCCTTTCCCTTTTATACCCTTTTCCAGTTGGAAGTATTAATTACTAATTTATTGCCGGTCTCCCATACCAGTTTGAGGTCTGTGATCATGAGTCTTTTTTTTTTTTTTTTTTTAAGCAGGCTCCATGCCCAATGTGGGGCTTGCCCTCACAACCCTGAGAAATCTAAGAGTGACATGTTCTACTGACTGAGCCAGCCAGGTGCCCCCAAGTCTTTAAATCACTAAGGTAAACTTAGCATCTAGCACAATGCCTAGTACGGTGGATGCACTCAGTAAAAATGTGTTGACTGACAAGGAACTTGATTTGTGGCAGAGTATACATTATTTATTGACCTACGCACATCTTACAAAAACTAACATGTAAACTTTGATATTTTGTTCTTAAGCTACTTAAATGAAAACTGTGGTTCCAAACATTGGACTTTTCTTTAGAAATATCTGAGAATCACGTATCATCATCCTAATGGTATTTGTGATTTGTCAAACTCTGAAACTTGAGCGCTTTTTCTAAGAATTGAGCTAGTATGGCTTCCAAATATGAAGCTACTATAAAATCTTCAATATATGAATCAGAATGCCATTTTTAATGTGCACATGAATAAAAGATATGATAGTTGATCTACATCCTGAAAAGCAGTTTTGTAATGTTAAAGAACAAGGAGAACAGTGCTATTTGAAACGATGAAAAAGACTAAGGCAGGGAAGCCAAACCTGAGTAATGGCTGGTGCGATAGGCAAAAAACAAGGGTAAACAGTGTCATGGAACCCAAAAGAAAAGTGTAATAAGAGAATGAAGATACCAGTTTTAGCCAATACTATTGAGAGTTCGATCAAGTTCTTTAAGATTAGAAATAACAAAACCTGCACTAGGCAACATTTAGGTCCCTGGAGACATTGGCAAGATCAATTTCAGTGGAATTATGGGATGAGAGCCCTACTGGAATGGATTAAAGAGAGAATGGGAGGTAAGGGTGTATGAAATGATATTACAAATACTTTTTTTTTTTTAAAGATTTTATTTATTTGAGAGAGAGAGAATGAGAGAGAGAGAACACACGAGAGGGGATAGGGTCAGAGGGCAAAGCAGACTCCCTGCCGAGCAGGGAGCCCGATGCGGGACTTGATCCAGGGACTCCAGGATCATGACCTGAGCCGAAGGCAGTCGCTTAACCAACTGAGCCACCCAGGCGCCCTACAAATACTTTTGTAACAAATGTCTCTGTGAAGAACAGAGAAATGGAAAAGAGTAATGCATTCTCTTATGCAATAAACAAAGAGGGACATGGAGTCAAGAGAGTTGGTTTTGTTGTTATTTTTGTAATTATTTTTAGGATGGAAGATATTGGGAATATCTGTATATTTGTATGCTGAAAAAGACATGACAGAATGGAGGTTGACAACTGCAAGAGCAAAGCCTAGTTACATGAGTCCATCAAAGAAATGCATATATAACATGGATTCCTGATTTGAAAAGAACACTTTTAAATCTCCAGTTTGCATATTTTCAGGCAAACTTTGAAACATGTGCATACAACAGACCCATATAAGGAGATGTATATATCTCCTTGCCTTTATGCTATATTATTGCATTATAGTAGATGTAGATTTACCATTATAACCATTAAAATCTGAGCAGAGGTAGTAGTATAAAATATGAAGGGATGGCGTTAGTTGATCTTTTCCTTTTTTTTTTTTCAATATGTGTTGTTTTAACTTAAGCAATTTTTTTTCTCCCAGAAATGAAAATTAAAATCTATTCAAATGGAGAAGACATTGAATTAAGCATTTGCAGTTGACCTCTCTCTTTGGCTGACATATTGACAAACAACTCATATCATTTTGTAAGGGCTGGGTGGATGTCTATTTCTGTCAATTAAAGAACTTGTCAACCTTAACAGAGGGTAATTATCCCCAAAGAACAACAAGTTGCCATCATAAAGGTTGTGAAATATGTGCAAATATAATTTATTCAACTAAGCAAAACTGATTGCTTCTATTAGCATATATTCCACACTTATCAAATCCTAGGAGTACTTTAGATGCATAAGAGTCCCCTTAAATTCTTTCTAATGATGCAACACATAACCATTACTCATATGAGTAAATATATGTCACATTATAAGATTTTAAAGTTTCATTTTTTTAAAACACAATTCTAGATTTCCATGGGTTCAACCATCTTACCTTGCTAGGTCATTTATTTAGAGAAATTCAAACAACCAACCACCAGATACCTCTAAACTCTTATCAGGAAATAGTTTAACCCAAGCAACTATTAACTCAGAACCTATACAATATTTTTAACCACAGAATTATTGCTGGATTTTTTATGTATGTCATCACATTCCAAGTTAGAACTGAAATTAATATAGGCCTGCTAAAACTGGGTGAAATCTAATATCTACAAATTTTATGTCCATCATACTAGTGCTTAAAACTTATATTAAAGAACAAAATGTACATTTACAAATGTACATTTTTTTTTGTTTAGCTCTTCGTATCTTTAAAATACCTATAACAAATTTTAAAATGCTATATCCAACCTATACATAGCAGAGTCAAAACTGTAAACAAATGTGTAACTTTTAGGGGGAAAAAAGTCAAATAGTTAAAAAAAAATGCCAGCAAGCTTAATTTTAGCAAATACTACATGCATTTATGTATGGCATCAGCAGATAATGAAAAGATATTTGAAAGTAATATATTTCTAGCCATAATGTTCAGATATCTTTTTTTTTTTTTGCTTTATTTTTGCCTCTTGGTCCTAGTTTTTTTCTCTCCATCCTTATTTTCCAACAAATTCAAATAATATAATTTATATAATATAATATAATATAATATAAATATAATGGATTTCAAAGGCACCAGGTGTTCAAAACAGGAAATCTGAGCTGTGTTTTCTTTTTAATTGAAGTTTCTATCTTTCCATTCAATTATCATGGCTAGGACTAAACAGAGCTAATGACAAGTTAAAAAATAAAGGAAAGAAAATAAAGTATGCTTTTTTGAAAATCCACACCAAGAAGAGAAAGGCCTGCTGATTTTTTTAATCAACTTCATTATTCCTGTCAATAATGCTAATTCATAATAAGACATCCAAAGACTCTGAATTTCATTAACACTGCTTAAATTAAAATTAGATAATTTTACTATATTTTGGAGGCTGACTTTTTAATATTATTATGTGTTAACAAAAAGGACATATTTTGAATGCAATTTCTCCCATCTGAAAATTACATACATACATATTAGTATAAAGTAAAACAACATCAACTATGAATAACTTTACGTAACACACTTACATAACATGTCTGATAAAATCATGTGATTGGGTAGACAGAGAAAGATGTCCAAAAGATTCCAAGAAAAAAGCCAGCAAGGGAAGGTTTCAATGAACCTCTGGGAAGTTGCCTTAGGTAAGCAGTTAGAGTGCCTAAGTGTCACATGAAACGGTCAGTCCAGGTAAAACGGCATGTCTGTTAACTCGAACTTGCTCCAACTTGGGCGGTCACAAAGTTCTGTAAAACCAAAGAACTGTTCTAACTAACCTAAACTTTTTTTTTTTTTTTTTTTAAAGATTTATTTATTTGACAGAGAGAGACAGCGAGAGAAGGAACACAAGCAGGGGGAGTGGGAGAGGGAGAAGCAGGCTTCCCGCCGAGCAGGGAGCCCGATGCGGGGCTCGATCCCAGGACCCGGGGATCATGACCTGAGCCGAAGGCAGACGCTTAACGACTGAGCCACCCAGGCGCCCCACTAACCTAAACTTCTTAGGCCAAAACTTCTACTCTGTTTTCTTTAGAAGAAAAGTGAGTCTCAGTAACCATTCCTCAAATATTTATTGGGCATTTTCCAGACTTGGTGGTAGGCAGGGAGGAGATAATGATAACTAACATACCCAGTGACGGGCTGTCGTTAAGTGGTATGTACAGCTTGAGAATCAGCCACAGCGCAATATTCAGAAGCTGTCTAGACAAGCAGAGTGTCAAGTTTCCTTGGAAAGACAAATACAGTGGTGGAGTGTGCATCGTCGCCTAGAACGGCTCCAACAGCAACGCAGAGGTAAGAGACTGGCGAAATAACATACCATGACTTCAGCACAGTCTTGACTAGCTGTTCAGAACACAGTCAGTAAGCTCCAGCGCACGCGGCATTGCGGCCGTGTGGCTCTTGGGCTGCATGCAGAGTGCACAGGTGGCGCCGCGCTCGGGGGGGCGGGAGAGCCGAGCGCCCCAGCCGTGCCGTGGAATCAGTGCGCTGGCTGAAAGGATAGCGGTGGAAACGGCCCAAAACCTTGCGCAAGGGGAACGTGATGTGCTGATCGGTGGCGAGATGGAAATGGTAGAGGCAAGAACAGCCGGAACCAACTTGGGAGAGTGGGTGGGACTAGGGATGAGAGAGAGGAGGACGAACTTAAAGGAGTCAACCACTCCTGAAGTCACACTTGTTGGAATTAAGTCACTGACGAAATTCCTGTGAGAATGATCTGGTTGGCGAGGTCTGGAGAGAACAACTGGCCCGCTAAAATAGATCTTAGTGGAGCTAATTCAGTGTGATACATCACATGGAAACCATTTTGAAAACCTCAGAGAACATGCTTAATTTACCAAAACATAGGCGCATCCGAAGTTTAATGTATGATTGTGTGAGAATAGCTGACAACGTGAGAATATTTGTAAATCAGAAATGGAATCACGTATATCCACTTCAAACTTCCTATGAAATTCTGTGACAGCTGTTTGAATTAATCCTTGGTGCCCCGACGGCAGCATCTCTGTACTACATTACTTATTATTTCCCTGCGTGATGGTCCTTATGTGAATAACTAAGCCCTTCAACAGTCCCCTCATCCGAGTCACTCTTTGGAATGTGACATTATTAAAGAGATATACTTGATCTCGGTTTTAAACCTTGGAGAGAAGAAACCATGAGTGGGTCAAATAAAGTGTCAAACAGGAATAGGCTCTGGCAGGGAAATCTATAGTTCGAGTGCCAATTCCTTCGCCGCCGAGGCGGTGTTATCAGGTCGACCTCCAACTCACTCAGCAGAGTTTTAAACGTGCCGTGCTGTTGGCCAGAAGCACGCATCCTGTGAAGTTCTCAGAGATTGATTTTGCTTCCTGGGGAAATGCTATTTATTCGCATCTCTTTTCAAGGTTTTTAAGGAAAAAAACAAAAAAAAACAAAAAAACACAAAGCAACACAACGCTTGCCTTCCCACTGCCGACAGGCAGACTTAGAGAATGACATTACCATGCCTTTTAAAAATATTGAATTAGCTGCCTAATAATGTTTTCTTCTAAATTATTCTAAAAAGAAAAGTAGTTGGCATGTATTGGGGCATGTTTTACATAAACAAGCAATTTCAGTATTGACAAATAATTTAAATCAATTGTTCTAGTTTTAAACAATAAAACATAAAGGGGGGGGTGAAAACCTTCTCTTTTTAGTTATTCCCATGCATGTTACTTAAGAAATACTTCTACCATGTTAGAAAACTTGTAAGAAACGTTTCACTATATTTACATTGATTTTGATATATATGTCAAAATGTTATATATATATATGAATATATATATATACAAAATGTTTCAGTTTCTGCACTACAGCATTAATCCTCTTGGTGATTATGACAATAGCCTTAAATTCTTGAAGTTACTAAGATTTCCTCATTGTTTAATTTCTGTTTTTTTTTTTCCCTCAGTATATTATTTTAAAATATTGGAAATAAGGGCACCTGGGTGGCTCAGTCGTTAAGCAGCTGCCTTCGGCTCAGGTCATGATCTCAGGGTCCTGGGATCGAGCCCCGCATGGGGCTCCCTGCTCCGCGGGAGGCCTGCTTCTCCCTCTCCCTCTCCCCCTGCTTGTGTTCCCTCTCTCGCTGTCTCTCTCTCTGTCAAATAAATAAATAAAATCTTAAAAAAATAAATAAAATAAAATAAAATATTGGAAATAATAATAATAAAAATCTGACTGTAATGTAAGGTTCTGGTGAAGTTAACCTGTATATGAAAATTTATGAGACAAAATTATTCACAAATAATGAAGACTTAAATTCTCCATTTTTGTTATCGTTCTTGAAATCGGTTTTATTAACTAAAATACATATAATAGGTTAAAATATTTATATCATTGTCGATATCAGAAAAAAATACCTAACAAAATTTAAATGGCATTTTTAGAATAATTATATTTAGATTTGTTTTATGTTATTCACTTGATTCCACACATTATTATGACATCAAATATGTCAAAGCTTCATAGTTATTCAAGCTAGTTCTGACCATTATATATTATTACATTCTGATTAGGGGCATCATTGCAATCACTATGCTGCCTTACATTCCATATTTTGATCAGTACCTCCCTCACTAAACTGTAAGTATGTGAAGGAAACTGAAAATATTTGTGGAATTGAATGTGTTTGTTTGCAAAATGCTTGTTTATTTTTCAAATTGGATAAGGCTGTTCTTATTTATCATGGGAATGGTATTATTTACAGGCAAGAAATTGGGCTTCATTAGGGTTTTGCAGAAGAGAGGTATGATAAAATTTCAAGGAATTATTAGGATAAATGCTCCAATGACCTCCTATGTGAATTGTTCCCTGTAATACATATTTGACAATAGTAAACAGCTTATTGTTCATTATCTTTATCTGCTTAGAGTCATAATAGGTTTAGGTAATTTATGGCCTATTAAATTATAACCACTTGAGTACAGAGATCTTATGCTTCATTATATGCCTTAAATTCCACAGCATACAGTATGATGACCTGTTAAAGATGACACTTAAATTATGTATTTTATTGATTATCCTTGGTATAAAAGTGTAATTCAATTCTCAACTCAGCAAATGTTAATTGAGTGCCCTCTGGGCTAACACCATGCTCAGACCTGCAGCCAACAGTGAGGAAACACAGTGCCTCCCTGAAAGAGACGAGTTATCAAGCTGATATGATACTCTAAAACAAGCGAGGTAATTGGGTGGGTTATTCACGCTATAGGAGAAACTCATCTCCTCTGACTGGTTTAAGGAAGAACCAGTCAAAGAGCTGATGACGATGATGAGATCTGTAGGAAAACATAGAGGTTAGACAGTTCCAACAGTGGAGTGCACGTTTTCCAGATGGAGAGGGGCACATGGAAAGGCTCAGAACTGCCAGAGGACATGAAAGTCTTGAGCACTTGCAATATTATTAGAATATAGAGCACAGATGAGGGAGGAAAGGAAGACTTTGAATATTATGCTAAGAACTTTATACCGACCTGAGATTAATTTCTTACCAATATCTTCTTTCAGCTCTCTGGCTTGGGTAAATTAGCCACTGAAGGTACTGTTTTCTGAGACAAAAAATGCAGAGGGAGAGATAAGTTTGTGGACTAACAGCAATTGAATTTTTAGATACTTTGAATTGAGATGCTCTTGAAACAACAAAAAATATCGAAATAGAGAGTATCAATATTACCAAAATATACCAGACTGGAAATGAAGAGAAAGAGCTCAGGTGGAAATAGGTATACTTTGGAAAGTCATCATTACATGGATGATAGTTGAAGTCATATTGTAGGTTGAAATCTCAAAAGTGATTATGTACAAGGAAAATGGTCAAGGATTCATGAAATCTCTGTGGATGGATAGGTAAAGAAAAAAACATGAAAGGGCCTGTGAAAGAATCCTTAAAAACACCAAACAGCATTTCTAAGAATGGACAGATAATGTCTTTACCAAGGCAAATGCTTAAGTAAATCACTAAAACCTACAGGCTCTCTTCCTGGGAACTCTCTTCTGTGTGGTCCAACAAAATGTACAGTCTGAGGTAAGAATTGGAGACATTAAATTGGCTAAATTATTTAGCAAAAGGAACTTCTTTCAGTTTCCAGTTTTCCAGAAAATTGTTTAAATAATTGCCACAAATTATTTTACAAAGAAATAAGCATCTCACAATAAATTAAATAATAATTAAGCACACAAGAAAGCAAGGCATCATAAACATATGGTAGATGACGAAAAAGACTTTTTATATACTGTTAACAGATTTCTTGTACTAAATACCAGAGATTTTAAAACTATGATTAGTATGTTAAAAGAAATAACGTGAGCTTCAACATATTTTCAGGAAACAGAAAACTATAAAGTGTGATGTAGCATACTTGGATAGAAAATAGAAATTCAAGAAAAAGAAATATATATAACAAAGAAAATATAAAACTCAATGAAATAGACAACAAATTAGAAATATATAAAGCTGGAGGAGATGTCAAAAAAATTATGCCAAAATAACACAAGGAAACAGAGAACATAAAAACTATAATGAGAAGGTTTAATGTGTATTTAACTGGAGTTCCAGAAAGAGAGGCAAGAGAAAACAGAGACCATATTTAAAGGTAACAGCTGGAAAATTTCCAGAATTATCAAGCAACACATATCTTCACATCCAGCAAGCCTAATAAATTTCAAACACAATTAAAACACAACACACATACACATACACATAGACATGCCAAGTCACTTCCTAGTGTCACTTCAGAAAACTAAATGCAGAGAGATGGTCTTAAAAATTGCTAGAACAGAAGGAGAAATTGAGAACAGAAAAGGGATACTCTGAGAAGAATTGATTCTTTACAGTGATGATAATGGTGTGTAAATCTCTGTACTGACAGAAATTGTCAAGCTAGGACTCTATATCTGTAAAAATATTTTTCATGGAGAAATAGTACCACTCTTAGGCCACTCGCAGGCAACTATAACTTCTGCCCGGAACTCTTGGCTTTAGGGTTTCTTTTCTGGGTCTCCTTTAGCATGATGCTAACTAACTGACAGGGCTCTGAATCTCTGGGGACCTGGGGATAGGCCCACCAGAGCCCAAGACCCGTTTCCTTCTAAATTGTGCTCTATGGATCTAGAACCCCAGAATTCTGCACAATAGCTTCAAGTTACTTTTTAGGCCTGTGCAGGACATGTCTCCAGGCTTATCGGCCACTGGCTGGATGAAAACTCTGCTGTAACTCTTGTTGCTCTCCCAGGCTTGAGGAGGAGCCAAAAGATGACTCTTTGAAGAGATGGATGGGATTTTGAACAGAGCACAGTCATGTGGACCAGGTGTCCATACTCAGGTACTTAGGAGCCCAGGAGGTCAGAAACATAGGAGGGAAGAGATGCACCAGGAGTCTCCAAGTGTATTCTTGCACTGGGCTCTAAAAAATATTAAGGGTGGATATATCTAAAGAGATTTTCAGAATGTTTGTTAACAGTAGAATTTTGTTAAATAATTATTAAGACAGTGCTTCACTCAAAAGGAAAAATGAAAGAGGAATTAAAAAAATAATTCAAATATTCAAAAGAAAGTAAGGATAGAAAGATAAAAATTAAACAAGACCCACAGAAAACATAAAACAGGACTATAAATAAAAAAAAATAAAATTATCAGTAGTCAGCTTAAATCTAAATGGTGCAACTCTTTCGGCAAAAGATAGAGTATCAGACTAGATAAAATATAATATATATATCTTTACACTGTTTAGAAAAAGCACATGTAAAATATAAAAATGAAAAATCTTGAAATCTAAGAATACACACACTTGTACAACACACACACATAGATGTGTACATAAATTTATATTTATACATAATTATTCTGCACAAAAGTGGTTGTAGCTATATTCATATGAGACAAAAGAAACTTTAAGGAAAAAAGTAATACTGGGTATCTATGTGAAAATTGCACAATGATTAAAGCTTCAATTTACCGGGAAGATAAAACAGTTTTAAGTTAGCCTGCATCTATGAATAATGCTTTACAAATGATCTTTGAGTCAGGGTTCTCCAATTTTAAGCAACACAAAGAACAACCAGCTTAGGTAGAAAAGACAAATGTTGATACAAAATGAAGCGATTAGCTTATGATATCTGGAGGGCAGAAAGACAATGAGGAAATGGAAAAGAGTTCTAGCCATTAACACCTGCACCCAAGGACATGGTGCAAGGAGCAGTCAGGGTTCAGGGCCCCGGCACAGCTGCCCGACAGGGTGCTTCCCCTGCTAGATGCTAGCTGCACTTGAGCGGGACCTGCCTTGGCGAGTCAACTGCGTACTCTCCCGTTTCATCTTTGAGCTACTTGTGTAATGTCAGAGGTCCAGGGCAGGGGCACCCCTTTGTGTCGTAGCTTTTAGAAATCAGGGAAGAAGTATCTATCCCTTTGGGCTCCCAAGTTGGGAATAATACAATATTGTGTCCTTTTTTGTTTGTTTGTTTTTAAGTTTTGTTTTGATTAGGGGTGAGGTAAAGAACTTCAAATATTTAGGTAATGGCCTCCATTTTCTGAAATACTAATGATTGTATAGTTTCCTAAGAAATATATGACCACTTAAAATGAGGTGTGTGTGAGTGTGTGTGTATTTAAGAATGTAAAATAGAGCCACGACATGCTGACTACCAGTTCCTTTCCATGTTCTAGCTACTCACACAGCTGCATGCATACCTACACACATACATACTGACATGTATCCAGTAGTGGTAATTAGTAAAAATGAAATAAAATGACAGGCTAAGAAATACTAAGATAGACTATTGCGGTGGCAAATAACAGAATAAAAACTTCCCTCAGAACTATAGCCTAGCGTTCAAAGGTGTAATTTTTCATGGAAATTACTACCAAGAAGGCATTCAACTTGCCTCTTCATGCCTAACTCTGAATGGTATTTCTGAATTATTGATAAACCTACAAGAAATGTTTCTAAAATAACCTTAATAATTAAGAGAATGGAATTCAATTTCCAAATAATAAATAACTTGTCTCATGCCCATTCTGACCACACACACACACACACATCATATAGGAACTGAGACCTTTCCGTGTGGTGTTCTGCTTGCCATCATCACTTACTAAACTAGTCTTGAGGAAACGGCTAGCAATTTGACAGGGAGAGGTAAGCTGACAGCTTCTCATCAAATATCAAGCACTGCCATGTTTCCTACGTCAATCTGGATTTGACATTTAATTTAAGAAGTATTTTAACACAGGTCTACACACAATAAAACAGATAGCAGCTGAAAAACCAATTTTTTTATTTAATGCTGAAAAATGCCTGTTGGCCAGAAGGCAGAATTATTTTAAGAAAAGCATCAGTGCTTTAACTCTGGGAATATTGGCAGTACTAAGAAAAAAGCATTTTTCAGTAGTTCAAGATATTGGATTTGGCTCAGAAAGAAAAAATCCTGGTGTTTAATAAGAAAATTGTGTTGCTGTGAATATAGAATTTCTATCGATAGATTTAGATAAAATCTAAATTAGATTAGATTTGGATAAAAGTGTACTCCACCTGTGTGTGTGTGTGTGAGAGAGAGTGCGATTACTCACCCATACACATGTATGTACATAAACCATAAATATATCATAGGAGCATTGGCACTCTGCATCTCATAGATTGTTTTTTTTTTTAATTAATTTTTAATTTTTATTTTTTTAATCTTTTTCTTAAAGATTTTATTTATTTGACAGAGAGAGACACAACAAGAGAGGGAACACAAGCAGGGGGAGTGGGAGAGGGAGAGGGAGAAGCAGGCTTCCCATGGAGCAGGGAGCCCGACGTGGGACTCGATCCCAGGACCCTGGGATCATGAGCTGAGCTGAAGGCAGACGCTTAACCGATTGAGCCACCCAGGTGCCCCATCTTTTTTTTTTTTTTTTAAATAAAGGCTTTATCTTCTCATGAAAAATAGAGAATAGAAATGACAGTATATTTTGATTTTACAGAAAATGAGTACATTCTTAATATAACATAATTAGTGATAGAATCAATATTTTGCAACATATTATTAACCTAATAAAATTGTTTTGACATTATTTGTGACAAGCTGAGGAAAAACAACTTTTCATAAATAATAGGAGATTTCAGTGTACTGTTTTTCAGTGTTTTAGATTGTATTAGGAAATGAAAGCTTAATATTCTTTATTATCTCTAAAATTTCAAGTTAGATTATAAAACTAAGCTAAATTATCATAATTGAAATCATAATCAAATTATTTATTTACTACTATAAAAATACTGGGTAGCAATGTCTTAGGATAGCAATATCAAGTTCTGTTTAAAATACTAGATCTTTTGGGGTGCCTGGCTGGCTCAGTCTTTGGGTGCCTGCCTTCAGTTCAGGTCATGATCCTGAGATCAAGTCCTGCTTCGGGCTCCCTGCTTGGTGGGAAGCCGGCTTCTCCCTCTCCCACTCCACCCACTTGTGTTCCCTCTCTCACTGTCTCTCTCTCTCTCTCTCTCTCTGTCAAATAAATAAATAACGTCTTTAAAAAAAATACTAGATCGTTCTTGTGCTTTAGTAAACTTTGCATTACTCTCCTTTCATGTACTACATTTCTTAGGACTTTCTTCCCTCAATGGTTCCAGATTAGTATTTGCCAATGGATGGCCCTCAGCTTTGATATGAAAAGCAGAAGTGGGAAGAAGTCATTATATCCTTAAGAGATGCTGATGACCAAATATGGCTGCTACTCAGTTTTCTCAGCAATTTCCAGCTCTCCTGTTGCAAGTTGATATAGTGTGTAGGATAGTACTCAAATGATTCAGAATTGTGGTGCTTTCCCTGCAAACTTTCGAAAACCATTTCCTTAGGTTATGTAGGCTGATGTCTTCTGTGACTGTTTCCATGACCTTCCAGCAACAACCCAGTGATCTGTCTGCACAGCTTCTGTTCTTTGTACGTATGTGAAAGCCCTAAATATTTTATGAATCCCTTTTGAATCATAATACTTAGTGTGCCTCTGTTTACTTGACAAAGTATAGAATGATGACCTTCACTAAAAAGATGTATTGCTTAGAACTTAATTACCTACACTAGAGACCTATAACACTGATGGGAATAAAGTAGCTTTGTAGCTTCTGGATACTTGCTATCTCTATGTGCCATCTCAAGGCAGGGCTGGCCCATTATCCAAATAAATAACAATCAAAAAAAGCAATTACAAAAAAGCAAAGAAGCTTCCTTTCACATGGAAGTTAATAACCTAAATTTTATTCCTTAATATCAATTCTTGGCAGTTTTTGTTTCCTTTTACATACGAATACTTGAAGTGGTATTGCTCTAAACCATCATATATATCTTACTGTAAATAATAAATCTAGGGCTGCAATCTCTACCAAACCATGCTATTTTTTTTCCAAACCATGCTGTTCTACTGTTCTTTATTAATTTCACTTCTACCTGGTCTTAACTACTATCTTCAAGCAGAGAATGATTATCATCTTTTGGCTGAGACAAAATTTAAAAAGTGGTCTTTAAAACAAAATATCAGTGTTGTCTTTTTGGAAAAAATAAATGAAGAAGGTCCGTCTCACTCAGATAATATTTTGTCCTTTTACTTCTAGTATAAACTGATTATGGGTAAAGACCACACCTTGTTTATCAACATACATACTTTTTGCCTTCTCAACCACAGCACACAGCATAGTGCCTTGAACATAAGTAGGTACTCTCTAAATGTCTTTAATTAAAATAATAAAGTTTAACTTCAAATAAGGGAGGTTGGACAGAAAGCTATACTGGGTAAAATAAAAAAAAGCTGTGGTCAGATTATACTTACTGCATAAATGTGGTAGGACCCGTCCATGGGAGAGTAAGAATAAGAAAAGAATGACAAAGATAGTCCATCTTTAATAGGAGGAGGCTTTTAACCTTCTCGTGCAATTATGTATATACACATTTGTATAGGAAAAAAAGAAGCCATTGTATTTTACTTTTTTGAACTTGTCAAAATGATTCTATATCTTTCATAAACTTTGGTGCTTACAATAATCTTATAAGGGAAAGATAGCCACTACTTACATAATCAAATTCAAACTTCTCATATATCCTTTCCTCTAAGAAGCTTTTATTTTTCATCTCAAATCAAATTATCCACTCTCTTCTGTGACTCCATTTTATATTATACCAAATTTTATCATAGCAATTTTAACATTTTATTGTACTTATTTCTCTATGAAACTGCCCCACCCCTACATTGAGCCTATCCTGGAGACAGAACAAAGGCATTAAAAATACATACTTCCTGGGACGCCTGGATGGCTCAGTTGGTTAAGCATCTGCCTTAGGCTCAGGTCATGATCCTGGGGTTCTGGGACTGAGCCCCACATCGGGCTCCTCACTCAGCGGGGAGTCTGCTTCTGCCTCTTCTCCTCCCCTGCTCGTCCTTTCTCTCTCTCTCTCTCAAATTAATAAATACAATCTTTAAAAAAGTATACATACTTCCTCATCAACTAGTATAGTTCCAATAACATCGCCTGTTGAATGAATGAATGAATGAATGTTTCTTGAGTGAATGTATGGAGAAACTTTTTTTTTTTTCCATATAGGCTTGTATATCAAACATTATTCTTATTTGACAGCTTGGAAAGAATGTTCTTCGTTCCTAAATCAGCCAAGGAGAATGTAAAGAGAGAGGACACAGAGAAAGTTAACAAGGAATATTGGCTCATTACTCCCAAAGTGGATTAGGCAACATTAATCTACCTCTGCACATCTTGTATCTGTTGTGTACAATTGTCTGTTTTTTTAATATAGTAGTGGAAAAGATATTTTTATTGGAGAAAAACCTGGTGGGGGAAAAGAGTGAGTATAGTGCAGATGATGACATATCTATTTCCTCTGTGGCTCCAGGAAAGAAACTTGAGCAGCTACAATCAAGGGGTATAGGCCGTAGGTTCTCAGGGTTGCGTAGGAAAACTGCAAGTCTCTGGCTGCAAGCCCAGCTACTTTGTTGTCCAGGTGACCACATAGGATTTTACACTGAGATGAAACCCTTTTCTTCTGCCACAAGGGTGAACTATCCCCGATTCTGATTGTGAGGATGAGAAATACGCAAAGCATTTCAGAGGGGTGACTGGCAGTGGCGAGGCTCCCACGAGCAACTGTGTGCAAAGCAGGGGTGGGCAAGTGGGAGCTGAAGGAGTGGTGCGAGCGCAGGGTAATATAGCATGGGGACTACAGTTCAAATTCACGGATGAGTGTTTGCCAAAGGCTCCTCCAAGCGCCCCAAAGCAAGAACAAGATGCTGTGGAAGGGAGAGCTGTGCTCACATCATTGCCCAGGTCAGGGCTATCAAACTCAGTCATTTGAGTAAAAGGATTTGAGTAAAAGGTTTTGAGGACACAACTAAAATTGGAAACTATAAACCTGCCCCACCTGGCAGAGTTACGTGATTTTCTCCAGGAAAGCTCAGCAGCTCAGAAGATGAAGGATGTGATTAGAGAGATCCAGGTTGATAGTGTGTTCGGACGGAAGTAGAAGAAAGGCAGGATCACAGGGAGATTGAAGATGAGGGTGATAGGAAGTGGCCCAACATGATGATGAAGCTCTTTAGGAATGTAAAGCCAAGAAGCATGATACGAAAAACTATATATATGAAGAGAGATTTAAGACCTAAGTGAATGAATGGATATATTTAGTGATGATAAGCATTTGTTATTAGAGAGAGGGATTTAGGATGTAGTTCATTTTATGGGATTATAAATCCTGCTTTTGGCCTCAGGAGGAGTTTGCTGAAGAAAAATGAAGGGATATCATTGTTGTAAAAAATACTAAGAAATTTGGAATGCAATAAAGTTATTCAGGATAATGAAAATTGTGGAAATGGAGAAAACCAAAATGAGTAGCTCATCACATTCTCTTTGGAATGAAAGGCTATAGCCTGGTATTTAGCTGTATTGATTAAGAAAAATAACAATAGTTATTATTAATATCCTCAAATCCCATTCCTTAAAACCAGAAATCTCTCTTTTTGATACACAGCATAGTGCAAATGACTATGTGGTAGGGTGACCAAGGTGCCCAGGATTCTCCCAGATCCTTGGGCCCTGGAAGGATTTGCTGGGAGATGAGAGATGGAAGAGTGAGGAGGTTGGAGTGAGGTGTTTCAGAGGCCAGCCCTGGAAGTGGTACACTCAGGTTCACTTCCTTTTCCTGAAACTCAGAAGGCACCATGTAATTGCATGAGAGCTGGGAATCATATTTTGTGTGTACAGGAAGAAGAGGAGAAATATGAATATTAGTAAACACCAGCATTCTCTGCCACAGCAGGTGATGGCAAAAATATTGCTGTGTAGTATGATTTTACAGTGAAGGACAACAATAACAATAAAGGTTGTAGTCTGGAAGTCTAATGTAGATCTGAAAAAATTCTTAGCTTGTCCCCAGACAAGAATTTTGTGAGGAAACTTTCTGATAAAATACTATTCAAACTGTGGGCTCTAAATATAATCTGCAACAACAATGGGAATAGATGAGCATTTTTTAGGTCACAGTATCAAAGTGAGGATTAGTGTCAAGTGATTGAGGAGACTCAGAAGAGGGAAGACTGGCTGAACAACTGAACTCTGAAGGACGATGGACAAAGGAAAGATTCTCTCCTTTGGTATCACAGGATGACATGGGAAGGAGAGAGGACAATCTGAAAGGGAAAGAATAGAGAGGCCACATATGCCAAGGATTTCAAGTGTAAATTCAGAGAAATAAATTATTTAATTGTCTGTGAATACTACTGTGAACAGATGTCCCATGTATCATGGTTAGGAAGGCTCAGAAGTAAATCGCCAGCAACATTTTTGGTCGTATATTTCTGTGACAAGAGAATAAAACAATATCTTATTTACTTACATTTAGGAAATATTTAGCTATCACATATCATGATAAATTCTGAGTTATTAATTTTTTATTCTCTCCAGGTTTACTCATTTTTTCAAACGATACATGTTTATGGTCTCTTGTCATATACTTTGCTTGACCCCGCTGGAGGAAAAAAAAAAAGTGGGACAGTCTGCTCTCAGACTATTTAAAATATAGTAGAAATAATCATGGATATACAGGTGAGTGCCACAGATGAAAGAGGTATGCACAAAGAGTTATGTACAAAAACATGGAATAAGAGAAATATGACTTAAATGGATAACATGGACACACACAATCATGCATACCTCTCTCACACACACACACACGTTGGGAAACTTATCTGGCTAGCCAAGAAATATGTGTGTATGTCATGGGATAGTAGGTAAAGAAAGGAAAGAACAGTGCAGAATGACACCTTTCCCCAGTAGTAGTCCCTGCCAGGGAAATATACGAGTTTTACGAGAAGAGGAAGAGGGAACGCCTGAGAAATTGACGAGAGACAAAACTGTAGAAGTCAGTACCTACCAGAACATGAAACAGCTTTGGCTCCATGTTAAGGCATTTGAGCCTATAGGAATCCACTGAAGAACTGTAAACAGAGAAACGGTTTTACAAATGAATGTTATAGGAAGATCACCCTGGCTCTGGTGTGGAGAGAAGCATGAAAATGGGTATAAAATTTATTAGGAAGTTATTCCAGTTGTTCAGGTAAAACTGGTAAATCCTAAATGAGGGTAATGACAGGTGAAATTGAGAGAAGAGAATGGATATAAAAGAAACTAAGAATATAGACTCTTTAACTCTGGGGCTTATTGAAATATAGGATGAGTGAGATCAGAGAGACTGGGAGTGGTCTTGGCTGACTGATTTCATTCACTGAGATAAGGAAAATAGGAGGACAAGAACATATCATAAATATCTTGCTTTGCGATGTCTATGTGCTTGGACTTTTGGTATAGCACTCAACAGAGATGATTTGGTTGTCGACCATACTCTGAGATTTGTCAGCATTTACATTCTACTAAAAGCCATATTGTATATGAAGTGCCCCAGGAAAATACATATAACAGAAACGAATGCCAAGGGCAAAGATTTGGGAATAGAAAATGTAAGAGATGACTGGAGGAAGAAAATCATGAGAAGGAATGAAGTAAATGCAGGAGGAAAATCAAACATTATAAACTTAGAGAAATTAGGAGAAAAGAGTTTCAAAACAGAGAAAATGGTCAACAGCTGCAAATAATGTAGAAAGCTTCAGGAGGTAGGAAAGTGTTGATTCAACTTTATGAGCAGGATGATGAAACCATTATCTTAATAATACAAATTGCAGAGATATTACAGAGGTCAGGGTGATGACTTTTTTTTTTTTCTCAGAAGGAATGCTTCTCTTGGCAATGCTTTTCTTTAGTAATATGTAAACCAGAAGTACAGAAAATTTGATCTCATATTTCTTTTGTAAAAGTAATTTGAACATCCTCCCGTGCATGTACATTTAATACATAAAGAGCAAAGATACTGCTCAACATCTTTGTTTAAAAAGCAAAAACAAAAACAGAAAAAAAGTAACAACAATAAAAGAGATACCAAAGAAAGTGTGATTGGAGCAGCAGAGTATTATCAAGGAGATATTCAATTAAAATTACATCTAGAACCCAAGAGTCAAATACAGTATAGAATATGGAAGTTTCATAATTCCCATAGTTGATTTAATGTTTAGAGAAGATTCAGTGAAGCGATGAAAGCAAGTGATTTTATTGTGGACATAGACTTTAAACAACTGTGCCTTCAAGAGGATATGTCTAATTCTTTCATAACACAGATTACAAGACTGACTCCCAGGCAAGCCACTATGGTTATAAAGAGACTCTATCTATCCATAAATTGATGGGTTTTATTTTCCCGAAACTAAATAGTCAAGCTTATTTCTCATATGGCTAAAAGTTATATTTTTCTGAGCATGGCAAATATGACTGAAATAGTGTTCTAAATACTGAATATTAGCACAAAGATCTTCTAAGTAGGTTTGGGGTCATTGACTTATTTTAAATTTTAACTTTCTTTTTTTTTTATTTTTTTTAATTTTTTTTTTATTCTTATGTTAATCCCCATACATTACTTCATTAGTTTTAGATGAAGTGTTCCATGATTCATTGTTTGTGTATAACACCCAGTGCTCCATGTAAAATGTGCCCTCCTCAATACCCACCACCAGGCTAACCCATCCTCCCACCCCCCTCCCCTCGAGAACCCTCAGTTTGTTTTTCAGAGTCCATCGTCTCTCATGGTTCCTCTACCCCTCCTATTTCCCCCGCTTCATTCTTCCCCTCCCGCTACCTTCTTCTTCTTCTTTTTTTTTTTCTTAACATATATTGCATTATTTGTTTCAGAGGTACAGATCTGAGATTCAACAGTCTTGCACAATTC
>NC_138370.1:90548410-90580356 GCF_054177405.1 Leptonychotes weddellii
GCTCCGCCTCTGCAGCCGGCTTCCCTGCTCCGTTACCTGGGAGCTCTGCCACACTCTGGCACCCCCGGTCTTTCTGTGACCCCGAGGGTCCTGAGACCACACTGTCCCGGAGGGTTCCACCCCCCGCTTAGCCACCAGAGTGACGTCCCTCAGCGGAGCAGACTTTTAAAAGTTCCGATTTTGTGCTCCGTTCGTCTATCACTTGCCAGAAGCGGCCGACGGAGGCCCCTCCCCCGCCGTCTATCCTCCCGAATATCGCCTCGGATTCACTTCTGCGCACGTCCTACCTTCCAGAAAGTGGTCGCTTTTCTGATGAGAGAGTTGTTGCTCTTCTTTTCTTCGATCTCCTGTTGAGTTTGTAGGTGTTCTGAATGGTTTGATCCCTATCTAGGTGAATTCCTGAGAGGAGACGAAATCCAGGTCTCCTACTCCTCCGCCATCTTGCTCCGCCCCTAAATTTTAACTTTCTTAATAGCAATTATATATTTTCTGAGGATTAGGATAAAGTAATGCAGCCTATTATTTTACTTGGGAAAATAAAATATTGAGACTCATCAATTATAATGGGTAAACTGGAATGTATCCGCTTGTGAAAAGGTTTCTCAAGCAATCTCAAGGAAAAAAACAAGAAGGAAGTAGTTTGTAAAGAGGGAATGACAGCCACTTAGTAGTAGTAGATGTGTAGTAGTAGAAATAGTAGTAGAAGATGGCATAATCATGCCATCTTCACATTTATGATAGCCATGCAAATGAAGACCTGTCATAATTACTCATGGACCCTAGAGTTTAGGAAAACAGGTTTTTAAAAATTCAGATACAAGTTACTTATTTTATATCTCTGAAATGGACAAATCAGGCAGTCTGGAAAGCACTAAAAAACCTGTATCTCTCTGTGCAATTATATATAACCTTAGTGTAAAAGAAGAAATGGAGGTGTATTTTAAAAGTTAGTACAGCTGCACTTGAGTTATGAGAAAATTAAAGGGTGAGAGAGTATTTTCCTAAAATGCAAATGAGGAACACAAAGCATATGAGGAATTTATCACAGAATTTTAAGAATAATATTGGTAGGTCTTAAGCTTCAATAGAACTAATTTTATTATATGTGCATTAAATATTGCTAATAATTGCAAAGATTGCTTTATTAAATATATTTAGAACTAAATGATGTAAGAAAATTGGATCACTGCTTGAGGCTGATGGCTTAATGTTTATGGATAATATTGCAGTTGCAAAATCCACCAGCTCCTATTCACTTCAGTTTTCTCTAGAAAAGAAGATTATTTGGGAAAAGTTTTCAATTAGCAATAATCGATACTGCCACTGTGCAAAACTTAGAAAAGAAGATTTTTTGAATTGAAAAAGATATAGGAAGGATTTGTAAGAATGAATTGAAATCTAAGATGAAATAGTGATTATAGGATCACCGTAGCTTCTCTTATGAATTCAGTTCTCTTGGCTAAGAATAATTACATCCCATTATACTGAAAGTAGCTGCAAATTAATTGTTTGACCATGGCAAATAATCACTGAGTAATGGTGAAAACAGTAGAAATTACGAGACCACTGAGAGCAGGCAAATATAATTATTTTAATCTATTTATTTTTATGTTGGTTTAGAAATAGATTATTAATCCAAATTTTAATAAAATGTGATATAACCACTATCAGTCTAGACAGACTCATATTTATAAAATATCCTATACTTTATTCTTAATCTTACTCTATTAAACAGTTGGGTCATGATATGATCAGAGAAATAGAAAGCAAGAGTAACATTTAGCTGAAGTTAAGAATATATCAACATAAAGAAAAAAAAAGAAGGTAATTTAAATATTAAGCTTTAATTCTGTAGCACTTAATATATTCATCCAACCCTCAAATCAACACTATAAGTTAGATATTGTTATATATATTGTGATTGTTAATTATCTATCAACTTGATTGGGCCAGAGTGCTCAGTATTCAGTCAAATATTACTGGGTGTGTCTGTGAGGGTATTTTTGGATAATTTTAACATTTAAATCAATAGACTTAATAAAGGAGATTGCTTTTCCTAATGTGGGTGGGTGTCATACAATCAGTCAAAAGCCTGAATAGAACCAAAGGCTGAACCTCTCCCAGGAAGAGAGAATTCCTTCTGCCTGACTACCTTCAAGCTTGGACATTGTTTTTTTTCCTGTCTTCAGACTCAACTGAAACATTGGCTCCTTCTGGGTCTGGAGCCTGCCAGCTTTCAGACTGGACATACACCATCAGCTCTCCTGGGTCTCCAGCTTGTTGACTACAGACCTTGAAATTTTGAGCCAATTCTTTGTAATAATCTTTCTTTTTCTGTCTTTCTCTGACTCTTTCTGTCTCTCTGTCTGTCTGTCTGTCTCTCTCTGCTGTTTCTGTGGAGCCAATTCCTATATACTGGGAGATATATTGGTTTTGTTCTTGGGAGAACTCTGACTAATACACATATTTACAGTTGAAACAACAGAACCCTAGAGGAAATTATTAAAATAATTGTAACCCACACAGCTGCATCTGTGAACTGAGATTCAAATCTATATCTCAATGATTCTAAAACCTCAACTCACTTGACTACCTCACCTTGACTCCAGCACAGACTAGAAGATGAGTTAAAATTCTCAGAAGATATAGTTGAATGGGTTAAATAAAAACGCCTGTGCTCTAGGACACATATTGAAATGATCCAACTGAATAAAGAGACTATAGCAACACGTACAAAAATTACATACAGGGCTCACTCATTCATTTTCTTTCTTTCTTTTTTCATTTATTTTTTTTAAATAAATATCCGTTAAGCACTTCTGTGCCAGGCACTTTTTTAAGAATTGGGGTTACAAAAGTTGAAAAAAAAAAAAAAAAACAACCTCTCATCTCATGTAGCCTACTTTCTAGTAGAGGAGGAGTGCTGATTAACAATATAATTAAAGAAAAACATAATACATTAGATGAGGACAAATGCTAAGTAGAAAAATAAAACAGGGAAGGAGGATGAGCGCTATTAATAGGAAGGTTACACTTTCTGATAGATTAATTAGGAAAACCCTCATTTGAGTAATGCCTTGAAAGAGGTGAGGAAAGTAGCAATGTAAATATCGGAGGGAAGAAACTTTAGGAAGTCAGCATATTAAAATTTTTATTTTTTTCCCTTCTAGTAACTTTTATTGAGGTAAAATTCAAATAACATAAAATGAACCGTTTTATGGTGTACAATTCAGTGGCATTTAGCGTATTCATAGTTTGTGAATCTAGTTCCAGAACATTTTCATCATGACAGAAAGAAATCTTGTACACATTAGGCAGTCACTCCCCATTCCCCCAACCTCTGACAACCACTAATCTACTTCCTGTCTCTGTGGATTGACCTATTCTTGATACTTCATATAAATGGAATCATACAAAATGTGGCACTTCGAGTCTGGTTTCTTTCAGTTTGTTTAATGTTTTCAAGATTCATCCACGTTGTGGGGGGGCACTACAATGAAAATGTCTGTAGCAAAAGGATTCATTGGATGCTGGAGAAAGCATTAGAAGATGAGTTTTAACAAGTAATGGGCCTGATTATGCAGGAGATTAACTATTAGTGTGAACGGTGTGCAGGACAATTTAATACCAATGACAGCATTATGTGAGGGAGGGTTGAGAGATAAGGGAGGGACGTTCTTGTAACATGAGGAGGCAAGGTTTCTCACGTCACTGAAAAATTAAAAAGCCAGGAGAAAAAGTGAGGAACACTGTTGTCCGAAAAATTAGGAAAGGCTATTGCACGTTTTACAACATGACAAAGCCCAGAGTGATGTATTGAAGCTCCAGCATAAAGCCCATAATATAGGGGCAGTCAGAAAACCATGCAAATGGAATACCAAGAATAAATGTAATAGGCTAAAGGAGGAATTTCAAATATAATTAATTACCAAGACAACTCCATAACATCCGCAGCTTGCTTTTATGAGCCAAAGTATGGTTTATAGGTTGTTTGGGGCAAGTGAAGATTGAGAGACAATTTACAGTACCACTTTTCCTTTAACATCTCACCTCTTGTGGGGTAGGTTGGAATCAGGGTTCAGGCTCTCCCGTGGTGGAAAGTCCTGAGAAGTTCTAGGTTGATTGTGAAACTGAAGATGGCTTCCCATGTCGGTTTCCACTAGAGGAACTCCTCCAGTCTTGGATAGCCTGAAAGGGATATTCTCTGGTTTGTGGTATGTTTATGAGAGGAGGGATGTCAAATAGCATCTCACAGACCATTTCCCACAGTGCCCAGAAATGGCTGGCGTAGGCTCCAAACTGCTATGTGCTATTTCAGAAAGTAGCGTGAATAAGCTACGCTCAGTGAGTGAGATGCAGAACATGATCCGTGTATATGGAATTCGAGGATAGTGTGCACTATGAGTTCAGACAGCCATCTTTCAGCTTGACCCTGGAACACCACACAAGAAGTGAAGGATAACTTTATTTATTAAATAATTTTTATTATTAGACAAGTAAAGAGTTGATCTGTGAAAGAAGGAAAATAGTTTAGAAAATCTTTCTGTGAACATATTTTGAAGTAACAATTTTTTTTCTCATAATCAGGGTTTTGCATTTCATTGATTAAATGTATACCTTAGGGGAATTAAGAATTCTATACATAGAGTCTTTAAAGATAGCCAAGTCTTTTGGTCGGGAAGATACATAAAGGATTAAAATGGTATGACTTTGGTTAACTTCATTTCTGTAACAACAGCCCCAAATTGAATGACTCAAGCTTCCACCCTACCCGTGAGCCAGCGTGAGGGCGTGTGCACACACACTGATGATCTCTCCCTCTCTAAAAAGTAAATGTTTCTCACTGACAGATTATTGTCCTCAATGTGGTGATTCAGGCACAGGGGGCATCCACTATGTGGCTCTGCAATTCCCAGAGCCCTACTAATCATCAGCCCCACCCGGAATCGAAAGAGTAAAGGGGACATTTCTCATCCTAAAAGATTTGGCTCCCATGTAGCAGAGATCACTTCTGCTTACATTTCACAGTTAGAACTCAGTTATATGGCAATATTTAAATGCAAGGGAGGTTGTAACATGAGGTTAGTTACAGTTAAGAAAAAGGGGAAACATATTTTTTGGTAGATAACAGCATTTGCCACACCAGCTATTGGTTATTCACTGCCTTAGTGACCATAGAGATTCTCTTCTGTGAGTCTGTGTGCCATATTTAACCCAATGATTATGAACCCAAGGGCAATATTTTGGTTATTGTAAGTTATAATTATAGATTAGCCATGAATAAGAATTCGTCCTGTGAAATTAATCTACTTATTTTTATAATAGGATTTTTTAAATTAGAAATTTGGATACCATAATGTAAACATTGTCTATTTTGTCAGATATTTGACAAAGTTTCTTAAGTAATTATTTTTCCTGGGAAGGAGAAATATGAAGTGGATTTTGGCTGAGTTACATAAATTAACAGCTGTTATAATAACCATATTCAAAGTGTGCCAATAAATATATTCAATGTTGGCCTCTTGGGGTATCTTTAGGGATGTGACTCAGGCCTCAGACTTGACTCTGTATTCATTAAATATTTTGAAGACCAAAATGTTTATTTTATCATCTTTTACCACAAAGTAAACAAAAGTATGGTTATAGAAGCATAATTTTCTAAAAATCTGCTCAGTCTGTGACCCAGTCCATAATAAAATAATGGGATTGTATATGGACAACCAGAAACTGCTATTCTAGTCCATTTGCAGATCAACTATGGATAACTATCAGTGAGGAAGTTGGTCTAATTATAGATCATGTGGGGAAAAAAAGTCCAATAAGCCATCAGTATTTCATGAACAGAAAAAAAGGAAAGAAATAGTTCCCTCTGAATTCCATACTCTTGTCAGGACATATCTGGGGTGATCTTTTGTTCTGGGCACCACATTTTAAGAGATATATTATGGAAGATATATTATGTTCCAAAGATAAGCAGCTAGGAAATCAAATCTTATAAAGAAAAATTGAATAAATAGAAATTTTATTACTTGGAAAAATAAAAGGCAAAGCAATAAATATCAGAAAGCTTTTCAAGTGACAGAGGGATTGGGCATAGGATATCTGACTAGGAACTAGTGAGCAAATTATTTTAGAATAATTGTATGACAAAGAATAATCACTAATAATGGATTATTCTGACACTGTGTGTTAGAACTTAGGTGAGGTATCATATTTGAAAGGGGATGGAAACAAACACTCAGCAGTCACCAATTCCTCTCAATTCTGAAATCTCGCTGGGCAAATGTCGCCAGATCCCCCATCTGCAGGTACTATGTGTTCCTTCCATAGGATTCAGTTCTGCTCTCTGGAAGAGTTCCCTCGTGTGTTTTACTCCACAGTTCTGCTAATCTTTGCGATTCTGTTGTTCTCAGTTCAGCTGGCTCTTCGTGGGTTTGGTAGGTTTAGGATAGCGTGGTTGGAATGACATGGCTTAGCTTCCCGTGGTCTCCCATCCTCGAGGCCAGGCTTGTTCACATGGCAGGGGCAATCAATGCCTTGCGAGGCCTGGCCTACAAATTTGTATACTGTCACTTTCACTGCTCTCTGTAGGCCAAAACCACTCACAAGGTCAGCCCTGATTCAGGCGAAGTGACATTTTAAACGACATAATAACAGGGAAGGGTGGAGAGTTGGTGCAATTTTTATAATCTATGTGCAACAAGAAGCATAAGATAATTATTATATATAAAAGAAACATGTGCTTTGATTGCCATAAATGTAAACAATTATTCTGGGCTCTAATGTTCAAATGTTGCCTTCAGTATTTCTTATTAACTTGGAAAGATAACAGTAAGTTAAAAAAAAAGTTTAATCCCTAATATTAGCATTTCTCATGGGAAACATTTTTTTTCAGAAATCTGTGGTTTCTAGGGACATAAACTTTAATAAAAGGGAAAAAAGAGTTTAGAAATATGTAATAAAGGGAACTGAAAAAAGGTTTTCATGCAAAAATATATTACTGGTAATGATTTATAAAAAATCTGTGATATATTTAATGTGGGTTAAACTTCTAGGACTTTCTGTCTTTGATCTATTTAAAATCCAACTTAAGATAAATCTTATATACATAAAAAGAAAATCAGTTGTACCAGGCAGTAATTATAAATGTCAAATTAGTTGTATATAAAATGAATTCTGTAAAAATTCAAAGGAGGGTGATTTAACTAGTCTGTCTGAGTGATCAAGAGACTTCTCTTGTCTGATGAAAGCATAAGCTAAGGCTCAGAGAATAATGCACATGTCATGGTTAAAAGCCACTGAGAAATGTAGTGGAGTGTGGGGAAACTAGAAAAACAATGAAGATCAGCTGAAATTTAGATTAATCACATTTGAGATACTTAAATAAAAGAATTATTAGGCATTTAAATTACCAAAATGTGAAACACTAAAAAATTATGCAGGGGCATTAAGTAATAAAAAAGATACTTTAAGAACACTGGGTGGGGCTAATTTTGTATTTAAATTAGAAACTGACTGAGACAGAAAGATCTGCTGGAAATTGCTATCATAAATTTTATAGACATTGGTGATGAATATTGGGATTGCAGGGTTCTGTTTGTTTGTTTGCTTTTTAAGATTTATTTATTTGAGGGGGAGGGACAGAGAGAGAGAGAGAGGGGGAATCCCAAGCAGACTCCCCACTGAGTGCTTAGCCCCATGTGGGGCTTGATCTCACAACCCTGAGATCATGACCTGAGCTGAAATCCAGAGTCAGACCCTTTAACCGACTGAGCCACCCAGGTGCACCTGGGATTACAGATTTGGTGATGAAGGAGAGGAATTTATAATGGCACTTTCATTAAGAGGGAAATGATCAGTAAATATCAGTAAGTGCTATCATCAGTACCTTTGCACCCATGCTTCTTTTTTTGTTTTGTTTTTGACAGTATCCTAGAGGTTTAGGTGTGCCTCTAGTTTTATTTTTTTTTATTATGTTATGTTAATCACTATACATTACATCATTAGTTTTTGATGTAGTGTTCCATGATCCATTGTTTGCATATAACACCCAGTGCTCCATTCACTACGTGCCCTCCTCAATACCCATCACCAGGCTGACCCACCCCCCACCCCCCTCCCCTCTAGAACTCTCAGTTTGTTTCTCAGAGCCCATAGTCTCTCAATGGTTCATCTCCCCCTCCGATTTCCCCCCCTTCATTTTTCCTTTCCTACTATCTTCTTCTTCTTTTTTTTTTTTTTTTAACATATAATGTATTATTTGTTTCAGAGGTATAGGTCTGTGATTCAACAGTCTTACACGATTCACAGCACTCACCATAGCACATACCCTCCCCAGTGTCCATCACCCAGCCACCCCATCCCTCCCATCCCCCACCACTCCAGCCACCCTCAGTTTGTTTCCTGAGATAAAGCTTCTAAATTGTGTGATGGGAACATCCCTGCTGAGAATGCAGGATGAGAGAGGGGCAGGCATGGCCTAACTAGGGTGGAGGTACTAACAAGAAGACACTAGCCTAGTTGTGCTCACAGAGAGCTAGAAACATTGTCAGTTTCTCCAATTTGAAACCATACATTATGTTACGAAAACCACAAAGAATTAAAGCCACTTTCCCTGATAAATCTGTTGGTCAGCTAAAGAGCAAACTGCCTTTTTTGACAGCTTTCTGCCAAAAGTTCACCCAGAAACAAAATTAAGACTCCCTTTTCCACAGACTCAATTTGCCCTTATAAATATTACATTTCCCTGTGTTTACAAACTGCATATGATTGATGTCTTTGGTGTTTGAGAATATTCAGCTGCGCTCTAACATAACATCTCTGAGTTATTCTTTGACACTGCTGACAAAAATATGGCCAATGATGGTTTCCACAAGAGATATTACCCAAGATTGCTTTGATTTCCAAATCCCGGTGAATTTTTTATACCAGTGTAATTCATAGTTCCATACAGAAAGTCAGATCCTGAGTAGCTGGGTGGTGGGAGAGGTTTTTTTCAAAACAGAATTCACTCTATGAGGACAGGCACCAATTATAATCAAAATATTATTAAAATTTACCTCCATTAATGAGTATCCCAGGATAGCAAATTATTTATCAGTAATAATTTTCTTACATTTATCAATGTTACTCAAGCTATGTATAAAAACATATTAAACTGTTAGAACACCCACACTTTCTCCTTCTTTGTTGTAACTAGAACAATAAAATACTGATTTTGAGGGTGTTTATTTAAATATTTAATATTTTTATAGCATATTTATTTGTTCATAATTTCATTCAATATTTAGAGAAAGTAAGGTAACATTCTAGTGCTGTGGACACAAGGATGGCAAAGAGTCTGCTGTTGGCTGCCCACATTCTTGGTGGTAAGCTTATACCAGAGGCCTACTGGGACTTCCCAGAGTGGAAATTAGGAAAGGGGGCACTTACAGTGCATAGAGAAGTGAAGAGAAACTTCCCAGGAGAGGTGACACTGGAGGTGAGTTTTAAAGAATAAGTCATTTCTCTAGGCAACAATAGGAAAATAATTCTAGATGGTTGGGCTCTAGTACAAAACATTCCCTATAGGAAGTAACATTTGTCTTGGAGATAATAAATGTGCACTGTATATAAGAAATGAGAATGGATCTGGTTTTCACTGTTATAGCTATCTTACGTTACCTAAAATCTTTAGCCAAATCTGGTATTTGGAAATAGTGAGTGGACTGATAGGAGAATATGTGCTTTGCAAGAGGGCACATAGGTTTTAGGTACATGTAAGGAGAAAAGGGAAGAAACAGATCACTATGGTAAGTTTATAGAAACAAATAGGATGCTGATGTTCTCCAGAGATTGAGCCCTCAGAGTATATTGTCTTTTTAGGGCATATAAGAAAGAGAACATAAAACTTTTTTTTTTAAAAAGATTTTATTTATTTATTTGACAGAGAGAGACAGTGAGAGAGGGAACACAAGCAGGCGGAGTGGGAGAGGGAGAAGCAGGCTCCCCGCTAAGCAGAGAGCCCGATGCGGGGCTCGATCCCAGGACCCTGGGATCATGAGCTGAGCCGAAGGCAGACGCTTAATGACTGGGCCACCCAGGCACCCCGAACATAAAACTTTCTTATATTACATATATAATATATTTGGCTTAATATAAGTATGGATAAATTAGGTTTCAATGAATTGATTGCTCAGTTGTGAAATACCATTTATAATCATATTTTTTTATTTTAGCTCTTCTTATATAAAATATCATGCATTTGAAAGCTTCTTACTGAATTCATTTTCTTTTTGAAAATTAATAAAATGTACCAAAGAGAGTCTTAGGACATATGCTAAACCCCTACACCAGTCCCTCTTTTTAGTTTTAAATTTAGGAATTCCTGACTCAGCAAATGACAGCTACGAGGAACATCTACTATGAACCTAAACTTAATTGCAAACCAGCAATTTTAAAAGTTCCAATTGAAAATTCATAAAAATGCTTTGCTTTATAAAATTAAAGCATGAATTGTATTATTTGATTTGTCTACATGATTTAAACATACATTTGACTGAAGGATTCTTGACTAAATTTATTTGACCAATTGTTCTGTATTGCTGTCAGAGTTTAGAAGACACACATTTAATTGCTGGAGTTTTCTAGATTAAAATATATTCAATCTCTAAATACTAAGAGTATCTGCTAAAGTGCTACAAACACAAAATTCTACCTCCAATTTTCTGATATGTTAAGAAAAAATAAAACATGAATAGTTAAGTCGTTTTACTCTTTTATAAAATTTACTAAGATTTCTCTATTTTCTTCACTAAGTATATTAATAATATATTAAGATCATTGTGTTTACTTTAAAATTAAGATAAATTAAAACCAACCTAGAAAACTCTGTAGTGAATTTTTATTTAATAGAAAACTCTTTATTCCCAAATTTTATTATTCCCAATCTAACAACTAATTTTCAGTTCTTATTTTGTAAATTTGCACTGATAATTATAAATGCCTCAACTATCCAAAGTAATATATGCCAAAGTAATAGGTACAATCAAAATGTGTCACATAAATGAAATGTATTCTGTATATCATTACACTATTAATAATATTCCTCTTTATTTTTAGTGGCCCTCTTAAAATGAAAATGTTTCCTAATTATACGCTAATGTTTTTCCACCTTAATATTTCATGTCATTGAGACATGGATAAAATTACAGGGGAGTCATTGCAAATCTCATTAGCTTTTATATCACTAAAATTCAATTTCACAAGAGAACTCCCGGGTTTTAGGATGATCCTTTATTTTATTTCTTTAGCTGATTTTAAATATATAACCACTTATTTGGGGGAATAAATGTAGCTTGAGTCTAGCATCTCTTTACCTTTTGGTGTATTTTCATAGTCTACAGAGATTAGAATGGGGTGATGGTCATGTGCAGTTTTTAGAAGGTTAATAATAAATAAATCAATAAATCATCAATAAAAAATCATCAATAAAAAGCAGTTTTACTTCAACATCAGAACAAAGATAGTGAAGTGGTGTGGTTGCATGAATTTTAAGATTTGTTTTCATCGGTGAATTATTATTTCATTGCATGCAGGGAACTGTTGTTTGAATCCAGTAAAAAATTAATCATATTAATCAATTATTAACTTTATTTTTGTGGTCACAAGTATGGAGAGGGAACCATATTTTGCAAAATATAGCTCTCATAAACTTGAAAATACCTGTGGGTCATCTATTATGTGCCAGGCAATGTAAAAGTGCTGGTGTGTCCTACAAAGATAAATTAACTAGAGTTTCTTAAATTTGAGAAACTCACTGAATTACCAAATTTTGATGATTTTTTTTTCCATGGTCATTTTGTACACAGTGAAAGTATCAGGTTCTATCTAAATAGGGCAATAGTTAATTCTGATGGGGGAGAAAACATCATTATTATAGAAGCCAACTTTGTGTAGCACAAATCTCTGCTTGTATTTCAACCTACTCACCTTTATTTTGTTAACAGAGGCTGTGAAAATGAGTGCTCACTTAGACGGCAAGAAATGGAAATAATAAAATTAATAATAAAACAGAGGTGTAGAGGAATTTTCACAGTAGAACAGGCCAGTAGTTCATCTAGTTAGGTACATTTATTCTGAGTATTTATTTTCTAGCATGACCAAGACCACATATTTTAGAGAAAAGCATCATGCTGACGAGGTATAGCCTAATTTTCAATATTCTTCTACAGAGAAAATCTTTTCTTTATTCCACTAATGATTATATAAAGAAGAATGATATACTTGAAGCCATGGTAAAAACATTATTCTATCTGAGTAATGAATAAAAATACTTCTTTATTTAAAGTATGTTCCTTTCAATTGACTTTTGAAGAATAAATTCTAGACTTTTAATCACTTTTTGTCATTACACATATGAATATACCTGATAGGATATAAAAGTTTGAGAAATGGGGCAATTATTTAATTGCAGTCCTGTATATTTTTATTAAAGCAATTAAACTAAAACCTCTGCGCATATGCTATATGACTTAGATATGTGACAGAACTACTCTGAATATTACTTTGTTCCTTTAGAAGTCACTTATGTATGCTGACCTTTTTCTTAGCTAAAAGAGGTAAAAGCACTTTCAAGCTGTAGAGTGAAATTTTAAAACGATCAATATACTATATAAAATAGAGTATCAATTTGTTTTTTTCATTTCTTCCATAATAAATTAATAATGTCAAGATGCTAACAGATGCTGGGATTCTGGGGGAAAAAAAGCTTTAAATTTTAATATGCTTTCAGATAGTGAAAATAAAATTCGTTTTCCAAAGCTATAAGCATTTGTTATAAATACAGTGTATCCTGTTAGTCTGAATCTCAACCTTTCAGTGTGTTATCTCACGTAACACACATTTAAGAGGCCATGTCACCTACATCAGGCCAGCTCTTTTTTTTTTAAATTTTATTTTATTATGTTACGTTAATCTCTTTCTTGATGGTGAATATGTGATTACACTGTAAGTTCCATGAGCTTAAGACCATTGTCTGAAAGTTGATGCAAATGACTTTCTTAATCAGAAGCATTTCTTAATCAGAATTGGTGTTGGTTAACATGATAATCAAAAAAGTTATGTGCAGCATGCATACTTGAGAAGTGTTGTCTTCAATTTTCTGAGAGAATTCTGATGATTAGAGTTTTTAATAATATTCACTGAAAGTCAAAGTCATAATTTTATTTTTTTCTTCACTTTTTTCAACAAATTTGTTATAATTTATGGAGTAAGATTGCACAATTTGTGTATGTGTCCCTTCTTTAAAATAATGGGATGTTAAATTTATGAAAACTCAGATGCTATGGAATAAAACACTGGAGTCACTAGACTATAAATCTATAAATAGCTACAAGGTAAACAATGAGTAAAGATATACTACTCTCACCGCTTAGGAAAAAAGTTCTTGCTTAAAGCCAGAATAAAAATACATTCAAATACAAAAGACCAGTTTCATGAAATGCTTAAGGTCAAATACAATGGTATTGCTCTGAAGATACATACATAGGAAAGAAATTGATCAAAACAACAGTGAAAATCACAAAGGAGCTTAGTATATTGAGATGAGGTTAAAATCCTTATTTTCTTATTTTATAACTTCTTTCTTTTGATGGCAGTAAGATGTTATATGGCAATATTTTACCCAGGAGGACTCTAATCTTGAAACATTTTATTTCTAAGAGAAAAAAAAAGGAACAAAACCAGCCATCAGAATCATATATTTGTTCTTTCATAGAAAATAGCCCCAAGCCATAAATCATACAGTCCTAATCTTAGACTATTTCTTGCAATCATGGAAATTAAGAAAGAATAGAATGAGGAAAAAGAGGAAAAGGTGAAAAAGGAGGATTTTAAGAGAAGGAGGGAGAGGGTGAGGGGAAGGGGAATAGGGATTGAGAGTGACAGAGAAAAGATGAAAGAAGAGAAAAAGCAAGAAATTGATGTACATTATTCTCCTGATTCGCCTCAATGGACATTTGGAAGAAGATACACTTTGGCAGTAAAATGTGTTTTGGTTTTTTTTCTGAATATTTTAAACATAATCTTTATGGTGTGGAGATTGTCTTTTTTTCCTCTCACACGGTTAATAACTGTAAATTCATATTCTATCAGGGTTATTTTTCACTGGAGTTCCCACCATCCTGAATTGTCCAGACAAGATTTTAAGTTTCCTTTGGCCAGCATCTGAAGTTTCACTTATCCTGGACTGACATTGTGTTAACCTTTTGGATTCATGTTCTGCCATGATGTTGGTAATAGTTTATTTAAGTGACCTCAAAAAGAATATACTTCCAAGTCCTGATCCCTGGTGCTTGTGAATGTGCCCTTATTTGGAAATAGGCTCTTTGCGGGTGTAACTAAGTATCTCAGAATGAGATCATCTTGAATTTAGGGTGTGCCCTAAATCCAATGGCCCATGTGCTATGAGTGACAGATTTCAGATACAGAGAAGGTACTGTAAGGATGGAGACAGATTGGAGTGATGCGTCTATTAGCCAAGAAGTGTCAAACATCCACCAGAAGCTGGGAGAAAGGTGTGGGATAGATTCTGCCTCAGAACCTGCAGAAGGAACCAACATCTTCTTTGGGATTTCTGGTTTTCAGAACCATGTGAGAAAAAATTTCAGTTGTTGTAAGCCACCAAGTTTGTGGTACTGTATTACCACAGCCCAAGGAAACAAATACAGTAGCATTATCTAAGACTCCACAAAACTCGTGGGGCAAGTTTAAAGTTCAGATGGTTCCTTGGTGATTCTTTATCCGTTCACTCCCCTGTCAGACTGCTACCCCTCTGTAGCTTCACAATGCTGACACTTCGTAAATATCTGATTTTGTGTGGTCATTAAAATTGGTCTCTAAGGCCAATATTTGGTTTTTAGAATCATGATTTTTTTTTTCTACTTCAGCTCCCATTGACAACCTTGTCTTTTCTGAGTTTCTATTTTGTTTTTGGAAGTCCTAAATTTCCTTATCTCATTTTAGAGCTCAGCTGTGGAGTTTTTTTAAAGTCACACTTTTTCGTGGTGCCTGAGTGGCTCAGTCAGTTAAGCGTCCGACTCTTGATTTCAGGTCAGGTCATGATCTCAGGGTTGTGAAGTCAAGCCCCTCGTTGGGCTCTGTGCTGGGTGTGGAACATGCTTGGGATTCTCTTTCTCCTTCTGCCTCTGCCCCACCCTCACCCCACTCTCACTCTCTCTAAATAAATAAATAAGTAAATAAATGTCACATTGTTTCATATATATTAAATATATTATATAATGTATATTATATTATATATATATAATTACACATAATGTATATATAATGTACATACATATATAGAAATATATATGGGATGTGCCTGGACATGGGTTAAGTGTCTGACTCTTGGTTTCAGTTCAGGTCATGATTTCAGGGATGGTGGGACTGAACCCCTCATCAGGCTCCCCACTCAGTGGGGAGTCTGCTTGAAGATTCTCTCCCTCTGCCACTTCCCTGATTCATGCTCACTCTCTCTCTTTCTCTCTCAAATAAATAAATAAATCTTAAAAAAAGAAATATATATGGAATATATATTGTATTTATATGTGTGAAAAATTTGTATGTGTGAAAAGATAGACACAGGGAGTTGTATGTGTTATAGGGATCTTTTCATACTGATTTTACTTGTCATGGAGAAAAGCCTTTTAAAACTGAAATTAGGTAAAATGGACTCATATTTTATGGAGAACTGGACTGATTTCCAAAGATTCCTTTACTCAGCCAAATACAATTTTCATTCTATGTAAGCACTCACAAATTATGTAAAATTAGAGAATGGTTCTAAGAATATTTGAAGAGTCACTTTTGTAACCCCATTTACAGCAGTTGCAGAGTATGTTAAGAATTGTGGATCCGTTGGCTATCTTCATGGTTGGGAAGATACAATATTGTTAAAATGTCCATACTACCCAAAGCAACTTACAGATCCAATGCAGTCTCCATCAAAATCCGAATGAAGTTGGAGGCTTCACACTTCTTGATTTCGATACATATTCCAAAAATATGATAAACAACACATGTAGTACTAGGGTAAAGACAGACACATAGACCAACAGAACAGAACAGAGAGCTTAGAAATAAACCCTTGCAAGTGCAACCAAGTGGTCTTTGACAAAGATGCGAGACCAGTCAATGGCGAAGGGAGAGTCCCTTCAACAAATGGTGCTGGGAAAAGTTGATATCCACACGAACTATTATGAACTTGGACCCTTACCTTACACCATGCACAAAAATTAACTTAAAATGGGTCTTTGAACTAAACATAAGACCTAAAACTATAAAACTCCTAGAAGAAAACATAGAGAGAAGACTTCCTGATGTTGGATTTGACAATGATTTCTTGTCTATGACATCAAAATATAGGCAACAAAAGCAAAAATAGACAAATGGGACATCAAACTCAAAATCTCCTCTGCACAAAAACAAACAATAGAGTGAAAAGGCAATCTACAGAATGGGAGCAAATACTTGCAAATCGTGTACTGACTAGGAGCTAATATCTGGACTGCATAAATTACTCCTAGAACTCAACAACAACAACAAGAACACATAATCCAATTTAAAAATAGGCAAGACTTGAATAGACATTTCTCCAAAGCAGACATACAAATGGCCACCAGGTGTATGAAAGGATGTTCAGTGCAGTAATCTTTAGAGAAATAAAAATAAAAACCACAATGTGATATCATCTCAGAATCATTAGGAAGCCATTATAAAAAAGAAAAACCAAACCAAACAAACAAAAAAAGCACAACTAGCAAGTACTGGTGAAGATGTGGAGAAACTGGAACACTTGTGTACTTCAGGTGGGAATGTAAAATGGGGCAGCTGCTAAGGAAAACAATAGGGAGTTTCTTCAAAAAATTAAAAATACAATTACTATATGAGCTAGCAATCCTGCTTCTGAGTGTATATCTGAAATAATTGAAAATAGTATCTTGAAGAGCTATTTACACACCCATGCTCATTGCAACTTTACTCACAATAACCAAAAGGTAGAGGTAACCCAAAGGTCCATGGATGAACAAATAAAGAAAATACAGTACATACATACAATGGAAAATGACGCATCTTTATAAAAAAGGAAACCTGCCATATGCTACAATATGGACAAAACTCGAAGACATTATGCTAAATGAAATAAGCCAGTCATAAAAAGAAAAATACTGTATGGTTCCAGTATATGTCAAACTCACAGAAGCAGAAATTAGAATGATGGTTGCTAGGGACTGAGGGTGGGGGCAGAAATGAGGAGTTGTTCAATAGGTATTGAGTTTCAATTTTGCAAGATGAAAATTTCTAGTGACCTGTTTCATAACAATATGAATAGAGTTAACACTACTAAACTGTATACTTAAAAATGGTGAAGACTGTAATTTCCAAAGCTAAAAAATTAAAAATAAATAGGTAGATAAATCTAGGACCTTATCAATCCTCTAATACAAACAGAGCAAAAAAAAAAAAAAGAAGAATTCTGGATACTTGGACAATATATTAATTAGTTAATTCAAACTAAATTATTTGTAATGGCACAAGTCATTAGATAATCTAAAGAAAACAGAGTAGAGCACACATTGAAGCAATGTGAACAGGTTCATCTGAAAATCTTACATTTCTTGTACCAGTACCTGATACTTAACTAGATATAGAAGCAGAAACCACTTACTCCGCAGCCAGCTCATAAACTCAGCACTGGATGCAATGTTTTATATTAAACATGGCTCTCTGCTGCCGCATCCAGCCTTCCTCCTGCGATGTGTGTCAACATCACCACCCTGAGCCAGCTTTCTGGAGCTGTGCTCATCTGCCATGTTCTCCAAGTCATAGCGCTCTGCTGCACAGCCAAGCCTGTCGTTTATGCACAGTGCAGAATGTACTGGGCAGCTTGCCTAACATATGCCGTGTTCTTGCCTTTTTTTAAAAGATGTAGCCCAGAAACATCGCAAGTCCTTTTCTTTATAAACATCCTTCATGACATTTATCTCTTCTCTCCCAACATTGTAAAACTTACCTGCCATAACAGGGAACCTCCGATTATGATTATGATTATGCCATCCTCCGACGACAGGCTATGGGAGTGCTGAGATCCTGACTAGAATTCGACCCCTTTTAAAAATTTGGAACAGAATGGGCTCAAGAAGGCATTTCACTTGTCAGAATCTTTAGGCTCGGAGTCTGAACCTAAGAACAAGGACTGTTGTCACCTTCTGCAGAATGAGCAGGCAACCGGACTGTGCGTTTCTTATATTTTGATGACGCTCCTAGCACCTTATTCTGCTCACATGTGCTGTACACCACTTACATGAGAAACCGCTTCTCAAGTTTCTGTAATAGCTAGTGCTTAGGCACTTTTTAAGGATTTCTATACTGGTCACGTTTGTTTCAGAAACATTTTAAAAGTGAAAGACTTTATTTTTAACTACATATAAAAGGTAATTCTTCAGCATATCATTTAGGACATCTCAAATATCATTTTGATAAAAAGCAGTATAAATAGCAACATTGTCTCTATCAAGGATGTCTATTTTTGACAAATTTATGCTGATATTGAGAATTATATAGACCAGATTTCCATAGTTTTATTGTCAACAAGAAATTATTTTATGTTTGCTTAGGTTCCACCTATATCCCAGACCACAGCACACTTTTCCCCCATAGCTCTCTATTTTGCCTGCTTCAAGCTAGATTGCATATGTCAGAATGTATGAATCCCAGGAAGAAGGACAACTGACATCAAACTTTTCGATAAGTCTCAAGGGAACTATTTTAAACAACCTTGGTTTCCAAAGTTAAGGACATGTTTAGTTATTAAACAATAGCTCTTGAGAATGCGTTCTACTTTTTGGTGTTGTCAACGTTGGTTTTGTTGGAATCCTAACCTCAACAGCAAAATGTAGTATCAGTAGGAGAAAAACATTCTAGGAACCAGCAGATTTTCAACAAAGAGTACTGTCAACACCACCTACCTAGTTTGTGGGGCTCAGTGAGAAATGAAAACATGGAGCAGCTTGTTCAAAATGCAGAAAAAAGATGCCTTTCAAGGTACCAACACATAGAGGTTTTTCTATTTTTTCTGCAGTGTCTGACTTCTCACGGTGTTTTTATTTGCTATTTAATGTCAGTCTAAATAAAGAAAAATAATAAATACTTCAAGTTATGAACATGAATTTTACCATTCATTAATATCTTGTACAATGATATTTTAAATGTAAATGTAAGAGCATTTTATTCCTATACAGAATCCCCAAAATCACACAGCTTGTATCTCATAGCTTGTATATGCATGTGTATTCCATTCTTACCAGGACAGGGAAACACTACACAAGCCAACTGAAACGTTTTTGTTTTGGTTCTTTATTCATGCACAGTCAACCAACACCTTCTGCTTTTGGCTTACGATGAGGAAAAACTGAAAGGAAAAGGAGTTACGGGTTGCCCTCCATTTCCCTTTCCTTCTGTGTCATCATTTAACTGGTTGGTTAAAACAGCAAAGTGATTCAGGAGTAAGAAAGAATACTTCAGAGTCCCTTGGTTGTTGGCATTTCTTAGAACACCATTGCCTTCTTTAAGCAAAACCAAGATCTGTTTCAGGTGAAAAGCCTGGCCTCCCAGTTCTGTTGGTACCCACGTTTAGTCATAGACCTCACACTCTCACCTTGTACTTGAACTGAGTCTCGCTGAACTCCTTTCCTATGGATTATTGGCTCACCAGAGTCTTGAGCTCATGCAGCCTCCCGAGCGCATACACAAGTGAGTGTATCTCTGCTCACACACCTGTTCTACTCTCTTAGTTCACAAAACAGAAGTTCTGAGATAAAAGGTTTAATAATTTTAAGACAGTGACAGCAGAGCTTTAATCCAGGCATGCCCCCCCCCTCCCCCCGCCTCCAAGTGCAGGGCCCTATGCACTTGGACATCTACGGGTCACATGCCTGTGAATTCAGCTCTCAATGCTGTATTAGTCCAGAATGATTCAGCAGTAATTTTATTTTGCAATCACTGCAGCATCTGATTTTGACAATAAAAATTAATGGTACTCATTGTTAACAGCTCATTGTGTACAAATCAGGGAAACTTGAGCAGAACACTAATAGGTAGTTATAAAATAATGTAAGTTCTGCCCCTAGCCCTGAGCCTGGCAGGCAGTAGGCACTCAAAATTATTTATTTCAGAATTTTATTATTTAATTGAATCAGGTATCTTGTCTTGGCTCATTTCCCTTATTATTTTTATTTATTTTATTTTTTTAAAGATTTTATTTATTTAATTGACAGAGAGAGACACAGCAAGAGAGGGAACACAAGCAGGGGGAGTGAGAGAGGGAGAAGCAGGCTTGCCGCGGGGCAGGGAGCCTGATGCGGAGCTCCATCCCAGGGTCCTAGGATTATGACCTGAGCTGAAGGCAGACCCTTAACTGCTGAGCCACCCAGGTGCCCCATTCCCTTATTATTTTTAAATTATTTCATGTTTTTAAAAATAATTCCTGTTAAGTAACAACAAACTAGAGAAAGACACATACCCAGAATGTCAATAATTACTTTTCCTAAAATAGGAAGGGTTCATTATATTTCTAATTTAGTAATAGACTTCATTTTAATTGTTTTTCTTTTGATTCCAGAATGCTGCCTATGTTACAATCTTAAAAATACCAATTTACATATTTTTTTTCTATTTTGCATGTTTTTTTCTTTCTTCTGAGATAGCCCCTAGCTTTAGGAGAAGCTTACAAATTGTCACTAGAAGATAGCTCGAGCCCTAAACTCTTCTACAAATCCTTGTTGACATCCACCAGGGATATAATGGGTCCAACCCAGCTTTTGGGTGTGTATGGATCTCCATTCCTGGTGTATGTAACTATCTCAAATGCCCCTGGTTTTGGATCTCCATGTTTGGGGTTCTTCTTGTCCAAAACTCAGAATTTTGGGTCAATTATGCAGGTTTTCTAAGCCTTTTTATTCCACTGAGGCAAAAAAGAATATTTTAATTTTCTGCAGACCATAACCAGGTCGTGAGAACCAGAAAGCATTATCCTGGGCCTTCCCTCGATCTATCCAAGCCATTCTACCTCTCCTGTAGCCACTATGTATGGCACTGAGTATTTTTCAAGGCTCTCTTCTTCCAGAGTTCCTAATGGGAAGCAAATACTTTCTCATTGGAATTCTTCTGATGGCAATCACATTTTCCCAGTTTTTTGCAGGAAAGAGTAAGGGATGGTTACTGAGAACTTATTCAAAAAGGATCTTCTCTCTAGTTTTATCCTAACTAAATTACTGCCTGAAATTCCACTTCTCCCAAAATTCAACTTCTAATAGGAGATAAAATGTTCTTGTGGCATTTTGATCACTTATCCTATTTTATGGCATTTAGGAAAAACTTGAAGTTCAGAAAATAAACTTCCCCTGTAAAGTTTTTGCAGTGGACCAACACCATGCTATCATGACTAAAGTCTTTTTACAAGGTTCTATTTTGAAAGCCAAATATAAACCAATTTTTGTTTCCTTTGCTAGGTTCTACCATCCCTATAAAGCATTTAATGCTTCTGGTTTGGGCCTGTAAGGAAGTAAAAATAGTGAACTCCATTTACAAGTGTGAATCCATTATACTTTTTATTTTTTTAAAGATTTATTTATTTATTTGGAGGGGGTGCAGAGGGAGAGGGGAGAGGGAATACCGAGCACACTGCACTCTGAGCATGGAGCCTGATGTGGGGCTCCATCCCATGACCCTGAGATCATGACCTGAGCCAAAATCAAGTCAGATGCTTAAACAAATGCACCACCCAGGCACCCCAACCCATTCCGCTTTATGAGCATTGACCAAGACAGTCTTAATATTTCCATCAGCTGAACTAAACTTTGGATAGATTTGTTCCTGACTACAGGTCACTGTCCTCCCTTTTCTTAGAGCTTTTACTTTGAGAAAACTTGTGATTGTTAATTCTTTCTCTGTCCCTTTTAAATGTATATAAATCTCCCCAGTGTTATAACTCAGGACTGAATTTCTCAAGGACCTGAAAATCATCTCTTTGAAATGTAAACATCAAAGGGCATAGCATCCCTATCTCCCAGTCTCTGTCACAGGATAGGAGTGTAACTGCCATGAGTGCCGATTAGAAGATACAGATGGCTTAATCACAGAGAAAAACATTTGCCAACTCAGAAATAACCCAATATGTTCACATTTCATTGGTCAACCTCCCCTTTAATGTTCTGCAGTACTTTACACTAGCTCATCCCAGGGCTTAAAAGCCCATCTACCTTTTGTTTTAGCAGAATTGAATTTAGTCTCTCTTCCCTATTGCAATAGTTTTAAATAAAGTCTTCCTTGCCTGTTTAACTTTATCTGGCATAATTTTGCTTTGACAGCAACATTGGAAGACTTACAAATCTTATAAGTGAAGAGCAAGAGTCCCAAATTCTTCTGTTCAAAAATAACAACCATTGCCAGACTTCAAAGATGAATTTGGAATATACCTTAAAGGATGTAAAACATTGTGGACAGAAAGAACTTGACTTCCCCTATTGTTTTTCCCTACCATTTTTGATAAAACCAAATTGTCCATCAATGGCTGCTATAATGGAGAGCAATTTCCCTCTCTTTTGAGAACCAATCATGACCAACTATTCCTGAAACTAGCCGATACATCCTCATGATAAACCTCCCTAAGAACCCCACCTTCATTCTGCTAAGGTAATACAATCCTTTGAAATTGCCTCACTATTTAGAATGAAGTCTCATGTTTAATGATGCCCAGGTAATTTTCCTGTAGCTCTACAATGAATAGTCTGGTGACGTTTTTATTAATGAAAAAGTTTGGTAGAGCCATCATTACTATGATTGCATATTTCTTAAAGAAAACAAGAATGCAGACTGAAATTTGACAATGTATATTTTAGAAGCATATTTTTAGAGGCCATACATTTTCATGCTTATTTTAAAACATTATTGGTCCTTAAATTATTATTCTAATTTCATTTCATATTATATTACAAGTTTAGATGAATCTAGAAGACTGATTCTCAATCAGGGATGATTTTGTCCCCATCCCCGAGGAGACATTTGGCATTGTCTGGAGACATTTTTAATTATCATGACTGGGAGAGGTGGGGTTACTGGGGTCTAATGGATAAAGGACAGGAGCACTACAACATTTTATAGTGTATAGGACACCTTCAAACAGCAAAAAATTACTTGGTACAAAATGTCAGTAGTGACAAGGTTGAGAAACTCTGTCCTAGAAAGTAAAAACGGGCTTGATTTTTGTCAATACTTATGTATCTTAATGAAACTTGAGTAAATTAGTTATTTTACCAGGCACATTGTCTCTTTGAAACCATTATAAGATTGGTGGCTTTCTATAAAAAATTAACACAGTAATGGGAAAGTTCTATTCTAAGCAGAAATAGATTAGAGTTTCTATGATGAACTAATTCAGAATTACAGAGTTTCTGAAAGCTGTCGAGGGGGCTTGATCCATGATAAATGGAAAGGCTAACATAAACTCTACACCAATTTTACCCAAATATTTATATGTTGTTTTCTGTAAGCAAAAATATTTCACTAGCAGCAGGGCTCAGGATCACAAAGTAAAATAAATAAATAAATAAATAAATAAATAAATAAATAAATAAATAAATAAATAAATAAATAAGTCTAAAATGATTTTCTTCCTTTTTTGTCGAGAGAATTATTTTTCACACTGATAGAAGTCTGAAGTGTTAACCTCCCAGGAAAACATTTTCAACATCAAACCTTAGATTTACCCTGTGATATGGTCATATTTTACAACTTTCATAATTTCAGTTTTCATTTCAGAAAAGAGACTTTTCTCTGTTGAAATCTCCTCTTTGATCCCACAAGAAAGTCACAGTGCTAAGTTGTCTTTTAAAAGATAATTTTTCCAATAGGTTGAGGACTTGTAAACACCTGAGAGTTGAGTATGATAATAGATGGATAGGGGAACATGCTGGAATTTAGGAGGGAAACATACTTTATTAATACCATGGGGACACTAGCCTAAGATTCACTGGCCCAGTGCATTCAACTTCCCTTCAGCTTTCCATAGTCTCTAGGCTGTAGATTGTTTCACAATGTCAACTGCCTTGCTGGAATAAAGGGGCCATTAAGAGGGAGGTTTGCCTTTCTATATGTCTTCTACATTGAGTGGAAAAGTTTGAATGAGTTGGATGATTTCATCAAAAGAATAGGTGTTTATTTTTTATATCTAAGGTATTACTGGAATTTTTTAGCATGATAAATTTTCAAATTCTTAAATTTAATCTATTGTGAATAAAATGTCATTAAAGGTTTTATATAAGTCAGATGCCATTAATAAAGATTTGTTTTATGGTCATGTATGAAAAGATGGAAAGTTTAGCCCATTGACATTTGAACTCAGTCATTTTTATGGATATGGTGAGGACCTGAATACTGCCAGAAAATAACAAAGACAGTTAAAATATTTATGTGCAGTTACTTCAGGGTCAAAAACAATTTGGTTGAAATTACAAATGTATTTTCAGTCACTAATTGTTTTCATATGTGTGAGTGCATCTTAGGGCTGGTTTTATAACATTTCAGGGTTTTTTTGTGTGTGTGTGTCTCTTTTTCAGATATTTTCCTATTTATTTTAGTCAATTATTTTTGTTTTGCCTGTTTTCAGACACTTAAAATTTTGCCCTGCCTCTTAGAGAATTGTCTGAAAGCAGAAAGCCACCAATGTTTGTTTTGAAATTGCCCAAATATATGTTTTTCATGAAAATAAATGATTAAGAAATTTAAATGCCATTTGAATTTTTACATTTTCTCAAGTATTTTTACTTTAAAAATATAGGCTATATTTGATCAATGCTTGTTATATTGACTCTTAGGTTTTCACCATTTTATTTGCATTTTTAATTCTATAAAAGCAGGATTTCCAGTAGAATTTTAAATATAATTTCTACCACTCAGTGTAATTATATTGCTATAATGTAAAACAATTTCTCCTTTCAAGACTAAGGTTTTAGAAGAAATCATGTGAAATCTCAGTCACATCCAGCGACATGTTTAGACATAGAAAATTGAACTAAGATGCTAAGAATGTGTAAGTTTTCAAAACGATCTCAGAGATTGCAAAAATTTCCCCCAGATTTAGATAAAAGAATGAAAATGCTTCAAGTTGCAAAAAAGTGACAAAACACCCCATATGCGCAGGTTTACAAATTATTAAAAATAAATGGCTAGAAATAAGCATTGCTGATCATTTTGTCTTTTTGATCAATGAGTTATTATGATCAAATTTGGAATCAACCAGTTCTTTTTCAACTATTTCAACTTAAATTGAGTAAAATAAGTCTATGTTTGCCAGTGTCAGCCTTGGAATTTCAAAGCCACTAGGAGAGAAAATTCTGTTTGAGGCAACTACTTATAAAAAATTCTCCCGAGGGAAATACCTTTTTCCCTTTATTCATTGAAGGATAGTTTGGGATTACCTCAGAATTCTCAATTTAAGAGTATTTCAGAAATGAAATATGTCTACCATATATTTTTGAGTGAATATAGCACTTTTTCAGAAAATTGTGGTTCGTAAGAGAAAACCACAACAACAATAACACATCTCCATGCCGTTGATCCTCATTATTCACAATAGTGAATAGGAGTGGTACAAGTGTTTTATCAGCTCTCTGAGCATCCTTTAGCCCAGCCAAATTGACAAATGCAAGTATCCATCAATGGCATCATATAATAGGCTACTAGATGCAGTTTTGAGGAAAAATGATTTGCCTAATGATTGAACCTTAAGAACAACACATGTAGTATAATAGTTAAAAAGTCTCAAAATCACAAATAAACAAGTGGAATGGCATATGATGTTCTGAGAGAGGTAAATTTGATGTCATAGAAAATAAAATTAATTATTTTTTTAAGATTTTTAAAATTTATTTATTTTGAGGTAGACAGATCACGCGCAGAGAGGAAGGGTAGAGGGAGAAGCAGACTTCCCAACGAATAGGGAGCCTGATGCGGGACTCGATCCCAGGGTCCTGGTATCATGACCTGAGCCAAAGGCAGATGCTTAACCGACTGAGCCACCCAGGAGCCCTACTTTTAATTATTTTTTACACATATTTCCTTCAGACTTTAAATAATTTAGATTTTTCAAAATTCTATGAAATGATCTTGAAATAAATAGGGGATCAAGTCCCTCATCTCCCTCTCCCTCTGCACTCCCCCTGCTTGTACTCTCTCTCTCTCTCTGTTAAAAAAAAGAAAGAAAGAAAGAAAGAAAGAAAGAAAGGAAGAAAGAAACAGGGGTAGTAAATATATTAGAATATCCACGAACTTTATTAATGAAAGACCATTAAGACAAAATTGACTTACCAAATTTCACAATTAGTGATGAATTTATAAGGTAATCAATATGGTATTGATTTAGGAGAAAAACAAATAAATGAGGGAAGCAGAATAAAGCATCCAGAAAGAGATTTTAGTATGTATGGAAAGTTAATATTTAATATAGCTGTTAATTTAATCAGTAAGCAAAGAATGGGTTAGTTAATATATGTTGCTGGAAAAACTGAAATCCATATGTAATAATTTAAAAGTCAATCTAATGTCAAGCCTTATACAGAATATAAATTTGCTGTGATTAAATAATTAAATATGAAAACTCCTGAAATAATTTTGTGGGAGGAATTTTGAAGGTCTGTTTTTATTGAATGAGAACGTATTTTATCTGAACCAATATTTTGGTGTCTGAATATAGATACACAAAGTAGAAAGAACTTGGTGTATGGTAACACCACCTTCTCATCGAGGAAGGAAGAGGAGTGTCCTCCCAGATGGCAGGGCTAGAGACTAGAGTGTAAAGAGAAATGACCTAGAGGAAAGAGAGATGAAGAAGAACCTAACACACCCTACCTAGGGATGGTTGGGTATTGAGATAGGGAGATTGCAAAGGGCCACAGGAATACCTGCACAATTTTCCTATGTCCCTACTGACCACAGTGTGGTGCAGGAGAGGAGAGCAGAAAGAGCAGAGGGGAGTGTCTGCTCAGGCCAGCTCTCCTCCATTCTCTTCCTTATTAGTGGCCAGAAGACTACAAAAAGTCCCTGTGTGCTGTGAGGGACCTCCTAAACACAGCTGACTTGACTGGTGAGATACTGGGGAAGGCCCATCATCAAAGAGCTGAAGGATCTTTTAACTGCTGCAGGAAGGATTTTTTTTCTTTTTTTAAAGATTTTATTTATTTGTCAGAGAGAGAGAGAGAGAGAGCATGGGCACAAGCAGGGGGAGCGGCAGGCAGTGGGAGAAAGCAGGCTTCCTGCTGAGCAGGGAGCCGACGTGGGACTCGATTCCAGGTCCCTGGGATCATGACCTGAGCCAAAGGCAGACGCTTAAAGCTGAGCCACCCGGGCGCCCCTGCAGGAAGGATCTTGAAGCCTGGGGTCTGAGATTTGCAGCCAGACGTTAGGGAGTCTGCAGACCAGTGAGGGATGAGTGGTGCCAAGGCAGGGAGGCAGTAGAGCTCAGCTTCCTGGAGACTGTCACCCTGCCCCGAGAATAGACTGAAAGTTTCTTTTCCTGAAAATGCTCTAGGTCGGCTTCAGTGAGGAGGGAGTTTGACCCACACATAACCTTCTGTAAAGGCCAAACACAACTGGGGGTCAGGGCATCTTGCAGAGAGTGGCTGGACCCTCTTCTTGAAAAAATAAGTAGTATTTCTCTGTCCTTGTAGACATCAGGAAGTGAGGAGGGTGTGGAAGTACCCCAGGGGACAGATTGCACAGAGAGTTAGAACATTGAACTGACTGAATAAAATAACTCAAAAAATAAGTCATTTAGACTGCAAAGAAAAGAGGGGGGAATAATGACATATTTAATTCTCTACATTTTTGTCTTTCCCTTCAATAAGTGGAAATGAGAGTGTGTGAGGAAGATTTTTATTATAGATAAAATAAATTCTCTTACAGATATTTTGTGTCCATGTATTCTACTTTGTAAATATTAATGTCATTAAATTTTACCACTGAGGGGCACCTGGGTGGCTCAGTCGGTTAAGCATCTGCCTTTGGCTCAGGTCATGATCCCAGGGTCCTGGGATGGATGGAGCTCGGGTGAGGTTCCCAGCTCAGCAGGGAGTCTGCTTCTCCCTTTGCCCCTCCCCCAGCCTCTCTCTCTCTCTCAAATAAATAAATAAAATCTTTAAAAAATTTAAAAAATAAAATTTACCACCTAATCGTTACTGCTACTATTTCAGATTTTACTCTGTATGGAAAATGTAAACAGAAGCTATTAGGCATCAAAGAGATATGAAGACATCTTATATACCCCAAAAATGAATATTTAGTCCTAATCTCACTAACTGTATGCATTTAACAACAGAAAATAGTTGTTTAATTGTTAATTTCTATTTTTTATGTGAATTGCATCATGTTTGCCATCACTGTAAAATGAGAACCTAAGTATAAAGAAAAATAAATGTTACATAATGAAAGGAAAGAAAAATTGGGTTTTCAGTGAAATTCAAAAAATGATATAAAATTATAGAGAAAACCTTCTTTGTCAAATTTATTGGATACTTTTTTTACACTTTTTTTTCTTTCCTTGGTCTTTCACATTGCTGACCACTCTCTACAGTGTTTGTCTCTTTGTGTTTGGCAGGAGGTGGGGCAGAAGGGAGATTCCTCCTGTCATTCTTTCTCTGATACTTCTCTGTTATTATTTTATTTTAATTCCAGTATAGTTAACATACAATGTTATATTAGTTTCAGGTGTACAATATAGTGATTCAACACTTCCATACCACACCTGGTTCTCATCACAAGGGCTCTCCTTAATCCCCATGATCTATTTCACCAAGGCCCCCCGCCCACTTATTCTCTGATAACCATCAGTTTGTTCTCTCGAGTTAAGGGTCTGTTTTTTGGTTTCTCTCTGTCTCTGTCTCTTTCTCTCTCTTTCTCTCCCCCTCCTTCCCCCCCCCTCTTTTTCCTTTTATTTTTTCTCTGTTACTTTTAAAATTTTTCTATTTCTGATTGATCTTTTCGGGTTATTTTTCTCAAGGCCTCTATAAACTGAGAAGTGTAGATGTATAATATTGTTAGAAAAAGATAAAGCTTGGAGAAGGGTATTTGATTTTTTTAAGATAGAGTCCTGAGAATGTTTGCTTGCTCAGGAAGGCTGTTATTAGTGTGCAAATAATTGAAGAATCATGCAAGAAGAGGTTAAATTGGAAGAAAAAAAAAACCTCATTAAGGAAGAGATGGAAACACCTGGGCCTCAAATCCCAGGTAAGAGGAAAAGTCTAGAGGAGAGAATACCCACATTTTCTCTAACCTGAGGGAAGAAATAAATCTAAATGCTATTAAGGAGCATGCTTATGGGCATTTATGTGCCTAACTCACATTTAGCAAACACCCAGAGACGTTATTAAAAAATATTTTGGATTTTAGCTCAAATCTAGACCGTTTCTTGTGCCATAATAAAGAATTCATACAGTTTATATAATTAAATAAAGAAACATATATTTCCACAAAAAAACAAAAGTAGGTGAATAGCAGCTCCTAAAAGTTTAATGGCTGAGGTGTGTGAGCCATTACCTAAACTTGACATTAATTTACTCCAGGATCTGGTCCTTAATATCTATGTGCTAAAACAAGAGTAATTCCAGTTATCCTGAACACAACTTCAAGAAAGAAGTACATTATTTGCAAATCCCTATTTATTTATTTGTTTGTTTATTGCTTATACAAATTCTGCGGTATAAGGATCGTCATCTGATTTTAGAGATGATAAAATTGAGGAATAGTGAGATTAAGGAAGCTACCCAAAGTCACACATCTAGTATTTAATGGAAAAGAGATTCAATGACTGGGATTTTCCCAAATCCCAGTGTACTTTGGAATAGAGGCATACCTTGTGTTAAACTGTATTTCACTTTGTTTATTGCTCTTTGTAGATATTGTGGTTTTTATGATGGAATTTTCAAGACTTCAGTGGGGGAGGTCACTGCAGATGTAGTGGAAATGGCAAGAGAACTAGAATTAGACGCTGAGCCCGAAGCTGTGACTGAATTGCTACAATCTCTGATAAAACATTAACGAATGAGGAGTTGCTTTTCACAGAAGAGGGGAAAAAAAAAAAAAGTGGACTCGAGATGGATTGTACTCCTGGTGAAGATGCTGTGAAGATTGTTGGAATGACAACAAGGAATTTGGACTATTACACAAACTTAGTTGATAAAGTGGGGCAGGGATTAAGGGGACTGACAGTTTTGAAAGAATTTCTACTGTGGGTAAAAGGCTGTCAAACAGCATCCCATGCGACAGAGAAATCATTCATGAAAGGAAGAGTCAATTGGTAGAGCAAACTTCATTATTGTCTTATTTTGAGAAATTGCCCCAGCCACCCAACCTTCAGCAACCACCATCCTGATCAGTCAGCGGCCATCAACATCGAGGTAAGATCCTCCATCAGCAAAACGATTGCGGCACACTTTAAAAATTAAATATAATATATATATTATCTTCATACTTAGTGCTTGAATAATAGTAACAACAAAAAAGGCAAATAATACTCTAATAACTAATCAGTTTCCCCAAATAAGCAAGTAGTTTTGTATTTAAGACCTTTGAAAATATTTTTTCCATTCATAAGCATATTTATTCACTGACATTTTTTTCCTAACCAGTTTCTTTATTCCTTTCACTTTTATGTTTGACTATACAGTGCTAATAAGTGAGGAAATTTCCCTGTTGTAACTGAGACCTGATGCCCATTCCATCCCTCTCTCCTTGGTTCAACAGATAAAATTCTGGGAAAACACCTCAGATCCAGGAGTGGGCCCTGATTAGTTTAGCCCAGTCATGACACACATCTCCCTTGTCAGTGTTTGGCCCACTGGTCAGAAAAGTGTGAACTCTGCAGGACTGTGTTGCTTATACCCTGCATATTCCAAAGAGAGGCCTTCAGTCAGCTCCTGAGAAATAACCTCTGAGCCCTTGGAATATGCTGCCTGGTAAGATGGTTTGCCTGTAGTCTTGGGCCATGCTGTATGAACAGATAAATATATCCTAACAATGTGATAGACCATGAACGCCTGTGATGGTGAGTGTAAGGGATAGAGTCCAAGGAGCTGAAGTCAGTCATCCAGGCACTGCAACTGTGACACCAAAGCTTAGGTGAGCTCCCTGGTTTGGCAACATTTTGCATGTGTTGTTGCACATTGTCTGGGAGAATTAAGTGCTTCCTCATGGGATTCCAATGGGAAGGGATAGCTGGAAGCTTGAGCCTGGTTTTGCCTGGACTGTGCCCCATGAACCCTTTCTCTTTGCTTATTTTGATTTGTAATCTTTATCTGTAATACACTGTAATCGTGACTATAACAATTTCTGAGTTCTGTGAGTCCTTCTATTGAATGATCAAACCCAGGAGTGGTCTTGTGGACTGTCAACACATTCACAAATCCAAATTAAGCTACTTTCATTGCAGTGGTTTCTCCTTAGAAATAAAATAGGCACAAAGCCTTAGTTGGCCCAATGAGAAACACACACACATGCAGACAAATACACACACACCCCTTAATATCACATTACTGCTGGATTTTGTGTTATTTCCATATTGTTTCAGTTACATTGTTTGTTCTTTCTTTATAGCCAGAAAGCATTTCAAGTGAAATAAAACAAGATATATTATGTCCATAGAACATGTAGTTCCTTTTGAGTTCAATGTTATTTCAAATGAAGAATTTATATTACCTTTAGTATCAAAGATTTTACTAGAGTTTAAGAAGTTCTTTTTAAAATAACATGCTGATAATTGATTGCCTCTTTAATTAGAGATAAATGTTTTATGGCTGTTAGAGTATCAAAATTATATATATATTTTGTATATATAATATATACTTATTTAAAAATATATG
>NC_138370.1:90580456-90598571 GCF_054177405.1 Leptonychotes weddellii
TAGGGCGCCTGGGTGGCTCAGTTGGTTAAGCGACTGCCTTCGGCTCAGGTCATGATCCTGGAGTCCCGGGATCGAGTCCCGCATCGGGCTCCCTGCTCGGCAGGGAGTCTGCTTCTCCCTCTGACCCTCCTCCCTCTCATGCTCTCTGTCTCTCATTCTCTCTGTCTCAAATAAATAAATAAAATCTTTTAAAAAAAAATAAATAAAAAAAATAAAAATATATGTTTATATATATGCTATCTATATAATCAGTCAAAATTATATATCATATATTGAGATACCATTATATATCATTATACATGTATGTATGTATGTATGTATGTATCTATCTATTTATCAATCTATATCTTTTCCAAATGGGGAATTGTGGCATTGGGAAGGTATCTTCTAAATAATAAAAAGCTGCAGATCCTTGCTTCAGCTATACAAATTTGAAATAAAAAAGTAATTATTGCTTATTAATGAAATTAACCCTGTGATTTGTGTTTCCATTGCCAACAATAGTAGTAAAAGCAATGTATTACTTCTGCAAACAATCCTTTGTGGTTTTAATAAATGAGCAAAAGAATTCAACAGGGTAAATTTAGAAGAATGTTGGAAGGAACACTTTACATGAATACAATGTATTTAATATTTTGTGTAAAAAAACACATTTTATCATTAGCAAAACTTTAATTTTCTTTGGGCTGGGTAAAATAGAATGATACAAATGTTCATTCCCCTGTACCAGCAAAGGAAATAATTCCACATATATATATATACTGAACTATTCTTTTATTTAAAAATGTTTTCTTTTTATCTTTAATACTGCATTTTTAAAGGCAACCCCAAAAGACATGTATTAACTTGCTGGTAATTATTTGTATATTACATCATATAAAGCATAATGTATTGTGACACTTGAAAAGTGTTATATTGGAGAGTAAATTAAAGTGGACAGATTCCAAAAGAATATTTTATTAAATTTTCTTGCTAATGTATTACTTTGACATGAAGAGTTTAAAGTTAATGTAGCTTGGCCTTTAGATAATCCAGCTAAATCAAAAATGTTCCCCTCTATTGTAAATTTTCTTCTTTTTCTCTCCTCCTTCTCCTCTCCCTTTTCCTTCACATTCCTTTCTCTTCTTTGTGTACTTGCATTTAAATACACTGCGTCCTAGAGCCTATTTACAGAGCCAAAGCAAAAATTTAGTTATAAGATTTATATCTTAATTTCTAAGATTTCCCAAAGGCTCATTTAATATTTTTAAAGATTTTATTTATTTATTTGAGATAGAGTGATCAAGAGCAAAAGAGCGAGAGAGAGAGAGAGAGAGCGCACTAGCAGGGGGAGAGGCAGCGGGAGAGGGAGAAGCAGGCTCTCCACTGAGCAGGGAGCCCGATGCCGCGCTCCATCCCAGGACGCTGGGATCATGACCTGAGCCGAAGGCAGACGCTTAACCGACTGAGCCACTCGGGCCCACAGGCTCATTTAATATTAACTTCAGAAGGACTTTACAGTCAGTCAACAGTTTCTTAATATCATTTTGAAGTTGAAGAAGATACTGTTTTATTATTGCCTGGTAGAATAGACCCTATTAAAATATTCTCCCTGTTTAGAAAGGAAAGTTTATCCTATTTTAAAAAAGACAATATTTATACAGCAGTGGAAGGAACATTTATAAAGCAAGCTAAAATATGAGTATAGTGTCAAAGGAACTTGAATCTACTCTGGATTCTATTAGTAAGTTGTTTATTTGGTTATCAGCATATTTAAGTCTATAAAACAAAGACATTGAATAAAGAAAGAATATATGTGAGGTTTCCTACAGGTATGTGATTGCATTTTTCTGACATTATCTAAAAACAATATTATGAAAATGATACAAACTAGTAGGGAGTAGTGACAGAATCTCTTCTTGACCAAACTTAGTGATGTTCCTCACAACACTCTTTTTGACTAGCAACTTGAAAGGTCATAAAATATCCCAAAGCATCTTCTGAATATATTTTGTCCCATGCTTTCATTAACTTATATATTCAAAATTTACTATATAATTTTTGGTGTTCAAATTTTTGAAGTGAAGTCATCCATGTAAAGTCTACAGGCTAAATTGTTGTCTTTATTTCAGTTTAACATATAATTCTACTTTTCTAACCATATCACAAAGTGATAACTGCTATATGAACAATCTTGGGTTTTTTGACGATCACTGATATTGATGTCATAACCCAATCCTGAATCCAACAGATAGTATTTTACGTCATTACACCATATAGAAAATATTATTGTCCAGTGAATAATCAACTATTTTGGTTAAAGACCTCTATCTATTTAAGAAAATATAAAATAATTTAAAATCTTGTCCGTCAACAGCTTTATATTTTTTTGATAATTATTAACGTGACTCTATTCCCATTCAATTTAAGGCTTATTAGGTCAATCGTCTTCATTTTCTGTCTTAAAATTCCATCAGGTGTTTTCCAGGAACAGAACTGATACCACAAACAGATTTCTTAACAGCTATTAAATAATTATTCAAAGGATAGCAACTGCTAGTCACTGTGAAGCCTGGCAGATTTAGATAGCATGGTAACTGAAAAACAATCATCATATTCCATTATTTGTCCTTGATGGTAACTATGGCTCTGCTCTGAATAAAAGTCCTACACAAGAATTTCATTTTTGGGGTGCTTGGGTGGCTCAGTATGTTAATTGGCTGCCATCTACTTAGGTCATGATCTCAGGGTCCTGGGATCTAACTTCGCATCAGGCTCTCTGCTCGGCCGGGAGACTGCTTCTCCCCCTTCTACCTCTCACCCTCACCCCACCCTGCTTATGCTCTCTCTCTCTCACATAAATAAATAAGAGGGTGCCTGGGTGGCTCAGTCTGTTAAGCATCTGCCTCCGGCTCAGGCCATGGTCTCAGGGTCCTGGGATCGAGCCCAATCGGTCTCTCTGCTCAGCAAGGAGCCTGCTTCTCCCTCCCCCTCTGCCTGCCTGTCTGCCTACTTGTGATCTCTCTCTCTCTGTCAAATAAATAAATAAAATCTTTAAAATAAATAAATAAAAAATAAATAAATAAATAAAATCTAAAAAAAATTCATTTTCTATGAAGCATTTATTGATAGTGATAGGATACCCACTAATATAAAATTAAAATCTGTGAAACATTTTCTGAAACCGTGACATAATTGTACAGATTTCTGTTAAGTAAATGTCACTGCTTTGCAGTCAGTTTGCCTTGGATCTAATCAGTTGGAATCATTGAATATTTGAAGTGGTGTGAGAATGTTTATCTTTGTTTTTTATTTTTCATTCCAAATTACTTTTTTTGGTACAAATGTATTTTTTTAAATGCCCTTCAAGTAAGACCTAACTTTGTATGGAAAGAAAGAAAAAGAGAGACTATAAGAATTTATTCAGTTACTTATTTATATCAAAGACCCCTCCCCCCCAGCCCTCACCCAGAAGAACAGCATGCATTGCAGGCATTTTCATATTATAATTTTTTTTAACAGAAAGCTTTTATTTTTCTTTGATTCAGAAGAACAGAGTTCTTTCTGCTTTATGTGAATTTATTTAAACTGAAGAACAATCTATGCTTAAGATGTCTAGTGTATTTATACTAATGTCCCTAAAATAATTAAAGCAGTATAAATTTTAATGGTTAAAATTGTCCTGGCATTACACTACATATTTAATGGTTTTATTTTTAGTCTAGAAAAAAAAAAACTACCAAAAAATTTAGAAACATTTTAAACAATCCTCAAATCTACAAAATTGTGGACAATTGTTCAAAGAATATAATACTGACTGGTTTGCAAAACAGAGGCCTTAAACAGTGTTCAAGCTGCAGGGTAATATTTCATCATAAATATTTATTGATAATTTAAAAAGAGTTACATTGTACTTAGTGCTAGGTTTTAGATTATTATACAGATGTCCTTTACTTAAACTCAGTTGGGAGTCTCAAAAGATATAATTCATAAATCCACCCTATGATAGATTTGCAAGAACTGAAACAAAAAGATGAAGACCAGGGCGCCTGGGTGGCTCAGTTGGTTAAGCGACTGCCTTCGGCTCAGGTCATGATCCTGGAGTCCCTGGATCGAGTCCCGCATCAGGCTCCCTGCTCGGCAGGGGGTCTGCTTCTCCCTCTGCCCTCTTCCCTCTCGTGCTCTCTGTCTCTCATTCTCTCTCTCTCAAATAAATAAATAAAATCTTTAAAAAAAAAAAGATGAAGACCAAATTTTTAACAGAAAAAAAGATTTTGAGGTAAAAACATTCCTTTTACACTGTGTTGGAAATAAAGCTTCTAAAATAGACCTTGATTATTCTTTAATCACATCAGCAATGTAGAGACTCTGTTTAAAGCCAAAGAATGCCTTGTACTTCTCCAGACAAAGAACAAATTGAACTCTACATCAGGTCTCTAACAGATGGATGAGGGCTATCATACATTATACCAGAATCAATGCCATTTAGCTCTGTCACTTTCCAGGCAATAAATATAGATTTCTTATACAAGTGATGTTTTATCTAGGATATTTATTCTTTCAGTTTTAAGTGGATACCAACCTATTAAATACTTATTTTACAGGGTGCCTGGGTGGCTCAGTCGTTAAGTGTCTGCCTTCGGCTCAGGTCATGATCCCAGGGTCCTGGGATCCAGCCCCGCATTGGGCTACCTGCTCTGCGGGAAGCCTGCTTCTCCCTCTCCCACTCCCCCTGCTTGTGTTCCTGCTCTCGCTGTCTCTGTCTCTGTCAAATAAGTAAATAAAATCTTTAAAAAAATATTAAATAAATAAATACTTATTTTATAATTTACAAAATAGGTTGTTTGAAAGAACCAAAAAAACCAAAAAAAACAAAAACACATGGCCTCCAGGAACAATATATTCACATTATATTATATTGCACTCAGAAATAATACAGTCTTGTTTAGGTTTCATCAGGGAGTCAACCTAGATTGCTGCAGTAAAGACTCATAAGAAAGTATCTGTATAATGACATCTGGAAATGCTCCAGATGAAATCTTTTCTAATACACAATCCATCTGGTACTTGCCTGGAAGGAAATCTTCAAAGAGAACTAGAATACAGCTCAAATGTTCTCTCAAGTGACACCCAACGGGGTCTGCAAACTCATTTGCTCTATCTCTGCTTCAGTGAATCTTGTATTCAAATCAGTATCTATTGACATAAAGTTACTTTTTCTTTCTTTCAGCAGAGATGTTCTATTTATGGTATTTTAACCTATAACCTCATCCATTTGTCTATTAAGTTTTAGCTTCTATTCTTTATTGGATGATAATAAATTATTTCTTTGTGGTAAACACACAGGTAGAAACGTTTGCTCTAAGGAAAAGGGAGAGTTCTCCAGCATTTTTTTTTAAACTTCAATTTCGTAGTGTGATTGTTTTGAGATGATGAAACTGATAATAGCGCCCCCTGCCTTGCTCTTCCTCTCTCTTTGCCGCCTAACAATTATTCCAAGGATGGGATATGATGGTACTAGGAGACTCTCTGTTTCCTTTTCCTATTTCCCAAAGCCATGAAATCTATCACATGATTTTTAACCCACTTACACTTAACTTCATGTAATGGTCAGTCCTCTAAAACTTATATAATTTGGAAGCTTAAACCTAAAAATCTTATATCACAAACACTCTTGAAAACAATGCAAAGAGTCACACCATTTGGGCTTCTGACAATTACAAATTGCACATCATAAATTTATACAAAACTATTGTCACCATATTTGGGGTCATAGATATGGGTAATGCATTTCCCTTAATAATAAGTTACTGAGCACTCATAAGGCAAGTATTTTCTAAACTCCTGATGTGGATTATCTCTTTAATAATATCAAAGCAATTTGAGGCTAGTACTGTTATTCTCAATCCACATATAATAAAATGGAAGCACTAGGGTTTTATAATATCACTAAACCCACATCCATATAACCAATAGATTGTGGAATTGAAATCCAGTCTGAAAAGTGAGTTAAATAGTCATGGAAAACCTCCCCTAGGATTAAAAAATTCCATCTCAAAAGTATTAATATTACTGTGAATTAATGAATCAAATCATTACATATCTGCAACTGAAAGATTTTATAAAGCATACACTTTGCTCTGATGTTGGAATGCCCTCAATAATTGCTTTACATTTTAATGTTTTTTATTTCTCTAAAGTCCATATTCATATAGTACTTCTATTTAATCTATATCCATTTCCTTTTTATATATTTATATATGAATACCATTTTAATTTGAAGTTACTCAATCTTTACTTTTCTCACCGAAATCTGTTCCAGAGACAGAACACTGCAGTCTCTGCTTTTCAACACCTGCCTTTGAAATAATTAATTTCTGTGATGACAAAGAGTACTTATATGCCTAAGAAGAAAATGTCAAGATTCTCTTTCATTGTCAAAAGTGTCTGAAACTGTCGAACTTCAGTCTAGAATCTTGACTTAAGATAAGTGTGTTTTCTAAGATATCCTCATCATATTTCTGGTCTTACCATAACCCTATAGGCTTGGCCGCACTGTCTTTCTGCTCCATTCACTACATGAGTAAGCAGCAGCCAATGATGCCTGCATATGACACTTACAAGGACAGGAAGCTGGGGAGGAAGTTTTGCCATTTCCTGAATAAGAAAGAAAATAGCTGGGCAGTAATAAAATAATTATGTAGGAACTAAGATTGCCTCTAAGGATTGTACTTGATGGACAGTACTAAAAAAGATAAAATAAAATTATATTAGCATTAAGAAATTTTTCTTGGTAAATAAGCTAAGTCCCACCTTGAGTTAAAGAGAGAATTTTTTTTTAACCACGATTTTGTACACACACACACTCCTTGCTATAAAGAATGCAATTACTTCGTATTACAAGGGATGTTATACAATTGAAGCTAAAGAAACGTTGTGTGTCAATTATACTTCAATAAAAAAGAGTACATTCTTATTATAAGGGATAAATTGTAACGGATTTATGAATACATCAGGCGAGTATTACTGAAGGAGATACTGCAAGTGACCAATTCTAAGACTCAGAAATCTCTGTCTAAAAGAAAAAAAAAGTAGATTAAATATGTCTAGGTGCTTTAAGCTTGCTCTATAACTATCTCTTTAAAGAGAATTTCTATTTGGATTCTGTCATTTTGTAATTTAGGGCAATTAGCAATCAGGTAACCAGGGTGAACTTTGTTTATTCCAATGGTGATAGAGATTCTGACCTCAACTATTTATTCTGAAAAGAAACATATATTTTTATGGCAGTACTTAATTAAATTAGTTTGAACTTTTAATGTCAACTAAAGTGGCATCTTCTAATTAGCTTACAATAAGACAATATAGAGTTAGTTTTTATAGGATATTTTTTCCTTTGGATGCTCTTTCCTAATTCATCCATTGTTTCCCATGTTTTCAAATGACCATTTATGAGGTTTTATTACAGTCCATGTTCTTAAAAGGCTGTCTGAAAGGCCATAGAAAATTCTGATTATAAACATTAAAACAAAGTGTGTGTGTGTGTGTGTGTGTGTGTATAGGGGAAGCTGGGTTAGAAGCAATGATCTTATTTAGTTTGATGCAAAGAACATTTCAGCTATTCATATTTCTACAAGTTATATCAGTGAGTTCAAATTTAAGATTGTAATATGTAGGCACACATACACAAGTGCTGGAACAAATATAGAAATTTTGACATTTCTCTCTCTTTGTCTTCAAATCCACAGTTTAATCATTTGATAGATGGGACACATCTTTTTAAATTTACCTGTATGTGGGGTCGGACACCTTTCTAGATTTATAGCAAAGATCTAAAGATTTCACTGGACACAACCCAAATCCAGCATTAATGATATATGGAGGCCAATAAAAAAGTAAAAAGAAAAAAGAAAGAAAGGCTTTAGTAGTAAATGTTTATTCCTAGAATTACTGAGAAAATAGGTAGGTTCTCCAGAAAAATCTGGGATATATCTGCACTGGTCACTTTATTTATTTTATTTTATTTCTGGGTGTCTCTTTAATGTTAACACTGTTTTAAAACTGGAGCTTATCTAGAGGATTATGTAAGATTTGAAAAAAAAATGTTGAATAATCTAGAACAGCATTCAAACCTGAATTTATCAAGAGGAAGATGAAAGACTTGGAAAGTGTATTGAAGAATCTGAACTTTTAATACCAATAGAAAAAAAAATAGTGGGCACATGACATTAGGGAGGCAGATTTCAATTTTCAGAAGAAGACTCTAATAATTAAAACTGTTCAAATAGGCTACATTGTAAGAAGAAAGTGTCTTAAATTGTAATTCTTTATAGTTTCAATGTCTTTTTACATTAACCATTTCATTAAACTTCATTGAAGCAATGCAAAGCAGAATTTTTTTATTATTTCACAGATGAGAAAACTGAGGACAAGAAAGTTCAGAGAAGCCATTACAGACTTGCAGATGATATATTTGATGAAGGGCTAATATTCAAAATATATAAAGAACTCATACCAACTCAACTCAATACCAGGCAAACAATCCAATTAAAAAATGGATAGAGGAGCTGACTAGGCATTTTCCCAAGGAAGACAAACAGTTGACCAACAAACACATGAAAAGATGCTCAACATCACTAATCACCAAGGAAATGCAAATCAAAACTATAGTGAGATATCACCTCATACTTTTCAGAATGGCTATTACCACAGGGCAAGAAATAGCAAGTGTTGGTGATGATGTGGACAAAATGAACCCTTGTGCACTGTTGGTAAGAATGTAAATTGGTGCATGGTCAGTATGGAAAACAGTATGGAGATTCCTGAAAAAAAAAATTTTTAACCCACAGTGCAATATTGGTTTCTGGAGTAGAATTCAGTGATTCATCACTTACATACAACAACCATTGCTCATCACAAGTGCCCACCTTAATACCCCTCACCCATCTAGCCCATCCCCCACCTACTTTCCTCCATCAACCCTCAGTTTGTTCTCTATCATTAAGTGTCATTTATGGCTTGTTTCCTTCTCTTCCTTTTTTCTTCCTCTTTCCCATATGTTAACTGTTTTCTTTCTTAAATTTTACATATGAGTGAGATCATATGGTATTTGTCTTTCTTTGACTTACTTATTTCACTTAGCATAATGCACTCTAGCTCCATCCATGTTGTTGCCAATGACAAGATTTCATTCTTTTTGGTGGCTGAATATTATTCCCTTCTCTCTCTCTCTCTATATATATACATACATATATATACATATATATACATACACACATTTATACATTTTATTTATATGTGTATATATGTGTGTGTATATACATATGTATATATATATATATATGTGACCTATATATCACATCTTTTTTTTTTAAAGATTTTATTTATTTATTTGAGAGAGACAATGAGATAGAGAGAGCATGAGAGGGGGGAGGGTCAGAGGGAGAAGCAGACTCCTTGCCGAGCAGGGAGCCCGATGCGGGACTCGATCCCGGGACTCCAGGATCATGACCTGAGCTGAAGGCAGTTGCTTAACCAGCTGAGCCACCCAGGTGCCCCTATATATCACATCTTTATCCATTCATCAGTCGATGGACATTTGGGCTCTCTCCATAGTTTGGCTATTGTTGATAAAGCTGCTATAAACATCAAGGTGCATGTACTGCTTTGAATCTATATTTTTGTATCCTTTGAATAAATACCTAGTAGTACAATTGCTGAATCATATGGTAGTTCTATTTTTAGCTTTTTGAGGAGAAGTTTCCTGAAAAAATTGAAAATAGAACTACCATATGATCCAGCAATTTCACTTCTGGGTATTTGTCCAAAGAAAATGAAAACACTTGGGCTCCTGGGTGGCTCAGTTGGTTAAGCGACTGCCTTCGGCTCAGGTCATGATCCTGGAGTCCCGGGATCGAGTCCCACATCGGGCTCCCTGCTCGGCGGGGAGTCTGCTTCTCCCTCTGACCCTCCTCCCTCTCATGCTCTCTGTCTCTCATTCTCTCTCTCGCAAATAAATACAATCTTTAAAAAAAAAAAAAAAGAAAATGAAAACACTTATTCCAAAAGAGATATGCACTCTTATGATCATTGCAGTGTTATTGACAATAGCCAGTGTATGAAAGTACCGTAAGTGTCCTTTAATAGATGAATGGGTAAAGAAGATGTGACATGTATACATAATGGAACAGTACTTGGCCATAAAAAATAAAATCTTGCCATTTTTTGACAAAATGGATGGACCTAAAGGGTATTATGCTAAGTAAAATACGTCAGACAAAGAAAAATACCATATGATTTTATTTATATGTGGAATTTTAAAAACAAACCAAATGAACAAACAAAACAGAAACTGACTCATAAATGCAGAGAACAAACTGGGAATCCCTAGAGGGAAGAGATGTGGGGGAGTGGGTGACACAGGTGAAGGTGATTAAGGAGAACAAACTTCCAGTTATAAAATAATTAAGCCACAGAGATGTAAAATACCACATAGGGAATATAGTCAATAATAATGTAATGGTGACAGATGATAACTAGACTTATCATGGTGAAAATTTTGTAGGAAAAAAAAGTAAATTTTGCTGTTCCTACAATATAACACTACATAGTAGTGAGAATTAAATGGACTAATACTACATACAACAATATGGCTGAATCACAAAAATAAGTTGAACAAAAGAAGCCAGACACAAAGGAGTACACACTGTGTGATTCTCTTTATATAAAATCAAAAACAGGCAAAACTAGTCTGTGCTACTAGGACTCTTGAGGGGATCAGTGACTGGGAAGGAGCACAAGGCTGGCTTTGGACATGCTAGTAATGTCCTGTTCTTGATCTGGGTGTTGCTTAGACAAATGTGTTTCTTTTTTGAACATTCAATAAGATATATACTTTTCATTGTACACTTTCCTGTATGTATATTGTACATCAATTTGGGTCTCTTAAAGGTAGCATTCACTCAAAAACAAAACAAAACAAAACAAGTGAACAAAGTCATTCCAAGCTCAAATCTCAAATACTGACTTTATTATTCTAATCCATGTTTTCTATTCACTACAATACAGTGGTCTTGAGTGGATACACTGGCTCATGCAATATGGCATAATTTTTTAAGAGCCCATAACTGAACCCAAGAGGCAATAGAGTGGATTGAATGAGAACACAAACTATGTAGCTAGATGGTGTCAGTACAAATTGCAGCTCTACAAGTTACTGGCATCGTTCTCATTTGTAAAATGGTGTTAGTAAATTTGCATGCCTTAAAAGATTGGTCGTGAAAGTTTAGCAAGTTAAGGTACGGAAATTGCTTAACAGTGTATAAGAACTCCATATTAGTTAAAATAATCATTATCATCTTGTGTGATGGAAGGTACTAGATATTTGTTAGTTTCCTTATATACCATCCAAAATGTTACTTTGGAAGACAAATTTACATACTGTAGTAGGAATTCTAGAAATACAGGAATTTAGAGAGAGGGTAGTAAATTTGAAAATGGTGAGCTCTTGAGTTCTTCTTTTACTGTGATATTCTATGTACAGTATTATATTGTAGGTGTCAAATAGAAGTTGTCTCCCACACTAGATGTGCCTTTGATTTTTTTCTTTACCCATACAATTCAATCCCAAAGATTTCCAAACTAGGTCTGAAGTGGAAGAAATTGTGGGGGAGGGGCAGTGTGTGAGGGCAGCTGATATGTATGCTTTGGAATGCTAGCACAGGACTTAGTAGAGAAGGATATATAAAAATCTTATTTAGTAATTATTTATATAACGTGTGCTTACAGGAAGCATTTTCCTGAAATGTTCAGTTTTGCTTTTAATATTTCCAGATTTGCGGTCTACTAAGGTAACGAAAATAAATAACCCATATTTGCTTTATTGGTCACAGAACTGGAACTCTCAAGTAAATAACCAAATTTGCATATTTGAATTATATACATATATTTTACTTATTTGTTTGTTTGTTTATTTTTAGAGAGGGAGGCGGGTGAAGGGGCAGAGGGAGAGAGAGAATCTTAAGCAGGCTCCAGCTTAGCACAGAGCCTGAGGCGGGGCTTGATCCCACGACCCTGAGACCATGACCTGGGCCAAAATGGAGAGTCAGATGCTCAACCAACTGAGCCACTCAGGCACTCCTGAATTGTATACTTTAAGCCAACATGATGTGAATGCTTCTTTTCCTATGGTGATGGAACAAGAGAAGGTATAAGTTAATCACAACATAAATTGAGAAGGAATGTCAATTTGTCAGGATGCTATGAACTGTAAAAAGATGGATGCACTAAATGTGTAATGCTATCTTCTTTGTTTTCAAGTGCATAAACTTTGTGATAGATCCTTAGTTTTCTTTGGGCTACAAATTTATTTATCCCAATATTATTAGGAAATGATTAGACTGAATAGAATACTTTCATCCAGTATAAGCTATGACCCACAGACCATTTCCATATTTGCACTTTGAAATGTGTGTAGGTTTTGAAATAGGTTTAGTTTTTCTGTTGAACAAGGAAAGTAAGGGTTTTTTTTTATTTTTTTTTTAAAGATTTTATTTATTCATTTGAGACACAGAGATACAGAGAGAGAAAGAGCATGAGCAGTGGGAGAGGCAGAGGGAGAGGAAGAAGCAGACTCCCCGCTGAGTCAGGAGCCCGATGTGGGGCTCGATCCCAGGACCCCGGGATCATGACCTGAGCCGAAGGCAGACGCTTAACCATCTGAGCCACCCAGGCGCCCGGAAAGTAAGGTTTTAACCAACATAGAAAAAAATTCCTGTAAAATAATGACAATGGATGGATATATTGTACCCAATATGGGCTCTCCTATTAGAGACGGGTCTAAATAATCTAATAACTACAAACTTGAAGTCCATCAAGATGAATCAAGCAAAAAAAAAAAAAAGGTGGAAAAAGCTGAGAGTACAGTACAGAAACTTCAATGTGGACAAAAAAAGCAAATGGGATTGATTTAATAACCACTTTTGTAGAGGAGATAAGATTTCTTCTCTACCCTCCTAGGGTCTCCTGCAGGAACTGACATAAAACAGATTAAGAGAAGAAAAACATACAGATTTCTAGTAAATTTTACATGTAAGTGAGAGCCTTCGCAAGAAAATTGATGACCCCCAAAGAAGCAGTTAGAGCTGATCACTTACATACTAAGTTGGACAAAGAGTAGTGGTGAACTGTGAAAACGTGGCAGGCATGGGGATTTGAGCTAGGGAAGTCAATGGAGGAAAAAGAACTAAGAGGATAAGGGTGGTTTAGCAGGTTGTTTGTTGGAAGCCTCTCAGCCTGGACTCCCCATCTCTAGTTCTAAGAATGCCTCCCTTCCTTTTTTCTTGTACAAGGAGGGTACCTTTCATGTGGGAGTTTTATCTCTTGCATTGAGGAATTAAAAAAAAAAAAAGATCCAAGTGTCCCTCCTGCATCTGCTATTTCTTAAGTGACTTTAACTCAAAATATTCAACATGTAAAAGTGGCATATTTTGGGGTAACATGCTCTAAACTTTTACATTTTCTATAGAAAACAATGAAAGTGCTATCCAGGATGAAACCCATCATGTTAATAACAGCTATTAATTACAAAGAGTACTTTAGTTGCAATATATTATGGTGATTAAGCAATAGAAAGAATAATGACAGAATTATAAAATGATGTATTTTTTCAAATTAAGAATACATTTTCATAACTTATTATAAATATTATTTTGTTGACAACTCAGAGACTGGAATATGGTCACTAGCACAAACAATGAGATAAAATTAGGCTTGCTTTATTTTTTTAAAGGTTTCATTCATTTATTTGAGAGAGAGAGAGCACAAGCAGGCAAAAGGGCAGAGAGGTAGAAGCAGGCCCCCTTCTGAGCAGAGAGTCCAACACAGTGCTCTCTCCCAGGATCCTGAGATCATGACCTGAGCCAAAAGCAGACACTTAGCCGACTGAGCCACCCAGGTGCCCCAAATTAAGCTTGATTTATATGAGAATTAAAATGTGCTGATTTTTTTGGTTCATTTTGCACTTGCAAAATATGACAAAATTCATCAAGGATGATTAAATGTACAGTGATGAGCAACTTCTGGAAGAAAAGTGGTTTTAAAAATATTGACTTGGCAAAATATTCTAATATTTGGCATTTGGATGGCTGTTTGTTTTTCACTGTTCATTCAGAAATGTGTATAAAACATTGGTAAGAAAAAAACGTTAGTAAGAAATTTATCGTTATAAAAATTAGAGCTTACCTATATGGCAGTGTTTTGTTTTTCTGGTAATTACAGCAAATTTGAGTCAAATCTTAAAAATAGCAACTTGTGGATATGCATTAGTTAGTTTTGGCTGTTTTTAAAAACAATCTATTTTACTTATATTTCCTGTGCCAGAGGAAATGCTTGGAAATACAAATAATAGAAGTGAGATGGCTTCTCTTTGCCATAAATGAAGCTTCAGGTTTTAGACCCTTGCTATATGAAGGCTCTTCCATCGTGCCCAGGACAACTGAATACAGCTGTAGTGAGAATTCTCCTTTAGTTAGAGCCAATGCTGATCCTTCAGATTCTGCTGCTGTTTTTCAGAATGCAGTTCATGCTCTTGGCCTCATATGGGGAAACAAACGCAGTGTTAAGAAGGGGATTTTGAAACACAGGAACAGCTACACCGCCTATAGCACTTCTGCTGTTGAGAATTTGGATCTTTGAGATCTGCTGTAGATGAGATACAGAGCAATAATCTGTGGTAAGTGGAAATACAAAGAAATTAGCCATGAAGATGGGGTGCCTGGGTGGCTCAGTCGTTAAGCGTCTGCCTTCGGCTCAGGTCATGATCCCAGGGTGCTGGGATCGAGCCCCACATCGGGCTCCTTGCTCAGCAGGAGGCCTGCTTCTCCCTCTCCCACTCCCCCTGCTTGTGTTCCCTCTCTCGCTGTGTCTCTCTCTGTCAAATAAATAAATAAAATCTAAAAAAAAAAAAAAAATAGCCATGATGGACCAAGAATGAAGAAACTATTCAAAAGCACTCATCTAAAAAACAAAACAAAACAAAACAAAACCCAAAAGCACTCATCTGATCCACAATGGTTTTCTCTAAGGAGGCAGTTATGATCCTCGTTAAAATACATGGCTTATTTTCTTTTCTATATAAATACTTTTTCAAACAATCCTATTTAAAAGTAGTTTATATAGATATTCCCACAGATGTTAAATTGATAATCTGATGTGATTTTCTTTATCATGTCCCTGTTCCCTATTGCTTGACCATTGTTTGTGATTATTTTCTTTGTAGTATATTATTATTACTATTAGTAGTATTTTATTAGTATAATTAGTATTATTTTTCCCTACTAAAGAATTAGCATCCAAGAACTATCCCTGAGTTTTTCTCCCAAATTACCCTAAGATGAATTTTCTATTCTTAGAAACGTCCAAGAAAGGGATTCTACAATCTTATCTGATAACATACATATCCATAAGGTTTTTTGCATTCATGAACTACTTCCTCATATCAAATCTAAATTGCTCCTGTTCCAAGCTATACCCATTTCCTGTGGGTCACTGAAGGTAGATGTAATAGATGGTTGACATTTTCTATGTACTGGCATTAAGCATAAAACTTGTTAGTCATGTAATTGTGACAAATGGAGCAGAATCATGAAAGAAAAAAAGAAAGTTCATTGATATTCTTCAGGTTAATACCAAGTGAATTCAAAAAGATTCAAAAGAATTTTCTGAAATGATATCCCCAACTTCAGTAGACTATTACAGCTCTTATTGTCAGAAAATTATGATCAATGTACTCAATAGAGAGTGAGTGGGTAATAGAGCTCATGGCACTATTCAGGCTTCTTGTATTTTTAAGGACTAGTATTTTAGTTTATTTCTCTTTTCATTCATTGACTTGGTAATCTTCTCCCCATTCAAAATGTAAATCAGGAGGAAATCACTTAGATTGTTATTTACACTTGTTATGAATTTTGAATGGCAGAACTTACAGATAATAAATACAGTAACTAGAATTAATTGAAACCATTTTGAGTTTATTCAAAAACATGTATAGAATTTGCCAAATTTCTGTGCATAAATATAAGTTGTGTAAGTATTCCTCACTGAATCCCTCCCCAAATGTTGTGGAGTATACAGTATTATTGTCCTATTTTATCTTTCAAGAAAATGAAAAGAGAAGACCGTTTGAAGAAGCTATGTCATAATGACTTAACAGGTTTCCAGCTACTAAAAGGAATGAAAAAGTTCTCTACACACATCTATAGACTTTTGAATATATCTTATAGGTTTGGATTGAAAATTTATGGGTGATTTAAATATACAAAAATAAAATTAAGAAGGAAAATATAATTCCCCAAGATTGAAAAAGTACAAATAAATTAAGTGTAGTAAAATAACCAAATCAAAAATAATTATTTCAAGTGATTTTAAACACTGAATGCTAATTGTACATTTGCTGGAAGATATAGTCTGAGGATAAATAGATATGCAATAAACACTTAAAACTGTGTTCAGTAGTTTAATTAGCTAAGTAATACTGGTATCATTTTGGAACTTTGAGCATATTTCAGAGAATAATGAAAATATTTAATCTTTAGCAACCAAAGTATGTAGTGTGACAGAATTAATACAAACATTTACAATTTTACAACATTTAATATAAATTGGGAATATTCGTTTTTAAAAAATACTTTTTTTTTTTTTTTTTGCTTTGTTAGCTGAGTTAGTCTAGATGTCGATTCAATCCAGTAGCAGTAGACACAACTAGCATTTGAATTGTGGTATCTAAATTCTATTCCAGGTGTGAGGAGGAAAAATATGGAAGACGTTGGGACTCTTCTTTGCCAAAAAGCAATGAAGATATTGGAAATTAATGAACATTAGTGGACTTATGCCAAAGGAAGCAAGAACCCACATTGAGGTCTCCAGTTCCAAAAGTGAGTCAATTAAGTATAAAAAAGAATTGTGAATATAATGAATAGATAAACATTGAATATTTAAAACTTTGTGAGTTTAAAATAATAGTCCTATATAAAAAGAGGAAGCCACAACAACAGCTATAGGGCATTTAAGCCATTTAACTAAAGCATGAATATTTTATTCTGAAAATAAGCTATTTAAGGGGAAAAACTAGACTATGTCTAATTCAATCCTACACTTTTTGTGTAAATTGTATTTTAGCTTTGATGGTAATACGTTCTTTTTTATATAGCTTTCCATTAAATAAAAGAAGAAAAATGATGGAAATGTAAAAAGAACTAAGCATTGTGCAGATTTTTTTTTTTTTTTAATAATTGCCTCAGACAAATATTCTCAATGGATGAAATAATGAGATGGCTGGTTAATGGGGATTTTACAATGGCCATATGAAGGGTCACAAGATGAAACTCTTGATAAAACTAAGTATGGTTATAAAAAGCTAAATGTTAACTGTCAGATGAATATGCTGAATAACTTCTTAAATTTGCTTATCCTTGAATTTTTACTTTTATAACTTAGTCATTTAACTCTAATATTGTTGAGCAATTAAATACAAGTTATTATCTCTGAATTAATAGATGTCATAGAGTCACAGTACAAGGTAGAATTAAATGCCGAGTCCTTAACTGAAGTGAGTTCCAGGAGACAACATAGGGTAACTATTTCATTGCTCAGAGGCAGTATATTTGTTCATGCATGCTAGTAATCTTTGGATATGTTGCCCTACATTAATTTTTTTCTTTTTTAATTTAATTTTATTATGTTGTGTTAATCACCATACATTACATGATTAGTTTTTGATGTAGTGTTCCATGATTCATTGTTTCCGTACAACACCCAGGGCTCCATTCAATATGTGCCCTCTTTAATACCCATCACCAGGCTAACCCATCCCCCCATCCCCTCCCCTTTAGAATCCTCAGTTTGTTTCTCAGAGTCCATAGTCTCTCATGGTTTGTCTTCCCCTCCGATTCCCCCCCTTCATTTTTCCCTTCCTAATACCTTTTTTTTTTTAACATATAACATATTATTTGTTTCAGAGGTACAGGTCTGTGATTCATCAGTCTTACACAATTCACAGTGCTCACCTTAGCACATACCCTCGCGGATGTCTATCACCAAGACACACCAGCCATCCCACCCCCCACCACTCCAGCACCTC
>NC_138370.1:90599071-90632530 GCF_054177405.1 Leptonychotes weddellii
CTTACTAATGTCCATATTGAATAGGTCCCTGGCAGTCGGTACTGCCTCTTGTTCTTTTTTTTGAGGTGATTTTTTCCATCTTGTCATTTTGTCCAGAGGACAATAGATGAGTGAGAGAACAAAATGCTAACAGGGTAACAATGACCCCAGAAAAATAAACACTAAACAAATCAGAAGAGACCTGAAACTGGTGGAAAAGAAAGGGAAAGAAAGAAAAAAGAAAAAAAAAAAAGAAAAAGATAAAACAAACGAACAAAAAAACCAAAACAGAATGTGATCAAATATGATCAGGGTGGTGCACAGAGCAGTGCCACACACTAGATATTGGGCGTATTTTGGTCTGTTAGAAGAAAGTGCCTCCCAAAATTTTAAAGAAAGAAAAGCTTATGTATGTACAAAATAAGGGTAAATATGATGAAGGGATGGAATATGACTGTAAAGGTGGAAAGTATAAAAGATTTTATAAAAGGAATAGATAAGAAACGAAGTTGTTTGAAAAAAGAAAGAAGAGGATTAAAAAAAAAAAAAGGAAGGGAGAGAATGTGATCAGGCAGGAGACTAGAACAAAGCCATACAGTAGAGATTTAGGGTATATTTTGGTCTGTTAGAAGAAACTGTATCCCAAAATTTTAAAGAGAGAACTTATATATACGTACCAAAAATAAGGTTAAGTACTATGAAGGGATAGAATATGACTCTAAAAATGAAAAATAAAAAAGATTTTTTAAAAAAGGGATTGATAAGATGTTGGCTGAAAAAGGGAAAAAAATTCAAAGAAAAAAGAAGAAAATTAAAAAACTTAACTTTGAAAGACTAAAGAATCAGGGGGTAAAAAAGCCATGAATTCTATGTGCAGTATTCTCCTAGTGCTGGAGTTCTGCCATTCTCATTGATCGGTAAACTTGGTCTTGGGGGGCTGTTTGCTGATCTTCTCAGGGAGGGGCCTGTCACAGTGATTCTCAAATGTCTTTGTTGGAGGCGGAATTGCCCCTCCCTTACCTGTCTGGGCTAAGTAATCTGCTCCGGTTTGCTCTTGGGAGCTTTTGTTCCCTGCAAGCTTTCCATAGAGCTTTGGAGGATGACAGTGAAAAATGGAGGCTTCCCAATCTCCACACAGAGGAGCTGAGAATTCGGGGCCCCACTCCTCAGTGTGCACCCAGAGAAAAGCCATCAGTCACTCCCGTCTCCCTGGTCTCTGGCCGCACTCCGTGCTCACCTGGCCTGTGACGGAGCATTTCTATCTCTGGCATGTGACCCCGTGTGGATTCTCCAAACACAGCAGATCCCTGCAGTGCGCTCCCACACCGCTCCTCCCTGGGGGAGGAAGGTGAGTCTCCCCGGATCTGCTGCTTGTTGGGTCCCTGCTGGAGGAGCAGTGGCCCGACTGTGCTGCAGATCATGGTTTATGGCAACCCTGAGCTGAGAGCCCGCATCTCGGCTCCATCTCTGCAGCCGGCTTCTCCGCTCTGATACCTGGGAGCTCTGCCGCACTTAGGCACCCCCAGTCTTTCTGTGACCCCGAGGGTCCTGAGACCACACTGTCCCCGTGAGGGTTCCATCCCCACTTAGCCACTGGAGCGACGTCCCTCAGCGGAGCAGACTTCTAAAAGTTCCGATTTTGTGCTCCGAGGCTCTATCACTTGCCAGTAGCAGCTGACGGAGGTCCCTCCCCCGCCATCTATCTTCCCGAATATTGCCTCGGATTCACTTCTCCACACGTCCTACCTTCCAGAAAGTGGTCGCTTTTCTTTTCAGAGAGTTGCTGTTATTCTTTTCTTCGCTCTCCTGTTGAGTTTGTAGGTGTTCAGAATGGTTTGATCCCTATCTAGCTGAATTCCTGGGAGCAGATGAAATTTAGGTCTCCTACTCCTCCGCCATCTTGCTCCTCCCCAGGAAACTAATATTTCTTTATTTTTTTTTTATTTTTAAAGATTTTATTTATTTATTTGAGAGAGAGAGAGAATGAGAGACAGAGAGCAGGAGAGGGAGGAGGGTCAGAGGGAGAAGCAGACTCCCTGCTGAGCAGGGAGCCCAATGCGGGACTCGATCCCGGGACTCCAGGATCATGACCTGAGCCGAAGGCAGTCGCTTAACCAACTGAGCCACCCAGGCACCCAGGAAACTAATATTTCTATCTAGTATTGTGAATACATCCAACAATGAAATTCAGGTTTCAGTAGACCTACATAATTCATCATTGTTTCCAGTATCTCTAAGTTTTAAATACTTACATATCTGTAGCACATTTTTCAAAGTTCTATAGCCAATAGTTGAAGACTAAGAATAGAAATAAAGATAAAGAGTTAATTGCAATAATTCCAAATAGTGAACAAGAATGTATTAATCATAGACTGGATGATAGGGAAGTTGTAAAGACCTATGCGGACATTATTATATAATACATTTTAGTTGAGTGACAAAACTGTTTAAGAAAAGTTTGCAATCAGTGCCATTTATTTTAAGTACAGTAGGGATTAACATTCACTGTTCTTCTACACAAAAATATTTTATATGCCATTTAATTTAATTTAATTCTGACAACAATCCTAAAGGATACAATGATAGTGAGTGTGAGGAATATGGCGTAATTTACCTAGAGACATCTGCATTAATGCCCAATGATCAACAGAGCTGAATTTTAAACCAGACCTCTTTGCATTCAAAGTTAATGATCTTTCCACTGCACCAATTTGACTTTTTTTAGGTATCAAGAGAAGGGAGCAAGTAATATGGACCATAATATTTCAAGAAAACTTTAAGGAGGAAGTGGCTTTAATCCTATCTTTTTTAGGATAAAGATAATTCCAGTTGAAGAGATAGGGCTTGCTAGATTTAGAAATCAGTCTAAGCAAGAGTCTAGAAAAGGACATGAGTTTCTATATGTCTCACTGTGTCTCTCTCACCTGTCTTGCATTCCATAAAGACTTTCATTGCCCGCTTGCTGGCCCTCTTCATTGAACATCTGGGTATGTGCTGCAATCTCCTAAATCAGTCTAATTAATAGTCCCTTTGGATATATTCCACATGTCAGATTAATTTTTCCAAAATACGCATGATATTCATTCAGTTCATGTGTCTAATGCTTACTATTTTCCAGGAATTCTGCTGCGTGCTAGAGAAACTAAGTAAGAAAAAAACAAAAACAAAAAACAAACAAAATTTCTTGCCTAGAAAGTCAATGTCTCAAGTGAGACCAGTAAGCAGAATTTTAATGTAGTAATTATTAGAGATAAGTATAGAGAATAATGGATTAAAAAACTTTATTCACATTGCTATTCCCCATTTGAGAAACAAAATCCCATCATTTTCCTTCTAGAAAAAAAAAGAGGTAATCCTTTCTTCTCTACAAGATCGGTTTTCTTTTCTTTTCCTTTTTTTTTTTTTTTTATTTGAGAGAGAGAGCATGAGCAAGGGGGGAGGGGAGGAAGGGGGGAACCAGATTCTCCACTGAGCAGAGGACTCTACACAGGACTCAATCCCAGGACCCTGGGATCATGACCTGAGCCAAAGGCAGATGCTTAACCAATTGAGCCATCCAGGTGCCTCCAGGATAGGTTTTCTAAAACTGTCATAAATCAAATCCTAATCAAGCATGCCTTATTTTTCCTTTGGAATAATATCAAAATTAAGTATTTATTACAGAAAAGGAACTTGACAGGATGATGGGTGTGTTTAACAGCACAAAATTAAAGCTAATTAGAATGGCTAAAATCCTTAAAATAATTTGAAATTGGAAAATTATGATCCTACTCATAGAACAGTGTATATGAGATGGCCCTTAAAGATTATCCTTTCAAATACTCTTTTCTCGTAATCATTTTAATATCTCAGATTAAATATAAGAAAATATGTTTTTTAGTTTACAAAGGGCTTTTCCAGATGTTAACTTCATTTTCTTTAACGATTCTGTTAGGTGAGCAGAATGGGATATTACTATAACTGTTTCAACTGGTGTTTGGAGAGATTAAATAGATTGGCAGAACAAAGATCTAGTATTTCTTTCTTATTTATACCGTATTTGAAACAAAGGCCTAGAAATATTATTTTCCATAAAAATGATGTTACTTGGGATGCCTGGGTGGCTCAGTCGTTAAGCATCTGCCTTCGGCTCAGGTCATGATCCCAGGGTCCTGAGATCGAGCCCCACATCGGGCTCCCTGCTCAGTGGGAAGCCTGCTTCTCCCTCTCCCACTCCCCCTGCTTGTGTTCCCTTTCTTGCTGTGTCTCTTTCTGTCAAATAAATTTAAAAAAAAATGATGTTACTTGCTTTTTTAATTGAGAAACATGAAATTGTCATAAACAGACTCTAAATTGTTTGTAAGTGTGCCACAGCACACAAAACTCTGATGTATAAATTTTTTAATAAAATTGATTCACTTAAAATCAATATAGAAATGATGAAAAAGCTCCCTGAAACAGTACCTATCACATAGTAGAAAATCAATGAATATATACTGAATAAATGAATATGTTACATTCCTTCAACTTTATGCCTGGAAGAGAGAAGAGCATCCAAGAGCTGGTTTGTCAGTTTGGGCATTTGTAGGAGCTGGCCTGGTATTCATATTGTGTTCTCCTCTTGAATACAATTTTACAAAACACACAAACATCAGACAACACTATTCCATGATCATGATGGATCTCAAAACAAGATCCCTCTGTAATCACATCTGAACATAAGACAAAATCAAGAACACAATACAAAAATAACTAAGTGCCCCCTATCCTGGCAAATATGAGTGACTACTGCTTCATGAATCGAGTATTAACTTTGGCCTTGTTTTCCTTTCCTTCCAAATAAGAATTGTAAAGATTCCCAACCATAGAATAATTCCTGCTTTCTAACAATGTAAAATCCAGAGCAAAATCTTTCTTGACACTGTATCCCATCACCCAGCACAAGAACAAAACCTATAGTAAGTCCTTCCTAAAGTAATCTTACTGAGACCCCTAGGGTTTTCCTGTGGTATACTTTTCCCTCTGTTCACCGAGTCAGCTCTGATGTGTTTCTAGTGGTCTTGGGCTGAAGGTCATGACTTCCTGTACCACTGTTTCTTTATTCAATGCATCATTCTCTAGCCTGGTATGATGGTTAACTTTAATGTTTCAACTCTGTCACAGGGTACCCCAATATTTGGTTAAACATTATATCTGACTGTGTCTGTGAAGGTGTTTCCAAAAGGTTAGCACTTGAATCAGTAGACTGAGTAAAGCAGATTGCCCTTGCCAGTACGGGTGGGCATGATCCAACTCATTGAGAGCCTAAATAGAACAAAAACTTAGAGGAAGGAAGAATTTACTCGCTTTGCCTGATGGCTTGACCTGGAGCATCAATCTTTTCCTGCCTTGAACTGGAACTTATACCACTGGTTCTCCTGGTTCTCAGGTCTTTGGGCTCAGACTGTAACTATATCACAGGTATTTCTGGGTCTCCAGTTTGTAAACTGTAGATCATAGGACCTCCTAGCCCCATGAAAGACAATTTTTATAATAAGTCTCTTTATATCTATATCTATTTGTCTTTATCTATATATATATCATCTATATCTATGTATCTTCTACTCCTCTGTTTCTCTGGTGAGTCCCTACTATACATTTGGCTATCCAATGGATATGAACTTTTTATGGTTATTGATAATCTCTAATTATGTAATTGAGTGACTTTTCTATCCCCACATTGTCATTTAAAATTCCAAACACTCTTCTGCCACCAACTTCAGGGATTCTGTTTGTTTGCTTTAGGTTTGTTTTGCTTTGTTTTGTTTTCCTTGGCTTATGTTCTCCTAGTTCTGATTGTTATGTTCTGGCTGTTCTTGTGCAATTTCTTTCATATGCTTTTACTATTTTTTCTGTTACTTTTAGTATTTATATTTCAAAATATTTCATTTGATTGTCTCTCTGTACTCTTTTTTTTTTTAAAGATTTTATTTATTTATTTGACAGAGACACAGTGAGAGAGGGAACACAAGCAGGGGGAGTGGGAGAGGGAGAAGCAGGCTTCCCACCAAGCAGGGAGCCTGATGGGGAGCTCGATCCCAGGACTCTGGGATCACGACCTGAGCCAAAGGCAGACGCTTAATGACTGAGCCACCCAGGTGCCCCTGTCTCTCTGTACTCTTATAATACTGTCACATATATCAACTTTTATTCTAAATACTGATCTTTTGTCTGAGAAGTGGCATTTATTATTTCTTAATGCATATCCACAGCAGAATTTCAACAGTTTCTGGAAATTCAAACTGTTTAAAACTAAATTCATTGTGTCTTACCCAGAACAAAACCCCATACTATACAATCTATAACAATTATATCTTACAAGTACCTTTGGTATGTAGTGATTTCATTATAATTTGGATAAAATATTTCACAATTTCCATTGTAATTTCTCTTTAACCAAGGACAAATTTATACTCTATTTTTATTTCCAAACACTTCAAGGTATTTTAGGCAACTGTATCAGCCTAGGTTCAACCAGAGAAGCAGAAGAGGAAACAACATGGAGATTATCTATAAAATGTGGATGCTAAGTTCAAAGTCCAGGGGCAGATGGTCAGGAAGAGAAGACCATGAGCAAGCTGGGGCCATATGATCACGTGCTGAATTTTGTTTCCTACATGCAGTCAAGAAGGGAAGACCCAGAGGAAAGAATGTAATTGCAGACTCTGCTATATGGACTCTGAGCCTAGAGAAGACCTAAACCCTCTTTTAATGGACTTCCCATGCATTAAGTTAGGTTTACCCAAAATAATCTCACTTCTAATGAACTTAATTCCAATTTCTTAAGAACTTTACCTACATATGCAAAATCCCTTCACAGTGGTGACCAGAGTAGTTTAGTTGAGTCTTTGGTATAGAGATGTATATGCTACAAAATGGACAACACTTCCCTTTGATTTCCACACTCCTGCAAGAGACTAGTTCTTATAGGTCTCCCTAATCTGGAACATACTAGAGAGAGAATTCTGGGGCTTTACTTAGGTTTATATGTCAAAAATCCATCAGAGCAATAGGTTATTCTTTTGTAATTGTACTGTATGTTAGACAGATTTGTTTCAAAAATGCAAATTAAATTCTCCCATATGTGTAAACTTAATCACCTTTAAATGATGTTTAGATGTATTTATATTTGTATGTGTATACAGAACGTATTATATATTATGAGACAACTTGATTACTTGAATATGGTTTGATGCATTTTAATACATTCACATTTGTTCTCATCTCTTTTTTTTTTAATCTTTACTCTTTGGTGTCTTTCTTTTTTTAATTTATTTTTTATTTTATTTTATTTTATTATGTTATGTTAATTACCATACATTGCATCATTGGTTTTTGATTTGTGTTCCATGATTCATTGTTTGCATATAACACCCAGTGCTCCATTCAATACGTGCCCTCTTTAATACCCATCACCAGGCCAACCCATTCCCCCAACCCCCTCCCTTCTAGAACCCCCAGTTTCCCTCTAGAACCCTCAGTTTGTTTCTCAGAGTACATAGTCTCTCATGGTTCGTCTCCCCCTACGATTTCCTCAATGTCTTTCAATCTTGGTATCGCTCCTCATTTTACTCCATATAATTACCAACCTTGGCCAAATTTTATATTGTGGTTCTAGTTTCTTGCTCACTATAGATATTGTAAGTACCACATATGTAGTAAGTGGACAAATGAGCAGATGGGTTATTTCCTGATACAAGAAACTATTATTTTCCATGGCTTTCATAGGTACCTGGCTTCCTATATCTGAAACTGCAGGTAATCATCAGCAACAGTCTCATTAGATCTCTTATCAAGAGTAAAGAGAAAGGCAACCTATAGGACTATAGGTTGCCTTTCTCTATAGTCCAACCCAGATTTCATATGGAAAAGTTAGTCCATGTCCCCACCAGCCTGCTTTTAGATAACAGTCCTTGGCCACAATTCTTGTCCTCCTTTGCATTTTCATCCAAAAAGACATTTATTTTGCTCTGGAGTATGGATATGTCATTTTTAACTCTGACACTTTATCATTAACATGTGTTACGAGCAATGGGTAGATAGTAGGGTTCAAAATGTGAATTTACAACACCATTTTGAATGACAGTGTTCTGTTGTATTGAACACATTTTATATTATTAATTTTTCCTCTATTAATTTGAAACAGGTAAATTCTAAATTTAGTTTTAGTGGTAACTGATATATTTACAACATGCATTCTTAGTTTATGTTTCCTTTTTTTTTTTACCAAACTCTTGAGCTAATCATTATTTTCATCCTGTTCAAAAACAGAGCAGAATCATAGAATCATTTGCCATTATTTAGCCACCCTCAAGTCTACTCTTTTTGTTTTGTTCTATAGTCTACTCATTTAGATTTACCCATATGTTTTCCTTTCTTTTTTTTCTTTTTCCCTACACAGCATTTATTTTTGCATTTAAATTTTTCTATTTAGGTTCAATTTCCTTCTTGATTTAAATCAAATAAAAGTAAGTCCTTAAAAATTAGCTTAAATTTTAATAGAGATGTATATTTTAGGAATGTTCAATTCAACAGCTCAGCCAAGTCCCATAGTCCATTCTGCTCCATCTTTGCTTCTCATTGTAGGCTTGCATTTTGTAGTCAGGTCCTCCATTTGTGCTACAAAGGTGGATCACAATAGCTCCTGGGTCATTTCTGCCCCAAGAAACCCCAGCAGAAAAGAGTCTTGCAATGTCTTAGGCTACATTCTCATTGTACAAGTTTGTCCATGTGCTTTTTTCTGATCTAATCACCATAGTGAAGAAAATAAAATATTGAAGTGAGATCAACAGCATTAAAACCATATTTCTTGAAAATGGGTTAAGCATGACTACTTTTTTTTTTTTTTCCCCAGAAGAGGCTGTAGATTGATACCAGGAAGGCAAAAAATCGCAGCTTTTGACTGCATTTAGTCATATAACTAATATCTATGGACAGTTTGAAAGTCACTTCTACCCAGATTAATATATATTTATATGTGTGTGTATGTCTATGTGTTTGTGTGTGTGCACGTGTGTGAACATACACATAGTTTCTGTAAGACATAGTGGTTATATTTGTTTATATATTTTTTGGAGATGTAGAAACTAAGGGGCTTAGAGAAATTAAGAGATATAATTAGGTAGTGGGGAATCATCGTTTGGAATTTAGGTCAAAACCATGTTGTTCACAAGTTTGTATATTGTTCATGTTTGCTCATTCTCCCTCCTCACTCTCTCTCACAGATTATTCTCTGACAAAGAATAAGGAAATGGATTTAGAATATTTCAAATGACAATAAAGTATATATAACATATTTTTATTTATTTGTGCAATACAAAAAATGGTAAACTATGCTTAAAAGTATGTATTTCAGGGCGCCTGGGTGGCTCAGTTGGTTAAGCGACTGCCTTCGGCTCAGGTCGTGATCCTGGAGTCCCGGGATTGAGTCCCACATCGGGCTCCCTGCTCGGCAGGGAGCCTGCTTCTCCCTCTGACCCTTCCCCCTGTCATGTGCTCTCTGTCTCTCTCATTCTCTCTGTCTCAAATAAATAAATAAAATCTTTAAAAAAAAAAAAAAGTATGTATTTCATTAAAACACACTAAATATAGTATTTCTTGTGTGTACATTCACATAAGTAAGCCACTCAAGATTCTGCAAGGATATACCTACATAAAATGTGTGTGTGTGTGTACATGTAATATTTTTAAATTCAATTATAATGATTTTTTTTTTTTAAATCTTACTAGCAAGGTTATTGGAAGAACAGAATAAACATTTCTAAGTATTAGTAAACTTGGGCCCTAGGGCAGGAAGGTGTTGTAAGAAAAAAAAATGTAAGGGATATAGCATATCAGTAGCCATATGGAGAAAAATTATTGTTACATATACTAAAATAGAACTTTTAGCTGAGAGAAAAGTACTTTAGATTTATGAGCAGCATCTCAGAGAACCATGATATGAACAATTAAATATAAATAAGTTAATTTTAATATGGATTGGTATTTCTGATTGATCTTCCAGTGCTTCTGTTGACAATACATCAAGAATCAATTTAGGATACAGTTGAAAACAAAGTTTATAATCCTCATTTAATGGATTTTGATGCCTCTGGCAGTATGGTGATATAAAAATGATTAAAATGTGCCCCATTTCTGTGTAATCAATAAAACTTCTCTCTAAAATACATTAGGTTCAAAATACCTCTCAGCAGACTTGTTTGTGCTGTTTCTGTAGAATCCCAAATAAATTATTAGTCATTATTTTTATATACAGATTTATTAGACATCTCATCTTCCAGGTTATTAACACTTATGTCACCCAAACCAATCAGAAGGTCACCTGTCAACAATGGATTAAACCAAAATATATATCAAAACCCTACCAGAAGCATAATAAAATAAAGTGTTGTAAAAATGAGGAAAATATGCTTGTAGATATATGTAAGATAATAACAACATGCTATGGTTTTTAAAAGGGTAGGTGAATCAATTATTGAAATCAGGTAGATAAAAGAGAAAAAAATCCTATTAACTGTATTATATAAAAGCAACTTCCTTTAAATATTACAACATTGGATTTCTAGGTTTTATTTTATTTTCAAAGAATGAACAAAACTTTTGGCATTAATTATCTTTAAGTATTTATGAATCATTTATGCACATATGTACACATTATACAATGAAACTGAATTCATTATATTTATTGAATTTTTTATTATATGCACTTTCATCACCATTGTAAAAAATTGTGGTTATATGATTTATGTTACAGATTTACTCTGAAGATGTAAATAGATCTTAGGTTGCATGACAGCTCTCTATTTTAAAAATGTTTTGACCTTCAAGGTATTTTATAATATATATAGCAAAACAAATTTGGAGTTTAGCTTCCATATACAACATGTAAAGTTTCTATGAAATTTACATTTTGGTGAATTTCCACCTTATAATGAATTTAATAAGAAATGCATACATATTGGAGAAATATGCAAATCATAGTAGTCACTATAGTTCATTAAAATAAATAATACCTCAATAACTTTTTACACATTTTTGCCTCATTGCTTAATCACCTTTCTATTGATTCTAATTATAAATACTAAAATAAATTTAGTAGTTAAATAATCACTACATTATTTTTATGGTATGTATGTGTATGTATGAGTGTGAATGTGTGTGTTGCTGGAATTAAATGCATTTTGGTTGTGTATCTGAAACTGATTACTAAATATTAACTACTAAATGCACAAATACATGAGCACCTATTCTTTTTTTTATTATGTTATGTTAATCACCATACATTACATCATTAGTTTTTGATGTAGTGTTCCAGGATTCATTGCTTGTGTGCAATACCCAGTGCTCCATTCAGTACGTGCCCTCTTTAATACCCATCACCAGGCTAACCCATCCCCCCACCCCCTCCCCTGTAGAACCCTCAGTTTGTTTCTCAGAGTCCATAGTCTCTCATGATTCGTCTCCCCTCTGATTTCCCACCCTTCATTTCTCCCTTCCTACTATCTTTTTTTTTTTAACATATAATGTATTACTTGTTTCAGAGATAAGGTCTGTGATTCACCAGTCTTGCACAATTCACAGTGCTCACCATAACACATACCCTCCCCAATGTCTATCACCCAGCTACCCCATCCCTCCCACCCCCCACCACTCTAGCAACCCTCAGGTTGTTTCCTGAGATTAAGAATTCCTCGTATCAGTGAGATCATATGATACATGTCTTTCTCTGATTGACTTATTTCGCTCAGCATAATACCTTCTAGTTCCATCCATGTCATTGCAAATGGCAAGATTTCATTCCTTTTGATGGCTGCATAATATTCCATTATATATATATATATATACCACATCTTCTTTATTCATTCATCTGTCGATGGACATCTTGGCTCTTTCCATAGTTTGGCTATTGTGGACATTGCTGCTATAAACATTGGGGTGCACATACTCCTTTGGATCACTACATGTGTATCTTTGGGGTAAATACCCAGTAGTGCAATTGGTGGGTCATAGGGCAGCTATATTTTCAACTTTTTGAGGAACCTCCATACTGTTTTCCAGAGATGAGCACCTATTCTTACATACTTGGGGTCTATTATATAATGTTTCCTTAACTCTTAAGGAGAGATAGAATACATATCCCATCTGAATTACTAAATAATAACTAATTGCTTTAGCATTACCGTGATAACTATAAATTAATTATTGAGTGCTCACTATACTAAGAACTTGACAGGATTATAACAGTTAACAATCTTAGGTGTTATTATATTCACTTTGCAGATAAAGAAACTGAGGCACAGAGTATAAGTAACCCATCCAAGGAAACATAGCTAGTAAATAGTCAACCCAAGATGCATCCCCAGGCACTTTGACTTTAGTATTTATAATCTTTTTTTTTTTGGTAAGATTTTATTTATTTATTTATTTATTTATTTATTTATTTATTTATTTATTTATGAGAGATAGAGAGAGAGAGGGAGAGAATATGAGCATGCAGAGAGGGAAGCAAACTCTGGGCTGAGTGCGGAACCCGACGAGGGTGGGGGTGTTTGATCTCAAGACCTTGAGATCATGACCTGGCCCAAACCAAGAGTCTGATGCTTAATCCACTGAGCCACTCAGGCACCCTGGTATTTGTAATCTTAAGAGCTGCCTCATGCTATTCAAAAGATTACAAAAGACATGGAGAAATGAGCTGGAAAGACGCAGAATCCTTATAGCCAGTAAGATTAATTGAATTGGGTGCACCTGCATGGCTCAGTTGGTTAAGTGACGGACTCTTGATTTCAGCTCAGGTCATGATCTCAGGGTCTTGGGATGGAGCCCCACATGGGGTTCTGCATGCAGCAAGGAGTCTGCTTGTCATTCTCCCTCTGCTCCTCCCCCTGCTCTCCCCTTTCTTTCTAAAATAAAATCTTTTAAAAACAAGATTAATTGAACTGGGTAGGGTAGAATACTGCATTAGCCATATGACACACCTGTGGCCCTCTGTCATGGCAGACTGAAAAGAATTTCTTAATTTGGGTTCTTTCTGCTTTTCTTTCACCCCATCCTCCTTCCATTTTCTAAGGTTTTCAAAATGTGATGGCTTCTGGAAAGTCTGACTCTGTATGTGTCTACAGCCACATACATAGCTTTTTCAATGACTAGCATAAATTTCAACATGCCATTGAAAGTAAGTTGAGGTTAACATGTTAGAAAATCTGGGCTCTAATAAATTGCAAATGGAGTTCACATATATTTCAGTAAAAAATATTTTCTCCTGTATATGCTATCTGTTTTTATGCATAAAATTCATTAGACACATGCCAGTTACTCATTGGTATATTTGTGTTTTTTTTTTTTCAATCTGTTGTTTTACTTTAGCAAAGGCCATAGAATCAGTAATAATTTGAAATAAAAATAGTTTAAGATTGGGGCGCCTGGGTGGCTCAGTTGGTTAAGCGACTGCCTTCGGCTCAGGTCATGATCCTGGAGTCCCGGGATCGAGTCCCGCATCGGGCTCTCTGCTCGGCAGGGAGTCTGCTTCTCCCTCTGACCCTCCTCCCTCTCATGCTCTCTGTCTCTCATTCTCTCTCTCAAATAAATAAATAAAATCTTTAAAAAAAAAAAATAGTTTAAGATTGAGATGAAAATAAGGAGTTAGTTCTGTTTTTACCCTTTTCTTCATTTTGCCCTCTTGTCCTGGAGAGAGTGCAAAAGTAAAAATAATATTTTCCAGAGTAATCAGCAGATTGGCTTCTGTCAATTAAATGGTAGATTTGGAAGGTACAAATGACTTTGGGTTGGTTGTTTTTCTGGCAGTAAATGAGTGTGAAAGGACTCTTTTTTCTGAGCAGCATTCCAGTATCCTCTCTCTCACTTTGGGGGTCCTGAACTAATTGCAATGGGATCAACAGAAGTTTCTTTTCTCCCCTCCCTCCTGATTGTGCCAAAGCAGCAGCTCCTCCACAGGACACCCCCAAGGCATTTTGCAGTCATTTTTGGAGACCGAGACTATAGTCAACTACTCTAGTCCTTCCAATATTAACATAAGCACTTAAATACTATAATTAAATCATTTTAATTAGGGACATCTGGGTGGCTAGGTCGGTTGAGCATCTAACTTTTGATTTCAGCTCAGGTCATGATCTCAGGATCCTGGGATTGTGCCCTACATGGGCTACACGCTCCACGGGGACTTTGCTTGAGGATTTCTCTCCCTCTCCTTCTGCTCCCATGCATCCCCCTCTAAAATAAATAATCAAATCCTTACAAAATTCATTTTAATTAAAATACCTAGAGTAGATTTTTTTTTCTGCAACAGAAACCTTGATGACATAAGAATGGCAAATGTTCACATTGTCATGAAAAATGAAAACAAATAATCTTTTATATCTAAACATGTAAATAAATTATGTAGTTTTTATTTTCCTACTTGTATCATCAAAATAATAAAGATAATTTATAGGAGAGCTTAGTAGTTGGATAAAAAATTTGTATTTAGTATTTAAATATAAAATAAATATTTGATTAATTGCTGGGTAATCTGAGAATACCTGTTCAAATGGTTGGTTCCTTTGGCTAGCAGAATTTCTTACAAAAAAAAATGTGTAATCTCCAGATTTAATCTTTTTTCAAGTCTCCTCCAACCCACCAGATATATACCCACATTATACTGATATAGTCAAATCACTGTTGAATCTTGAATCATGATGAAATATGCATGAGACTTAGGAAATCAAGAGAACAAGATGTTAATATTCATAATGGATGATAAATTGACATAACTAGCTATTATAAACATTTTAGGTGGAATATATCTCTGCCATCCTCAAATAGCTGAATAGAGTGACACTAATAAATGTCACCAAGTTTTTTAAGAAATGTAATCTTTTAATACATCTTAAAATTATGAGAATCCAAGGGTGTTTCCACTAAAATCTTTAGGCACAGATAACTTGTGTGTTGGGATTTATCTTTTTAAATCTAAACATATATCTACGTAATTCTGATTTTTCTTTAAAAAAATCAGCGTGGAGATAATCTCTTTATATAAACAAGTAGATTTAAATCAAAATTTTTTTGTTACCACAATGTCACTCAACTTTTGAACTCTTGTAAATTATTTTTTTAGAAATCATAATCATCTTTCTTTAAAGATGACTTTTAATGATCAGCTGAGAATATAATTATTTATTTATGTCAAAATATTAAATGTGTTAAATATATGCCGATTTTTCTGAGACACATTACTGATTCCAGAGATGAATCAGATATGAGCTCTTCCCACAAAAGATACACAGTTTAGTAAGGGAGACATAAGATAAAAGCAAGGAATAATATAAACCCACTTGGGGAAGCTACAAATGTTTCTACTAATAGTTTACTAGTGGAATTCCTATAATGTTCTTTGTCTTCAAGTTATAAAGGAAAGAGAGTACCCAAAGCATATCATATAAATATAAAAATGAATGAGTAAGCTATCAAAAGAAATCTTGCAAATCAAGGAGAAGAAAGAAAATTTAAGAGAAAAAATATCAAGGCATAGATAATTTACAATTGGCAGAAGAAGAAGCTTGGATGGCTAACAAGAATAAGAAAGAGGATATTTATATACATACTCATTGCTTATGCTAGACATACTAACTAAAATAACAGTGGGATAGCTGTTTTTATTCAATATGTTGGTAAAGTTTAAAAGTTAGATAACACCAAATAATTGCTGATGATGGAAAAAAGATGTTCACACACTGTCTTTATAACAAACGACTTCCAAATATTAGGTTTGGGCCCAAATCATCAGGATAACTTTTAAAATTATTAAATCCTACCCTTATTTTCTTAATCCTCTAATGGGATTTAGGAATCTCAATTTGTAAGTGATCCCAAGTGACTTACATGTGCATCAAGGACTGGGAATTCCTCATTGTCTTTAACCACAGTAAATAACCATTTATAGACTTAGGCACAGAATAGACAAAATGAGATAAAAAGAAAATAAAATTTATGTATGCAAAATTTTTAAAAACTGAAATGAATCTGGAATCTAGGAAAGAGGATAATGCCTAATAGTGTTCACCAATTTTGTATTAATCTTTTCAACCCCTAATCTTCTCTTTTCTAATTTTGTAATATGTAATTCTAGTCTCTAGTTAATATGAGCAAAAATACATTTGTCTTTGGTCATAAATATTCAAAATATTTTATCCCTTATAGTTTCTAAAAACTTCAATAGTGTTAAATAAATCTCTGAATATTTATGTTCATTATCTTTAAATATCTTTCTAACAATGCATTTGGAATCATATCATTGCTGTTTCTATATATATTGTTTATTTCCTCCAAACACAGTAAATTCTTTAAAAGCATAAACATATTCCTGTGGAATTAACATAAAAGGTGATGAAAATCAAGCTCTTCCAAATAGTTCTCAATATATGCTTTCTCTGACATTTCACCATCTTGATAATGTGAAGTCAATTTCAGTTCTAACTGCTTCAAGAAATTGTTTCTTTTTCCTTTCTTTCTTTTTGTTGAGACTTTAGAAATCAAAGACATTTTACTTCCAACTTTTCATTGAACTTTTGACCATTTCATTGAATGTATGCTTTTTAAATTCTCCTTTATGTAGTAATATGTTCAGTTTTTGTATTGAAAGAAGACATTTTAGCATGTAAAAAATTCCACCTCTGGTAAAATCTTTCAATAACAGGCATATTTTGATATATTATTTAGCTGTATTATTGTTCCATCAGGGAGTCTTAAAATGCTTATACAGAAGATGAGTCAAGGAGGACACAGAAATGGATCTTAACAATGAAACTGTTTTCTAGCAGTCTTGATGTTTTCTGAAATTGTTTATAAGACCTATTTGTGCCTCAGGCATTGTGCTTTTACAGAAAATATCATCAATAAATAACTCAAAAAAGTTTTGCAACTCAACTGACTTAGCTTCTTGTTTCCCGGCCCTATTAAACTGCTTAAGCAACCATACATGCCACTCCCTACTCAAGTTCCCCATATGATCAGTTTGAGAGCTATTTTGTTGTTGAAGAAAAATGGTTGGGATTGTTGAAAAAGTAGCCCTTTACCTCACTGGTTGGACTGTGGATAGTGTAGTAGGCTTTGAATTAGACACAGGTTTTGCTTTTGGTGTTTATTATCCATATAACTTGGACAAACACACTATTTTTCAGAATTTCAGTTTTCTTATCCGCATGGAAAAATTAACATATAAATCAAAGGTTGTATATAAAATGAGATAATGTATTATGCAAACTCTGAAATGCTATTCAAATATAGACTATTATTAAAACCACACAGGCTCTCAATCCAGAAACCAAGAAGTCAGCTCTGAGTTTTCATTATCAGAGAGCACCCACTTCAATCCATCTGCAAGTCTTCATTCCAGGTTAGCAGCTTCTCTCTCTCTCTCTCTTTCTCTCTCTCTCTCTTTCTCTCTCATTCTCTCTCTCCCTCTCTCTCCACTGTCCCTGCCTTAGCCAGGACACCCTATTCGGTATCCAAACTGCTACAGCAGGCTCCAAACAAGCTTCTGCTTATAGCCCTAAGATATTCTCTACACAAAAGCCAGAATGATCTTTGGATATATAGGTCAGGTCATTTCATTACCTTGTTTGAAATTGTTTCATGTTGTAATAAAATTCAAAGGCCTCACCGTGTTCCTTATAGCCCTCTGTGATCTTGCACTAGCCTAGCCTTTCAACTTCATATTGGGCTCTTTTCCCCTTGCTCACTAGGCTCCAGCCACATTCTATGTCCCTGGCATACAGAACAGTTCTCAGTAGAAAGTAAGCCCCTACTACATATTTTTGGGTTGAATAAACAAAGTGGTATCCTCCAAAGTGAAAGACAGTGAGTTATACACAGAAATACCTTAATCACAAGTTATTTGGCATGTAAATATGTAGGAAGAATAAAGTGAATACATTGTTAACATGATCTAAATGAAGTAGTAAAACAAACACAAATGCACACATGAACACACACATTTGTGTGTGTGTGTGTATATATATTACATATACACAAATACACATACAAATGCTAATATCCTTGCAATACAGAGAAGCACATCATGATTATAAAACAGGGTGGAAAATAAGTTTGATAGGATATATAGTAAGAAAATAAACAGAAAACTCTCTAACTTTGGAAGGCATGTTGAGTTGAAGACATTTTGAGTACCTCTTCAAGGAACTACAAGAAAAAAGTCAGTCATACTCCCAACGAAGGACTTAGGTAAAGTTTGTTTTTGGCTGATGGGACCTACAGAAGTGCAGAGGAAAACAACAATTAGGGTATAAATATATATAACGGAAAGGTGCCTTAGAGAGAAAAATAAAGAGCAACAGTGAGGGAGAGGGTGGGGAATGGAGTTCATAAGTCAAATTTGGTTTTAGGTAAAGAAAATATGGGGCACCTGGGTGGGTCAGTTGGTTAAGTGGCTGCCTTTGGCTCAGGTCATGATCCCAAGGTCCTGGGATCGAGCCCCATGTCAGGCTTCCTGCTTAGTGGGGAATCTGCTTGTCCCTCTCCCTGTCCCTCTGCCTCTTCCCTCACCCGTGCTCTCTCTCACTCACTCTTTCTCTTTCAAATAAATAAATAAAATCTTAAAAAAAAGAAAATATTAAAGATTTCAAAGTGTTTCTATTTATTTAGTTAAAATTTTAATTTTAATAATGATAATACAAATATATATAATTTAATAATTAAGATTGTGTCTTAAAGCAGGAAGTTTAGAAATAAATCAAAATATTATCTTTTTTCATAAGTAAAATATTAATTCAAAACATCGTCCTATTTTTTTTTAGGATTTTATTTATTTATTTGACAGAGAGAGACACAGTGAGAGAGGGAACACAAGCAGGGGGAGTGGGAGAGGGAGAAGCAGGCTTCCCTCCAAGCAGGGAACCCGATGCAGGGCTGGATCCTAGGACCCTGGGATCACAACCTGAGCTGAAGGCAGACGCTTAATGACTGAGCCACCCAGGAGCCCCAAAACATCGTCTTATTAAGGATGAACAGATTATAAAAACCATTATTACAGGAGACCTGGATTCTAAATATGACTCTACCATTCACTTGTTCTATGATTTTGGGCATTTGTCTTTTCTTCTTGGTTTCATTTTTCAGATTAAGGAAAGCAGAAGTATTAATTATTAAAGGAACACTTTAATATATAAAGGTCTATACTTTCTTTTCTGATAATCATGGATGAGGAGGAAGATTAATGTGGAGGTGGAGGGGAGTGCTGTGGCAATTTTTAAAATAAATAGCCTTTATTTTTGTAGGGTTTTAAGTTCACAGCAAAATTGAATGGAAAGCGCAGAGAGGTCTCATGTACACCCTGCCCCTACATTCACCCACTCTCCCCCACTATGAAATTCCCAGTGGTACATTGTTACCTTGATTCATCATTATCACCCAAAGTTCACACTATATTATGTTTCACTCTTAATGTTGTATATTCTATGGGTTTTGACAAATGTGTAATGACATATACCTACCATTATAGTATCATACAGAATATTTTCACTGTCCCCGAAAGTATCTGTTTTGCTTATTCGTCTCTCTTTCCCACATGAACCACGAATCTTCTTACTAACCCCATAATTGTATCTTTTCATGTCCTGTAGTTGGAATCATATTGTGTAGCCTTTTTGATTGACTTCTTTCACTTAGTAACATGCTTTAAGATTCCTCCATGTCTTTTCATGGCTTCATAATTCATTTCTTTTTAGTGCTAAGTAATAATCCATTTTCTGTATTATAACACGGTTTATTTACCCACTCACTTGCTGAAGGACATTTTAACTTGCTTTCAAGTTTTGGCAATTATTCATAATTGTGTATACATAAATTATACATTTGCATTATACATATACAACTGCATTATCCATAAGACTGATGTAAACATTCCACTGCTGGTTTTTGAGTGGACATACATTCACCTCCTTTGAGTAAATATCAAGGAGTGTAATGATTACTGGATTATATGGCAAGAGTATGATTACTGCAAAACCTGTCTTGCAAAGTAGCTATACCGTTTTTCATTCCACCAGCAATGAATGAGAATTTCTGCTGATCCACATGACATTAGTATTTACTGTTGTCAGTAGTTTGGATTTTGGTCACTCTAATAGGTGTGTGCCTGTCTTTTGCCCATTTTTTTGGATTGGATTCTTTTCTTATTATTGATTTGTAAGGTTTGTTTGTATACATTGGATAACAGTCTTTTATCAGTTGTGTCTTTGTAATTGTTTTCTCTCAGTCTGAAGCCTATCTTCTCATTTTCTTGACATTATCTTTCTCAGAGTGTAAGTTTGAAAATTTAATCAATCTAGTCAATTCTTTCATGGATCATGCCTTTGATGTGGTATCGTAATGTATGGTGATTAACATAACATAATAAAATAAAATTTAAAAAAAAGTCATCACTGTATCCAAGGTCATCTAAGTTTTCTCCTTTGTTATCTTCTAGGAGTTTTATGAATTTGCATTTTACATTTAGGTTTACAGTCCATTTTCAGTTGTTTTTTTTTGTGTGTGAAGGGTGTAAGATTTTTGTCTAGATTTATATTTTTTAAGATTTTATTCACTTATTTGAGAGAGAGAGAGAGCAAGTGTATGAGCAGGGGGAGGAGGCAGAGGGAGAGGGAATAGCAGGCTCCCCACAGAGGAGGGAGCCCAATGTGGGGCTAGACCCCAGGACCCTAGGACCATGACCTGAGCCGAAGGTAGATGCTTAACCAAATGAGCCACCCAGGCACTCTTATATTTGTATTTTTATATGTGGATGTCCACTTGTGCCCTGATATTTTTTAAAGTAGGTTTAAGGGACAGTTTATATTGGAGAAAAAGTAAGAGATTCCTTCAAAAGAAAGTAGAAATTTTATTGCATTGTGTCTAAGAAGAATAGCTAATTTACTAATAAAAGGTGAAAGGAATTTTTAGGTATATAAAAACAAACAAAAAGAATGGATATCTTAAACTTATAACTTGAATACCTACATAGCTGATGTTTTTTCTTCTTGATCTCAGTAAATTTTGTTGATAATGTGTATGTTTTTCACATCTGTCTTGATTTTTCTTAGATTATGTTTTCATTGTATTTAGAGATTTGGGTTGATATGTTCCTAGCACTGATAGAAATGAGTAAACAACCTCAATGTATTGAGAACTCATATTAAAGTATATGTTAATTGTAAAATTCCATACTGATACTTCAAATACATCCAAAATAATGTTTACAGATATTTAGATCTTTATAATGTAGTTATTATATAATATTGGCTATTGTGAATAGAATGCTCATTATACCTTGTTGCTTGATATTGTTGAGTTCTTTCTGTATCTTTGCTGATTTTCGGTCTAGTTGTCTTTTCTATTGCTGATATCCTATCTAGTTGTTTCTCTCTCTACTTATCAACGGGTATTGAAGATTCCAACTATAATTAAGATTTGTCTATTTCTCCTTTCAGTTCTAGAAATTTTGCATTACAAATTTATAGCACTACTTTTTGGTGTATGCACATTCAAGACTGTCATCTCTTCTTGGAGAATTAACCCATTTATCTTTGTGTAATCTTCTCTGGAACGATTTCCTTTGATTTGAAGTCTACTTTATCAGATATAAATATACCTACTCTACTTTTATGTTTGCAAGATACATCTTTTTTTCCATACTTTTAGTTTCAACCTATCAATAGTATTATATTTGAGATTTTGTATATTGGTATTTGTATTATTAGAATATTCAGACCATTTACCTTGAATGCAATTATGGATATTTTAAGAATTATGTCTGGTATTTTATTTTTGTTTTCTGTTTATTTTCTGTTTTCCATTTCTTTTTCCTTCTTTTCTGACACCCTGTGGGTTACCGAAATGTCCATGTTTTAGAATTTCATTTGATTTATTTATAGCATTTTGTATAGCTTTTTCAGTGGTTGATGTAGTTATTACATTATATTTACATAAGTTATCACAGTCTACTGGTGTCAACATTTTACCAGTATAAGCAAGGTATAGAAATTTTATCTCCCTGTATGTCTCTTCACTCTTCCTATTTAAAATTATCTTAAATATTTCCTCTATATAAATTCATAACCATGACATAGTGTTACAATTTTTGCTATAACTCTGAAGTATAAATTAGAAAACAAGGGAAAGAGGCTTATGGCATTTATCCATTTTTTCCACTTTCATTGTTTTATTTATTTATTTATTTTGTCTCCTAGATATTTTGAGATTCCTCCTCTCATCATTTTTTTTTTTTCTGCTTAGAGAAATATCTTAGCCATTTACTCAGGGTAGGTCTATTGATAATAAATTCTCTGAATTTTCCTGCATCTGAAAAATCTCTTGATTTACCCTTATTTCTGAAGAATATTTTCACTAAATTTGGAAATCTAGGCCTTTAGTTCTTTTCTTGAAATACTTGAAAAATATACTGTTTCTCCTTGGGTCTCTAGTTTTTGATGAGAATCTCCTGTCAGTTGAATTGTTTTTCCTCTGTGGGTGAAGTATCTTCTCTCACACATTGCTCTTAAGACTTTTTCCTTGTCAGAAAAAAAATCCCATTTATAATTCACCAAAAATAATAAGATATCTAGGAATAAACCTAACCAAAGAGGTGAAAGACCTGCACTCTGAAAACTACAAAACACTGATGAAAGAAATCGAAGATGACACAACGGAATGGAAAGACATTCCATGGTCATGGATTGGAAGAATAAATATTGTTAAATATCTATACTACCTAAAGCAATCTACAGATATAATGCAATCCCTATCAAAATACCATCAGCATTTCTCACAGAGCTAGAACAAAAAACCCTAAAATTTGTATGGAACCACAAAAGACCCTGAGTAGCCAAAGCAACCTTGAAAAAGAAAAGCAAAGCTGGAGGCATCACAATTCCAGACTTCAAGTTATATTACAAAACTGTAGTGATCAAAATGGTATGGTACTGGCACAAAAATAGACACATAGATTAATGGAACAGAGTAGAAAACCCAGAAGTAAACCCATAGCTATATGGCCAATTGATCTTCCACAAAGCAGGAAAGAATATCAAATGGGAAAAAGTCTCTTCAACAAATGGGAAAACTGGACAGCAACATGCAGAAGAAAGAAACTGGACCACTTTCACAAAAGTAAATTCAGAATGGATTAAAGACCTAAATATGAGACCTGAAACCATAAAAATCCTAGAAGAGAACACAGGCAGTCATTTCTTTGACATCTGCCATAACAACTTTTTATAGAGGCCTCAGGAAAAATAACCTGAAAGTATCAATCAGAAAGAAAACTTTTAAAAGTAACAGAAAAAAGAAAAAAAGAAGAAGAGAGAGAGAAACCAAGAAACAGACTTAATTATAGAGAACAAACTGATGGTTACCAAAAGTGGGGGGGCGGAGGGGGGTAGGTGATGGGGATTAAGGAGGGCACTTGGGATGAGCACCGCACCGGGTGATGTCTGGAAGTGCTGAACCACTATACGGTGCACCTGAAACTAATATAACAATGTATGTTCACTAACTGAAATTAAAATTAAAACTTAAAACAATTTCTTTGTCTTATTTTTCAGAAGTTTAACCATGATGTGTCTTGGCATAAATTCCTTAGGGTTTATAAGGTTTGGGGTTCCCTTAGTCTGTTGAATCTGTAGGCAGGTTTGTTTATTTATTTATTTATTTATTTATTGCAAATTTATGAAAAATTTCCATTATTATTTCTTGAAATACTTTTTAATTTTTATCCTCTTACTCCTCTTCTTCCAGGACTCTGGTGACATGGATTTTCAATTTTTGTAATAGCCCACAAGTTCTCTGAGGCCATGTTTATCCCTTGTCTCCCTCAGCTTATTTTCTCTCTGTTGTTCAGTTTATGCAATTTATACTGTTCTTCTTCAGGTAATTCTAATACCTCTGTCATCTCAGCATTGGTATTTATTGGCCATATTTTTCATTCAACTTGAGTTTTTCCTGGTTCTTAGTATAATAAATAATTTTTTTAAACCATGAACATTTTGTTATTAAGTTGTGAGACTGTATCATATCCAAACCTTCTGTTTTAATTGGCTTCTGGTACTGCTCTAGGTGGGAAAGAAGAGTGCTACTGCTTCACTTTAAAGTGGCTTAGGAATCCAGGTATAGGATCTGCACTTAGCTTCCGCAACTTTTCAAAGGAAGGAAGGTGTCATTGTTATTACCAAGCAGAAGTGGAAGTGCGGCTCCCAACTGGGCTTCGCTGATAGCCCGGGATGAGAGGAATAGAACTGCCTTGTTCCTTTTTGCCGTATGGTCTCCACTGACACTGTGTGGAGGCGAGGATCTCTTATATTGCCTGAGGGGAATGAAAATCCTTATTCAGCCTCTCTGATGCCATCCCTCCTGGAGGGTTGGGATGCCTCTTTACAGCCCTGAGAATGTAGAAGTTTAGGGGAAGTCTAGGGAAGTGAAGGCAAACTCTGTGTGTGTGTGTGTGTGTGTGTGTGTGTGTGTTTGATTGGATTACAGCAATTATTGTATAAAAGTTTTATATCTTTCTAGAGCCCCTTTTCTGGTTCTTTGGCTAGACAGACCAGGTTTTTGTTCAGGGCTTTTTTTTTTTGTCTGTATCTCTTGACGTCTCAGGGTTGCTAACTTCATTACCAAAACTGGAAGATTGGAGGCCAAAAGAAAACCCTGGGAACTCATCATTATTTTGTTCATTGGGTATCAAGGTGTGAGCCTGTCTGCCTTCTCTCTACCTTTCAGAGTCTCCTTATGTTTATTTTTTTGCAGAATATCCAAGGCTTTTAGGTTTTTTTTTTAACTGAAGTATAGTTTTCATACAATATTATATAGTTTCAGGTGTATAATATAGTGATTTGATAATTATATATATTGCAAAATGCTTGCTACAATATATTTAGTTGCTATTTGTATGTCACTATACAAAGTTATTACAACTATTACAAATAGTTATTACAACTATTACTATATCTCCACGCTGTACTTTTCATCCCTGTGACTTACTTATTTTACAACTGGAAGTTTGTACCCCTTAATCCCTTCTTTTATTTCACCCATTCTCTGGCAACCATCAATTTGTTCTCTGTCTATACGGGTCTATTTAGTTTTATTTAGTGGGAAGAATCGAAATAAATACATTTATCCCATCTTACTGGAAGCTTAAAACATCTGTTCTCATCTGAAATAGAGGTCGTCATAAAGCTTGCTCAGAGATATAGGAATAGCTTCCAATTTCTGATATAGCTACATATCATCAGTTACCCATTATTTGATAACAACCTCAACAATGCTGTATAGCAGTTTGTTTCAGAAAACAGTCTTCAGCAAAATCTTCATTTCTCTTGTTCTCCAACAATGCTGTGAATTAAGATTCTAGAGAGAGTTAACCAAGAGTTAAATCCTTAAACAACCTGAGGCTAGGAGAAAGGTTATAGAACAAATGATAACCCATTACTTTGACCACATTTTTCCAAAGAGCATGCTACAAGTGTTAGCTTTGAGATGTTCCACCAAAAAGGGGTTTTCTTACTGCACATTTGCATTAGCAAAGTAGAGAGGGCACATTCAAAATTAATACGATTATTTATAGAAGTAACAGATTATGAAAACCTAGGAATTTGGGAGCGCAGAAAGTTTCGACATCTAAGCAAGGAAAAAGTGTTAACAGAGCCAGGAGGGGGCTGGGACTATGTAAGAAGGAGCACACAAAAGAGACCGAGGCCACAGGAACACCAACCCCATTCAGGGCTTGGATCCATCTGCAGTTGCACTAAGTCTCATTCTCAAAAAGACACCCATGCTTGGTTTAAAGCTCTGTAGTGGCGGCCTTGAAATTCTTAATAATTTTACCTTTAAACTGGCATTTTGTAAGTGAAGTTGATGGTATGAATGAGCATTCATTGAACACAGAAGATCTACCTAGTAGCAATGTTCACTCAGACTCAGGCCTGCAGACGCAATGGACAGAAGGCATCATGTACACCAGCAGTTGACCTGGTCACCTGGCACGTATAATCATGCCTAGGGTGGTTCCAATATGTTGTGGGGGCTCTGAACATGTGGCCCAGGCCATGGTCTGTTCCCAGACTGATGGAGACATCGAAGCAACAGAAGCCAACAGTTTGGTGGCACTGGCCATGGACCCTGGAGAGAAGAGTGTCCTGTATGGAAACAGTGACTCACAGTAGAAGACTAGCTTGCATGTCCCTTTCTGGAACCCATCCCTAAATCATCTGCACAAATATTTATATTTTGGCCTGAGCATTTATATAGGACATACCAGTGCTATACCAGGCAATAAACTTTGTCAGCAAATTATTACAAAATAAAAAATGTACACATGGACATTGCAAAAAAAAAAAAAGCACATTATGGAGTTATTAGAATTCTTTAAATAGTTTAGAACTTCTGGTTTTAAAAACTGCTAGAATATTGCAAAACAAATATTTAAAATGATCATCTTTGACAGAAGATAATACTTATATGAAGCTTTAAATGAATCAACACCAAATGAAAAAAAATTTAGATTTTTTTTTGTAATTTCTGAAGATACAGCAATAGAATGAATGAAGATGCATTGTGAATTAAATGCCAATCATAAAGCCACTCTTGGTTTCTTTTATGATTTCTGCAAGTTACAAGAAATGTCAAAATAAATATAAAAATGTCATTCTATAAATTTATATTTAAAATTAAATTCACACTTACATGAAGCTGGGTTTGTACAAAGAATTCTATCCTTTTGGAGAAATTAGCTCACTAGAATCATCAGCTCTACATGCACTAAAACGTATATTTCAAAAGTATCAGAATATATCCCCAGTGTTGTCACAGCCTATAAAGTACTCTTAACAACTCCAGTAGCAGTTGCTAAGCAGAAAGATCCTACTCAGAATGAAAATGTACCAAAAGTCATTTGCAATTTTGCATTTGCCAAGAGAAAGTGGTGTCACTTTCAATTATATTGACTGAAAATGAAATTGTTAAAAGTAAAAGTTCTGACAAACTAATAAAAATATTTGCAGAAAAGTGAGCCAATGGTATCTTACAATCAAATAAGATATCATTAATCGGATCATGTATTGTGTTATATAAAATTATGCTGAATATTACTTTATAATTGTTAGGTTTATATTATTACTCATGTATCACTGTTAATCTTACTTTGTTATTAAAATATTTTAAAGGAAAATCTTTAGATTTTAGTATCTTTGATGGTAATTTTTTCCAATTTTTCAAACAAGGTAACCTGCATTATACCCAGAGAGGCAGAAATCCTCTTTCTCTCCTTACGTACTCTGATATCCTATTGCCATCTTCAAGGGTTTAATACTTAATGTATATTTTTCCTTATTGCTCAGACACCAAAGGAGATTTAATGAATTATGACTACATGAAGCTTTAATCCTTCAAATATTTTGAAGCCCTATTTAGCAGTCAAAATTCTATTACCTGAAAGTCACTACTGTTCTTTTCATATTTTACTTTTGTCATTTGTATTTATTCTCTTGGAAATAAAGTCTGATTTTGTGTGTGTGTGTATGCGTGTGTGTGATGGGTTTCTGATTTTATCTTCTTATACTTTTCTATACCTCGAGATAATTCTTAAGGGAGTGGTATTAAAATAGAATCATAGTGCATAAAATAGGTGCTCAATGAATATTATTAAGTGAACAAATACGGGCGCCTGGGTGGCTCAGTTGGTTGAGCGACTGCCTTCGGCTCAGGTCATGATCCTGGAGTCCCGGGATCGAGTCCCGCATCGGGCTCCCTGCTCGGCGGGGAGTCTGCTTCTCCCTCTGACCCTCCCCCCTCTCATGCTCTCTCTATCTCATTCTCTCTCTCAAATAAATAAATAAATAAAATCTTTAAATAAATAAATAAACAAATACAATATTACTCAGAGTTGAATGGTGAAGGGTATATAGTAATATGCTAAAAATAGTAGCCCTGACTAATCATGTTATATATGCAACTCACATTAAGTTTTTCATGTTGGTAATCTCACTTAAAAAATATTTTCTAACGTTCTCTTTAATTTCCTAATTGTCAATATATTTTTATATATGAAATGATAATCATTGGGTTGGGGAAGGCTATTAGTTTGGGTTTAAATTCCTAGTAAGTCAGAATTATTTCAGGAATTTCACTTGAGAGGCACCTGGGTGGCTCAGTAGGTTAAGTGTCAGATTTTGGCTCAGGTCATGATTTCAGAGTCGTGAGATGGAGCCCCGAGTCAGGATTCTCATTCAGCCTTAAGCCTGCTTAAGATTCTCTCTCTCTCTCTCAAATAAATAAATAAATCTTAAAAAAAAAAAGATTCTCTCTCTCCCTTCCTCTCCCTCTGCCCCTCCTCGCCCTCTCCCTCTCGAAAGAAAGAAAAATTTCACTTGAGTAAAATTTATGTAAAATTAATATCTTTAAATTAACTTGTTACTCCATTTGAAAAAAAAGCGTGTTTTCTTTTTCTGCTTATGTGAATATTGATATAATTTTTAAAACATCTAATTACACAGCCTTAAATATTGATGTAATTTTTAAAACATCTAAACAGCCTTAAATATAGACGTAATTTTTAAAACATCTAATTACACAGCCTACAAAATGTTTAAATATAAACATTTACAACATTCAACATACTTTTTTTTCTTTAAAGATTTTATTTATTTATTTGATAGAGAGAGAGACAGCGAGAGAGGGAACACAAGCAGGGGGAGTGGGAGAGGGAGAAGCAGACTTCCCACGGAGCAGGGAGCCTGATGCAGGGCTTGATCCCACGACCCTGAGATCATGACCTGAGCCGAAGGCAGATGCTTAATAACTGAGCCACCTAGGTGCCCTTCCACATACTTTTGATATTTCAGAAAAACTCTTCACTGCAATAGCTAACACTGACAAATTTGATTCCTAAAGTAGATTATTTGGTTTTCCCACTCAGAATATGTTGAAAAAGTCAAAGGATACACAGTGAACACGTATACAGTAATCATTATATTTGATTTAACACATAAATAGCCATATATTCATTATCCATCCATCGATGCATCTTATTTTTATATTCCTAAAAGTAAGTTGCAGATATCATTATATTTCAACCCTAAATGCTATAGCATACACATCATTAATTAAATTTCACTATGTGTTTATACTTTGGTTGAGGTTAAGTTTATATACAATGAAATGCACAAATTAACTTTGTCATTCAATGTATTTGGATAAATGCATACACATGTGTAACCCAAACACCTGGGAAGAGACAGAGCATCATCCCCCAAATCCCTTCAAACTCCTTCAGTCAACCCATGTTCCATCCATCAGGGGTTAAACTGTACTTTTTCATCATAGATTAATTTTGACTCTTCTAGAACTTTATATAAATGAAAAAAATATATAGCATAAGTTTTTTCATAAGAATTTTGTTCACTCAGCATGAATTTTCATTCAGTTTTTAAGAATCATCTCTGATCTAATATTTATTTTTTCTTTTCCTCAAATTGTATTTTGTGGAAATTACTCTAGGCAAGGTTGGTGATAAACTCAGTTTATATTTGTTTCAAGATGTTATATTTATACTTATTTTGGAAATATAATTTCATTGTGTTTACCATTCTAGACAAAAATTTGTAGAGAATGTTTTAATTTATGAATTGTGTCTTTTACTATTGTAGATAATTCTAAGCTTTATCTGCTTTTACATATCTCATTATACTCTTAGGAAACCTGATTCAAAGCACGTTAGACCCTTTTTTTCTATTTTTAAAGTTTCAATCTTTCTTTCATAGTCTTCATTTCTTTGGCTCTCTGAGATATGCTGTAGGTAATTTACATAAAGTTAAATTTATGTAAATGAGCTCCTTCTTTGGCTGAATATAATTTGATGTAAATATCATCTAATAATTTTTAATATGGAGATGTATATATATTTAATTTTAGTAGATCTATTTAGTACTTTCCAAAACTGCCTGGTCAATTTTGATAGCCTCCTGCTCTTTAGCCATAAATGTTACATTCTTATAATTTTTAACAAATACAGTATAAATATTATATGCAATTGTACACTATAGTTCTAATGTTGCCAAAATTTATGTCTGATTTATTTAACTGCTATTATTTTCTCATGGTAAATTATGTTCTGCTGTGTTTTCTTGTGACCAAATGATATTTGGAAATTCCTGGAAGCCTGGGTTTAGAGCACATTAATCCAGGAACTGTTGTTTTGAGCTCGTTTTTTTCTAGGTTTCTGAGGATATAAATTTATGCTGAGATAATGTGAATCAGTTCAAAACTCGTGGCAAATTGTGGTACAGAGTTTCATGTGATACATTTGTTTATTCCTGCTCAGGGCAGAACTAAAGTTAAGGCAAGAAATCAGGCCACTGTATGTTTCAGTTGGGGTTGTTTCTTGTTTATCCACTGATACTGCACACCTACTTTGGTCCTAGCTTTATTCTAAGTATCTGTAATTTCACTTTCCACTTGCATGGAAACAGGCTCTACATGAACCACAGATATTTTTGTCTCTAATCATCAACATGAACAAGCACATGTGTTGTCCAATAGATACCAAATCTAGCCCACTGGAATGCACTGATGACTACACGTTTAATAACTGACTTCAGCAGTTATTTACTTCCTTTTGCAAATAGTGCTAGTCATTTCTGGTGTCTGATGATTTCCCTCATTTTCCCACTTCTAAATAACTATGGGCTTTTGCCACTTGAACCAGTTGTACGTTATTTCCAGCATCCTAGTATAAAAATGCACCCATGTCATTATTGATTGGTTAAAGGCAGATGCTTATTTCAAAGACTTATAAGGAGAAACTCAAATTAGAAAGGCAGGTTATGGAAGAGAAAGGCATGCTTTATAATTCTAATGGCTGTCAAAAAATATGGATATATAGATACACATACACATCTTTCACCACCTTGTCTCGATTTTTTTCTCCATATCAGTATAAGTATTAAATAATAACTGAAAAATTACTCTTTTCAAGACAGATTATCCCACTGTCTTGTTTAATTTTCCTGAAATACATTTTCTTCTTTGATATCTCCATAAATATTTGTGATGACATCAGATTGAAATAAAGTATTATCTTCGCTGCCTACAGGAATATATTTTTTCATGTTAATTTCATTAACTTCCTCTAGATTTCACTTTTATCTCATATACATGTATATGAATATATATGTACACATAAATGTTTTTGTGTGTGTTTAGATAAATATAAATTGTGAGCAATGCAAATATATTTATATGAGGAAATTCACTTAGATTTATTTTAACTTGTCTACCACAAACTGTAATGAATGTATATGCATCTGTGTATTTTTGTATGTATGTATCATGTAAATTGTTCCAAATCTATTCCTTTCCTTAATGTGTGAAATAAACTCTACCACTTAGCATAACATCTAGAAACATAAATATTCCACATTAAATATCTTCTCTATTAATAGATGTTACCCAAAATTTTAACCTTTCTGCCTTTAAAAACAAAAACTCCTATACATATTTCAAATTAACTTTCTTGGTAAGAATTTTTTTAATATGCTTTTACACACCACAGTAGCATATGAGGGAGCAGGATTACAAGGTGGTTAACTTTAATCTTACTCCAACTAGAAGGACTCTTTAAGAGTAATATAGTATATTATCTGGTTCCATATGAAAATGAAATGCCTATAGCAAAACATATCCTTTCTTTTTTTTTTTTTTAAGATTTTATTTATTTATTTGAGAGAGAGAGAGCACATGAGGGGGGGGAGGGTCAGAGGGAGAAGCAGACCCCCTGCTGAGCAAGGAGCCCGATATGGGACTCGATCCTGGGACTCCAGGATCATGACCTGAGCCGAAGGCAGTCGCTTAACCAACTGAGCCACCCAGGCGCCCAAAACATATCCTTTCTTGCCCTCAGAAAGTAAGACATCAAAGGAAGACACTATTTGCATACAAATGCATGACAACTTTCATAAATGAAAAATTTATGAATTCATCTAAAATAAAAGTGCTTCTTGAAAAGTGTCTTTTCTGTACCTGTCTCATAAAATCAGAGTAAATTTGACTTAGCTTTAGAGACTATAGCTACAAAATAGTTGATGGTGCTGGCATGTGGCCCTCCTATTCTCAAACCTCTGTGACATTTGTGTGGCAAATGGGAAGGGGAAGGAGCAATTTCTGAAAATAGTAAATCATTTTTCCATGTTTCATTTATCATCTAGGATGATCTTATTTTAAACGTTAAATAGAAATAAAGTAAGCTTGTGAAGATAAACTTGTTTTTTTTAATTTAATTTTATTTTGTTATGTTTAACCACCATACATTACATCATTAGTTTTTGACGTAGTGTTCCATGGTTCATTTTTGTGTATAACACCCAGTGCTCCATTCAGTACGTTCCCTCTTTAATACCCATCACCAGGCCAACCCATCCCCCCACCACCCTCTCCTCTAGAACCCTCAGTTTGTTTCTCAGAGTCCATAGTCTCTCATGGTTTGTCTTCCCCTCTGATTCCACCCCCTTCATTTTTCCCTTCCTACTACCTTTTTTTCTTTTTTCTTTTTTTTAACATATAATGTATTATTTGTTTCAGAGGTACAGGTCTGTGATTCAACAGTCTTACACAATTCACAGCACTCACCATAGCACATACCCTCCCCAATTAGACATTGGGCCACCCCATCCCTCCCACCCCCCACCACTCCAGCAACCCTCAGTTTGTTTCCTGAGATTAAGAATCCCTCATATCAGTGAGGTCATATGATACATGTCTTTCTCCGACTGACTGATTTCGCTCAGCATAATACCCTCCAGTTCCATCCACGTCGTTGCAAATGGCAAGATTTCATTCCTTTTGATGGCTGCATAATATTCCATTGTATATATATACAAAACTTCTTTATCTATTCATCTGTCAATGGACATCTTGGCTCTTTCCATAGTTTAGCTATTGTGGACATTGCTGCTATAAACTTTGGGGTGCACATACCCCTTTGGATCACTACATTTGTATCTTTGGGGTAAATACGCAGTAGTGCAATTGCTGGGTCGTACGGTAGCTCTATTTTCAACTATTTTTTTGAGGACCTCCATACTGTTTTCCAGAGTGGTTGCACCAGCTTGCATTTCCCACCAACAGTGTAGGAGGGTTCCCCTTTCTCCGCATCCCTGCCAACATCTGTCGTTTCCTGACTTATTAATTTTAGCCATTCTGACTGGTGTGAGGTGGTATGTCATTGAGGTTTTGATTTGGATTTCCCTGATGCCGAGCGATATTGAGCACTTTTTCACGTGTCTGTTGGCCATTTGGATGTCTTCTTTGGAAAAATGTCTGTTCGTGTCTTCTGCCCATTTCTTGATTGGATTATTTGTTCTTTGGGTGTTGAGTTTGATAAGTTCTTTATAGATTTTGGATACTAGCCCTTTATCTGATAGG
>NC_138370.1:90633030-90672766 GCF_054177405.1 Leptonychotes weddellii
GCTAAAATTAATAAGTCAGAAAATGACAGATGTTGGCGACGATGTGGAGAAAGGGGAACCCTCCTACATTGTTGGTGGGAATGCAAGCTGGTGCAGTCACTATGGAAAACAGTATGGAGGTTCCTCAAAAAGTTGAAAATAGAGCTACCCTACAGTCCAGCAATTGCACTATTGGGTATTTACCCCAAAGATACAAATGTAGGGTTTCGAAGGGGTATGTGCACCCCGATGTTTCTAGCAGCAATGTCCACAATAGCCAAACTATGGAAAGAGCCAAGGTGTCCACTGACAGATGAATGGATAAAGAAATGTGGTATATATATACTATGGAATATTATGCAGTCATCAAAAGGAATGAAATCTTTCCATTTGCAATGACGTGGATGGAATTGGAGGGTATTATGCTGAGCGAAATAAGTCAGTGAGAGAAAGACATGTATCATATGACCTCACTGATATGAGGAATTCTTAATCTCAGGAAACAAACTGAGGGTTGCTGGACTGGTGGGGGGTGGGAGGGATGGGGTGGCTGGGTGACAGACAGTGGGGAGGGTGTGTGGTATGGTGAGCTCTGTGAATTGTGTGAGACTGTTGAATCATAGACCTGTACCTCTGAAACAAATAATACATTATATGTTAAAAAAAAAAAAAAAAGAAGAAGAAGAAGAAGATAGCAGGAAGGGAAAAGTGAAGGGGGAGAAATTGGAGGGAGATATTCACCATGAGAGACTATGGACTCTGAGAAACGAACTGAGGGTTCTAGAGGGGAGGGGGGTTGGTGGATAGGTTAGCCTGGTGATGAGTATTAAAGAGGGCACGTACTGAATGGAGCACTGGGTGTTATACACAAACAATGAATCCTGGAACACTACATCAAAAACTAATGATGTAATGTATGGTGTTTAACATAACATAATAAAATTTAAAAAAAAGAAATATTAGTTTCCTACTTATTAGTGGCTAATTTGAGATGCAATAAATAAATAATAATACTTATTAGTGGCTAATTTGAGATGCAATAAATAAATAATAAATAAATAATAAATGATGTATTTTTTCAGGTTTTTTTTTCATTTAAAGATAAATACAAGTTGGAAACAATCACCAAATGTTAATGTATTTAATTCTTGCATAGATCTTTTTTGACTATTATTTTTTAGCTGATCTAAGTAACTCAACCAACAAAATTTATATATATATTTTTTTAGTTGGTGGGGAGGGGCACAAGCAGAGGGGGAGAGAAAATCTTAAGCAGGCTCCACACCCAGCACAGAGCCTGATGTGGGGCTTCATCTCACAACCCTGAGGTCATGACATGAGCCAAAATCAGGAATCAGATGCTTAACCGACTGAACCACCCAGGCTGCCCAAAATTTAACTTTAAATCAAATACTATCTTTGCCTTGAATCATTGATAAAAGGCAGAATGACAAAGAGCAATTATTTTTCAAAGTTTCTATGAAATTAACATTCTAATAAAATGACATATTTAGATACGATGCCAAATACTTGTAGTAAATAATAAAATGCAAAAAACTATTATAAAGTGCATTTGTTTGTACTTTGCCACCATCTTTGCATTGTCTTTAGAAAGTTTCTGCATTATCCTTGGTGCATGTTTAAAAATATGTAATTTCTATTGATTTTCCCCCCAAATTTACATTCATCTAAGTAATAGAAGAAAATTACATAATTCACAGGCTTGTGAGAAATTGTAAGATTTACTTCAATTCACTTTGCTGTATGCTCACTTTCAGCTCTTTCCTATCTTATGATACATGTAGGCAGTAAGTGATTAGAGCTTTAATGAGTTGGAAATTCATGTTTCCAATGGAATTAGCATACAGGAAATTATAATTCACAAAAGATCTATAAAAGAAGCAAGTTAATAGTTGAAAATGAGATATAGAATTGATTGATAATAGCAAACACTGCTTTAAGTCAAAAATTAAAAATAACTTGCCACTGACATAAAGGTTGAATGGATGGTCTTTCATTTACTTGTTTTTAATGTATTTATGTTCTATTTTCAATATTTGGAATCTATTTTTTAACTTCTTATTCTCTTTGTTAGAACTTGTTTTTTCTTCTTTCTTATTTTCCTTATTCTTATTTGTTACCTGGACAATTGGTCATGATTAGTATCAATTTATAGAATGACTATTGTTTTAAAAATTGTCTCTCTCTCTCTTTCTCTAAAATAAATAAATAAATCTTTAAGGATTGTTTTGACAATCTACATTGGCTGGAATTTTTTTCTTCTAAACAAATTGGACAGCATTTGTGTTTTTCTTCACATTTATTATATCATGGGCTTAAATGAAAGTAAAGGGAAAATTAACATTTATTAAGTCTTGAGCTATTTGTTTGATAAACTATTGCATTGAAATGCTTATAATAATCAAATTAGCTCTATTTAAAGATAAGGAAATGAAGACTCATCAGGTATATGGTGGCATAACAATTTGAACCTTGTTTTATGTGACTCGATAGCCCATTTATTTTCTTCCTCCAAGCTGATAATGGGTAGATTAGTTTGAGAAAACTTAGTATCTTATCTGGATGCATAAGCTCTAGATAAAGAGAAGGGAGACAAAGTAAAAACATGATGTGACATGATACTTCAAATAACTGAGGTTTCTGTAAATTTAAATCTAACTTTGTATCAAATATGGAACACCTCCATTGTAGGGATCACATTGGTCCTTGACAAGACATTTGTATGTATGATCTTAAATGTCTCTGGATCGAGCACATGAAAGTGACTCAGCTATGACCCAGCATAAAACAGTCAAGTCAATGCCAATTCAAAGCTTAAATGTTTTCTGTTAATATTACATTTGACTAATACTTTGTTTAATAAATACTTTATATGAATTCTAGTCTTTTTGACCCAATGGGAGTATAGTGCAGTCAAGTTTACAAAGCTTTTCATTGCTCTCTTGTCCAGAAACCCATGGACCCAAGCTCCTAAATATTTTTCAAGCAACAGTTTCATCAATCACTTTGACAGCTATTGGGATAGATCAGAGAACCATAAAAAAATTGGATTATGGATGAAAAAAGCAATGCAGTGGAAAAGTGTTACAAGTGAAAATTCTTCATCATCCCTATATACAATCTACCTGGATTTTCATACATTCACAGAAAAAAAGAGGATAAAATCAGCTAGTGCAATGACAGGTAAGGACTGAAAAGATAAGAATAGCTACTAATCTGTCTTTCTGAAACATGTCTTTCATAAAACTTAATTGTTCATCAAGATTTGAATGTTTATATAATTTATTTTTCAAATTGTTCTAAAAGAGTTATTGACTAATGATTTATTAAAAATAGAATCCTTTTAATAATTATCCCAATGTAGAAAGCAAGACCATGAAGAAATGCATTTGATAGTAATAATTAAAGAGCAGATACTTTTTTTAAGTACTAACTTCATGTATTCTTGACGGTTTTTTGGAAAATATTTTTGGTACTGATTTACAAAAGAATCACAATCTCCTGACTCTCTAGACTCCTAGTCATTGCTTGAGGGCTTTATCTATTTATAGAGTCTCTTCAGTTAGTTTCAATCATGTCTTCCCAAGTTTCAATCCTGCCAACAAATACTGATCTCAAAAGGACTGCCCAAGTAATTGTTAAGTGGTCTGCAAACAGAGATCTTCTTATGGTTATACAAATGGATGGTCAGAGGTGTCAGTCTGATCAGATAGGGTTTTGGAATCCTCAGAAATGTCCTATACATCTGCCCTTTTCCCACTCCTCACCATAAGCACATATTATGTTTTCTTTTCTAAGAGATATTTTATGAGGGTTCTTTGTGTATATATGAGAACAAGAATAATGTTGGTTCACAACTCTTTAGGCGATACCAATGACAATTTAGCCTCAGATTTAAAAAAGCAAAAACTATGAGCATAAGAAAAGAGTTAAATACATATATAAGTTAAAATATATACTGTGGTAAAAAATATTATTCAAAAATCTATGCTTGGATATGATTAGCATCTCTAATTTCTGAACTAAATAGAATTCACCTTCTAGAAACCTCCCAACACATCAGTTCTCATCTTGGTTCAAAATTGAGGCTTCTAAACTTAAGTCATTGGAATGACTTATTGACTTTAGTGCTAGCCATAATAGTAGTTATATTGTTATCTGTGAGATGAACTAAAATATTCAAGAATGTAAATAGTGAAATGATCTCTTATATATATGGTTTAAAATTCTAGTTCATAGTTCAGTTTTTTGAGTCCACTATTAGTATGGGGTCTTGTCCTTAAATAGATCAACGTTTAACAAAGTATTAAAAATTGGCCTATTTTTTACCCTTGAATTAGCATTTTATTATTTAGCTTTTCAATACATATTATCTTTATTTCACCAAGAAAATAATAAAACCACAGAGGAATGGTGTTTCTTTGTATGAAATACATAATAATGAATTATTGCACAAAGCCTAGTCAAATATAGACACCTGGTTCATTTATTTATTTAATCATCCAAAGAATATTTATCTTGCACCTACTTAAGGCAAGTACTGTGCAAGCAATGGAGATGCTGTTGGGGAACCAAAAAACAACATCTCACCCCTGCTGATACAATTCCTTTGGAAGAATGTGTATATTTAGACATTCATGGTAACTTGAGCAGATTTTCCTTCTGTTCATTCCACTCTGATTTTTGAAACAAAATTGTGGCAATGGTTTAGCATAAGGGAGAGCAATGGAACTATGATTTGAAAACTCTGGATACAGAAAACTTGTGTTCTTATCTCTAATACTGGTGTGTTATCCAAACATGAAAAAGTTACTTAAATATTTCTTTATCTGCTTTTAAAATGTCTCTTCCTCTATCCCCTGACCCTCTCTCTTCCTCACCCCAGAACCTAAGCTGCTTCTTCTTTTTTTTTTTTTTTTTTTAGATTTCATTTATTTATTTGAGAGAGAGAGCATGAGCAGGGGTAAGGGCAGAGAGAAAAGCAGATTCCCCGCTGAGCAGGGAGCCCGAAGTGGGGTGGAATCCCAGGACCCTGGGACTCTACTTGAACTGAAGTCAGACGCTTCCCTGACTGAACCACCCAGGCACCCTACAAGCTTCTTGAAGTGAGATCTGAACTGTGTCTTCTTTTTGTTTTACTTCTCTGACCCTGGGCTTAGCTCAATATCCATGGAATAGTAAGGGTTCAAATACAGACTCTTTCAACTCAACTGAACTTAACAGAAAAAAATAAAATAAAGTCTGAACCAAATATCCCCTATGATTTTCACAAACTATAAATATAGCAATAGTTAATATTTATTTTAGCCACTATTTCAGGAACTAACATTAATAGCTAGTGCGTATGAAGTTCCTTAGTCACTGTTCTACTCTGAAAGTATTCTTCTCATTTAATACTTTCATAAAATAATCTCAAAGAGCATACCATTTTACAGATGAGAAAATTGAAATACTAAGAAGCTTGGTAACTTGCCCAAGGATACTCAGTGGAATAACAATGTCTTTATTCCTTATATTAATGTAAAGTTTTCCTTTTTCATAGGAGTTCACTAGTAATTATAATAATGTGTTTTTCTTTGTCTCTTCCTTCCTTTTTTTTTTTTTTAAATATTTTATTTATTTATTTGACAGAGAGACAGCGAGAGCAGGAACACAAGCAGGGGGAGTGGGAGAGGGAGAAGCAGGCTTCCTGCTGAGCAGGGAGCCCGATGTGGGACTTGATCCCAGGACCCTGGGATCATGACCTGAGCCGAAGGCAGACGCTTAACGACTGAGCCACCCAGGCGCCCTCTTCCTTCCTTCTTTAACTTCTTATTTTGGAAATTTATAAGTATAAGCCAGCATAATTAACAGCATTCAAACATTCTTGTTTCATCTATACTCCTAACTCACTTCTAATAGATTATTTTAAATTAAGTCCCAAATATTGTATTATTTCAGCTGTAAGTACATATCACTAAAGCATGATAATCACATATACATAAAATAATTCCTTAATAAAATCAGTATGTATTTGTTCAATTTCACTGTCCTTCATTGCATAATAATTGTTTTTGGGGGGAATGACTTCTCAATTCAGGAACCTAACCCAACATAATTTTGTTTTGATATCCTTCATTTAACAGCCTTTAATAACCTACTGTCTTCAGTCTTTCCCTCTGCTACTCTTTTTTTAAATGTTTTATTTATTTATTTAACACAGAAAGAGACACAACGAGAGAGGGAACACAAGCAGGGGGAGTGGGAGAGGGAGAGGCAGGCTTCCCACCAAGCAGGGAGCCGGACATGGGGCTCGATCCCAGGACGCTGGGATCATCATCTGAGCGGAAGGCAGACGCTTAACGACTGAGCCACCCAGGCGCCACCTGGGCGCCCCCCACTGCTACTTTAATCTTCATATCATTTATGGCTTTCCTATTTTACTCTTCCTCCATTTTTTTAAACATTTTTATTTTAGGAGCACCTGGGTGGTTCAGTTGGTTAAGCGACTGCCTTCGGCTCAGGTCATGATCCTGGAGTCCCAGGATCGAGTCCTGCATGGGGCTCCCTGCTCAGCAGGGAGTCTGCTTCTCCCTCTGACCCTCCCCCCTCTCGTGTTCTCTCTCTCATTCTCTCTCTCTCAAATAAATAAAATATTTAAAAATTTTTTTAATTTATTTGTTTTAGAGAAAGAGAGTGTGTGTGAACATGGGGAGGAGCAAGGGGCAGAGGGAGAGGAGAAGAGGACTCCCCCTGAGCAGGAAACCTGACCAGGGCCCAATCTCATGACCCTGAGATCATGATTTGAGCAGAAACCAAGAGTCAGTCGTTTAACTGACTGAGCCACCCAGGTGCCCCTCTTCCACCATTTTCAAATCTCATTTTAATGCTTCATTCATCTTAGCAAAATATTGAGGAATTCTCCTTTGATGATCTTACTAAATTGCTGTATAGGCAGCATCCCATGTACTCAGCCTAGGTTTATCTGATGTCACTGAAGTAGAGAATAAAGTCGTGAGGGACAGGCAATGTGCAATCTGCTATTTTCAATTATCATTAAATCAAGTATAAATTCCAGTGATCTTTCTCATAGCAGTAAACCTGTGCTAAAGCTATAGCTAGAACAGCAGCTATAATGTCAAGCTGACTTTATATTTATATAATTTAGGATATTTCACTTACTGTAAAAATACTGGACACAATATTTTAAATGCATAAGAGATAATTAGAAAAATAAAGATTGGGGGTGCCTGGGTGGCTCAGTATTTAGCGTCTGCCTTTGGCTCAGGTCATGATACCAGAGCCCCGCATCGGGCTCCCTGCTCTGCAGGAAGTCTGCTTCTCCCTCCCCCACTCCCCCTGCTTGTGTTCCCTCTCTCACTGTGTCTCTCTCTGTCAAATAAATAAATAAAATCTTTAAAAAAAAAAAAAAGATTGTCTTGCATCAGATCAGAGGTAACTGCAATTAATACACTGACATATTCTATGTTCTTACTTATAAATGTGTTTAAGATAAATTAGCAAGATATAGATACATTTAAGAAAACTGAAAGAATTATAGGATGGGAAGTAAATTCTAGATTTAAACAGAATTAGATTCAATGTACTAATCCCAATTTTTAGGATCATCAATAAATCTACTAAGGTTTATTACTACTTTCTTACTGTAAAATGGGACCATTATCAGTACTTAGTTTCTGGAGATTAAATGAGATAATATAGGAAAATGCTTAGAACAGAGTGTGACAGTAAGCACTGAGAAAATGTCCACTCTTTGTACCTTTAGCTTCATTACCCTAATGTGAATCCTGAAGCACAGAGCAGATAAAACTTCCCCAATCCTGGGGCGCCTGGGTGGCTCAGTCGGTTAAGTGTCTGCCTTCGGCTCAGGTCATGATCCCAGAGTCCTGGGATCAAGCCCTGCATCAGGCTCCCTGCTCAGTCAGAGGGAAGCCTGCTTCTCCCTCTCCCACTCCCCCTGCTTGTGTTCCCTCTCTCGCTGTGTCTCTCTCTGTCAAATAAATAAGTGGAATCTTTAAAAAAAAAAAAAAAAAAAACTTCCCCAGTCCTTTCTTCTATATACAGAAAGATCTGCCACACTGACAGGGTAACATCTCCTGGCTCTACAAAGACTTTTCATAGACATCTGAACAAATGGAGTGCAGGAAAACTGCAAACCCTAGCCTGCTCCGTTATCAAGTTGCTCTCTTTCTATTATCCTATACATATATTATATGGATATATCCATTATCTTAAATACAGTGCGCCATTTATGGCGATAGATTTCACAAGAAGCAGCTCCCTTCTGGTATTGAAATAATGGAGAAGAAATAACAGAGAGGTGAAGATGAGGACAACATCTGGCTGCCTTCAGCAACACCAGTTGAATAGTGGAGTAGATTTCAAATCATTTCCCAATAGAAACACTGAAACATATAATGAATGTGATACAAAAAGTTCTCCAACCTTCTGTTAGTCTCACACTTGCTCTTTCCTGATGGCTTCATTCACACTTGAGGGCCAAGTATTTTGCTTATCAATCAAATTTTATTATGCTTACATTAAGAATAATAGTCTAGGATTCTAGCAATTTACTGATTATTAGTCCTTTTAAAAATATTTTATCTATATCTATATATTTTTTGTTTCCCCAGGCTCAGAAATATTTTCTTAGGAATTTGAGAAAGGCCATGAGAATGACAAAGAGAAACCATTACTTAAGAGCCTTTATGTTTAAATTTCTAATCCAGGTCCTGTCACTAAATTTAGGACATGTTAGTGGCCATGACTAAGCTTACATGTAGATATAATCATATATAAAAAATACTCAACGAATATAGCAGCCAAGACAAATAATATCTCCTCTTTCAAATTTTATTCATGTCATAACATGTTTGATTATTTTTTATACAAAGCAGTGACAAAATTAACCTTCTTAATATAGGTTGGCAAACTTCATCAACCATATAAGAATTATAGGCCACTAGTATTCTGAATGTATTCCACTAAGATCTCAAGTAGTAATGTTAGAAATAATTCTCCAATCTTGTAGCAATCTGAATGTAAACAAAATGTATGCATTTATATTCACCTCCACCCACTTTCAGTCCTAGTAGTCACAGAATGTATCTGTGATAAATAAACAGATGTTGGTTTATATTTCCAATTTCTATTAGATATCAAATTTACACAAAACCAAAAGATAAATGTGGAACCAAATGTAATTTATTCCAAAATACAAAAATTATATTTCTTTAAGATTTGATTGCTTTGATTATTTTAGACAAAAATATATTCAAATTTGAAGGAGAGTACAGATATTTGTTTTTACAATTAACAATTTTCAATGTATATAATTATCTTTGCATTATACTTTCCTTTGTTAGCCAGAGTACCACAAAATAATCCTGAGAATATTTACTAATGTGTCAGATATTTTGCATTATGTTTTAGACTCTAGAAGTAAAATAATTGATTTTAACAAGAAAAAAAAAATTAAGGCAGGATTTAAATGTACTAGAAATTTTTAAAGTGCATGCTGAGGACGCAATTCAGAAAGCTAGGAAAGAAGAAATCTGTACCTCCAAGAGAGGAGGCCCAGATAAGATATTTGTTGTCTACATTTCAGTAGTTCCATTAATGCACTGGAAAATGTGAGCTTTTATACACTAGAGAAGGCATTGTTCTGTTCCTTTGACTTCTTTTCTGCATGACAAATATCCCTTGGAATTTAAGGTCTGAACATGTCTATACTACAACATACTAACTCTGGTAAAATCAAGAATGTGCTTTAAATTAATCAAAATGTGTAATAGAGTCAGGCAAATATAATAAGCCTATAACAGATACACAAATAATTTAAAATTGTAAAGTTCAACCGTCCCAAAATTAAAGCAAGTTATGTCCTGGGAAATATGTAGGTATATATGACTAAGTGGGGCAGTGACTCACATGGAAAGTGGAATATGGCCACCACAGTAGTGGAGGTAAAGAGGAAAGGCAGTTGCCAGACTAGTGAGATACCTGCAGAGATATAAGAGCAAGCAGATGGTACTCCCAATGATGCAGACATTATGATGATCACAATCATCTCAATAAACCTGAGGAACCCATAATTTAATAACTTCTCCAAGGTCACACAGCTAGTGAGTGACCTGGGGCTGGAATGTGACTGAATAGACACTCTGTTTCCAGAGACCATATTATCAGCAGGCAGACTACACTTGCATATGTTTAAGGACATTTATCCAGAATATTTCTCCACATTTTCCCCTTATCAGCTGAAGAGAGAGAGAAAAAAAAAGCACATTTTGCATTCTTCTATCCTCTCAGTCTTTAAAACAAAACAAAACAAAACAAAACAAAACCAATAGGCAGAACAAAACTACGTAGGTTTTACCAATAAAGGTTTTGTGTTACATATGACCCTCTGGAGCTTTATTTATTTATTTTTGAAGATTTATTTATTTATTTGAGAGGGAGGGGCAGAGTGAAAGAATCTCAAGCAGACTCTCCACTGAGCTAGGAGCCCAATGTGGGGTTTGATCCCACAACACTGAGATCCTGACCTGAGCTGAAATCAAAAGTTGGACGCTTAACCGACTGAGCCACCCAGGCACCCCTGGAACTTTAAATATTGATTTTTTTCCATAGATAAAATATAATATACTTAGAAGCAGTAATTTTAGAGATATCTTTTTTCTTATAAGGAATATGAAAGGTTAATACAAGAAAATCATCAGTAATTGAATTTTTTTTTCTCAATAGAGAATAATAATATTAAAAAGATTATAGTGGTGATTCATGTTTCAGTTCCAACATATAAATATCTTGGAAGTCACCACTTTGTCCTTAAAACAAGAAAGAGCTGGGCAAACTAAAAATCAATGACTTTTTTGGCTCATCAGAGAACTGAGGTCAGAGGGCAGACCATCACTTCCAAATATGGGGATAGAGGCACAAGCAGAGATATGCAGCAACTGAGATGACCTAGAGCAGAAGCCCCTGGAGCCAGAACAGGAAGAAACAAATGGTAATTTGAAGATTTGCTGGAGGCTTCGCATGGACTAGCATGTGAGTGAGAAAGTAGAGCTTTCTCTCCAAGAATCCTGTAAGTTTCTCACAGTGAGCATAGAGTGAGGATTCCCTTAAGACTCTGACAGAGCGGAAGTGAAATTGTTGCATGTATTTTGTGTGATTTTTTTTTTTTTTTCTGGGAGGGTAAATCTTATCCTAGTTATACTACCTTATCTGGAATTGGACATTTCATTGCATCTTAATGAACTACTATTTAAACTTAGTTATGACCTCTTCTCCCATAGATTAAGGGTTGCAGGCTAGATTGGTTGGAAAGCAGTCTCTAAAATGCAGTTTAGTGTGATGGAGGTGTATTAAGATTAACACTTATGGGGAAGGGAAAAAGCAGGAATAGACAACGGGAGAATATGGGTTGTTCCGTAATCTCAACAAAGAGCACAGGCAATCTCAGAGAGAGACAGGCGTCTGGGGTGGCCCTATAGTATTCTCCTTAAATTCATAAGAGAGGCCAGGATTTTATACTCATGAATTGAGCAGTCCTTGAAATCAGGCTGCTCCTGGGGTGTGTGCTTGACAAAATAGACTCTTTGACCAAGGATACCCCAGACGTGGTTTGACAGCCGAGTACTATCAGTTTGCATTACTCCCCAAATACAGGGGATCCGGATGGCACAACAGAGCAACCACTTCAGAATAGTAGATTATAATTCTCTGAGAATGAAAGAATGGTCTCAAAAAAATGAAGACAAATTATCATGATTATATTATAGATTCATACTACAAATAAAATGAAAAACATACAACTTACCACTTATAAATTTTGGAAAGGCAAAATTGTTCAAATTACAATTTGAAATATATCTTCTAAACCCTGACCACTTAAAATATTTTGTGGTAAGAATAAATAATGAATTTTTTAATTAAAAATTTACAAAGAAGGTTCAGCCTAAAACAACTTTTTAATAAAGTATCAGCAAGTTTTCAAGACATGGCATCAATAATAATTTGATTGGAATCATGTGAAATCCATAGAAGCTGAGACATTTTTAACTGAAAAAAAAAATTTAAATTTGTTCTAGTACTCAAAATGCAGACTGGGCCAAAGAAAGGTGATGATCTGATTCAAAAGGCATGTAAAATATTCATAACCATCATCTGTTCTACACTTAGAAGTGTCTGATGGGAGAAGCAGAGAAAACATTCCTTCAATAGTCAACAAAAAATCATGTTTATTTTCACTTGACATGGTTGCTGCATCGTTGTTAAAGAGTACCTTATGACTTTGACACCATGGGCTCTGCCAGATTCAGATTTTTTCTTTAATTACTTAGAATGAAACTGGGATGACAGTCATTAGCAGCATGCCACTAATTAATACAGAGATAATGTAGAAGCAGAGGAGGGTCATTCTATATCCCCCAAACCTTGAAATGGGCATGTTAATAATCTTTACTTTTGTCTTCTGAATCTTCTTGCCTTACGGTGTGTACATATTTCTTCTACAAAGCAAGTAGATGTGAAGAAATTGAAATACTACTGCAAATGGTAATGTGCTTATCATTTCCCTGACTCAGCAAATTATTTTGACATTGTAAGTAGAAAATATGGATTAAAACTTACAGTAATCACTTCTTATAGACTACTTTATAATGCTTTCTTAATACCAAGATGTATTTGTTACCTCGTAGCCATCTTAGAAACTCAGTCTCTTAATAAAGTAGCAGTCCTTATCATTTATTTTCCTGTTAAAACTCAGCTCAGTTAATGCCATTTTCTCTTTCTCTAGATGAAAAATATCTCTCCATGATGATAAAGGGGAAAAAAAGTCCAAAATTCTGGACAAGTTTCATCTGGAAACATAACCAACCGAGTTAACTTCTATAGTGAGTTTCAGATGAAAGTGAGCACACATAAATTTAAGGCTGACCTAATCTGTATGCAGATTTATGTCCCACAAATTTTAATGCCAATGGGTCATTTCCATATTAGTATAAGTTTTTTTTAAGATGTATTTATTTATCTTAGAGAGAGAGAAATTGGAGGGAAGGGCAGAGGGAGAGCGAGAGAAAGAGAAAGAATTTCAAGCAGACTCCTCACTCAGCGTGGAGACCAAAGAGGGGCTTGATCCCATGACCCTGAGATCATGATCTGAGCTGAAACCAACACTCAGCCATTTAACTGACTAAGCCACCCAGGTACCCCTATATGAGCATAAGTTTTGCAATAAATAGTATTTTTGAAATTTACTTGTGTGGATCTGATTAGATGAATAAGATGGCAGCATTGAATGCAGGGATTTAAGATACCATATTGAATTGAATTTTATTTTATACTACTCTTATTCTCTTTGAGGGATGGTGCTCAAATTATATGTGACAACATATAGATTATAGAATTAGGCAATATGTCTCACTAGAGTTCTTCCCAGTGGGCCAGAGATGAAAAATTTCAGAAACTTCTCACATACCACAGACTGTTCAGGAATACTTAAACAGTTTGTCTAGGCATAGAAACCAGAAACTTTGTCAGACAGAATTCAAATTTAGTCCCAATCTGTTTTAAATGTATACCTGTTAGAATGCCAGGGAGTAAGAGGTAAGAAGGCTTCAAGAAAGGGTTCACTGGGAAGAGGAATGATAAGCCCCTGGGGAAACTATCATGAGTGGAGAAAGAAGTTCAGCATGAGATCTAATTAAGCAATAGGACACAGTGCAAAAAGGAACATTGCTTCCATGTGCTGTGTGATACTGAGATATACTGAGGAGCCCAGGGGCTGTGTTTGAAGGAAAGAAGCATGTCAATGAGACCGTGATGGCAAGAAGAGCCCCTAATTTGGGAGCTGTGCTTTAGAAGTTCTTCATATTGCAAATGCACACACTCACCCACACATATAACATACATTCAATCTAGAATACTCAGGTCTTTCTGTAACTCATGATCTGGCACTTAGTTCTGGCATAGCAAAACCTATAATGGTCAATACCTACCTTAGAAATTCTTGCATTTCAGTCTCAGGGAGTTGATTCTTCTCATCTGTTGGTTTTGACATAAAAACAAGAGGCAACTATGTCAAATACTGAAAGCTTTGTGGTTTGTGCCATGGGATCAATATCATAAACAGACACTGTGTTGGAGTTCAGGGAGGACTTGAGCAGTGCAGGTATATAGAAAGAGAAGTGACAAATGATTAACATGTCAAATCTTTCCTCTTATGTCACATTAAAGCAAAGGGTTTATGCATGATAAAGCATTCTTTCTAAGTAGTATAAGGGCCTCTTTTCTTGTACTTTGTTCTCCAACACATGGTTCTGGCGAAATTCACAAATTAACAGAACATTTCCAACAGCTGCACACAGTGACTGAAGATCAAAGTTCATTGTTTACTTTGCATTCTGTTTATTTGCTCTGAAAGCATATTTGTCTGCTTAGTAGGGTAGAAAACATTTTATTCAAGTTCAATTGCTGGTTTTTAGCTTTAAAATATTTTAAATAAAATATTTAAAAGTGTGTGTATTGTGATCCTACATTTGTATTCATATGCCACAAATATGAGAGGCTGGTCTGGATGACTGGCCCAATAACTTAGCCATGAGAAGCTATCTGATAACAAGAGTAAATCATTTTTCTATTAACTTGCAAGATATAAGAAAACTATTAATTTAAGAGATATAAGAAAACTCAACTTCAGAGAGCAGTGGGCAACAGCATTGTCATGATTGCCAAGAACTCAAATCATTCAGGCTAATTATATATGAGACAATCTTGCCCATTATAATCTTTTAAAAAAGAAGTGACTTCACCTAGGACCTAAAAGGTTTTAGAGAGTAGAAAACTTTGGGATATTACATATAAGCATTTCTGGAATTTCTTTAAAATAATTTAGAAGATTCTAGGGAAAATCTAGTGATCCTGCTAATGCAAAAGGTGAAGAAGACTCAGATCAACATGATTTGAAATCCCATACATTGAACATGATCATCACCATCAGCAGATACAAATGGGGGCCTACCAGTGAAGGTTGTTGCTCAGGATAATAGTGGAAATATGCAATAAAATATTACATATTTTGTACAGGAAATATAAACATTTCAATGAAGTTTGAGTTCGGACTAATTGTTCGTATGATATAATGTGAAAAAAACAGATATTTTTAATCGAAAGTGGGACAGTCTATAATGAAATGGAAAAATCCATCCAAGAGAATTCACTAACTTAGTGATTTCTAAATTTCAAATCATTTTTTTCCATTATCATGATGTAGCACCCATGTCAAACAATGCATTATTAAGCTTTTCATCTTTTATAACTCTGAAGACTAAAATATGGTGAATCATATATGTGAAAGAGATTTGAAACCCTTAGGTGTTATAGAAATGTAAAGTATCATTATATTATTATTTATACTTAAGTTACAAACAGTATATCCATTTCCAGCCTACCTATGCTAAGATTGTTTTGTTACTGATGTTTAATTTTTATTTATGAATAACTAAAAGTTATTATTTCTTAAGACTGCAAAATATATCACGAAACAGTGGTACTGTTTCTCTGGTTTACTACCACTCCAAACCCAAGCAACCTAGATACCATTCATTGAAAGAAAGTTGTAACTTAGATAGGTTCTTCTCTTAGGATTAATCAATATTACTTCAACAAGATAATATATAAGGAACAATAAACTGTAAGAGTCTGTTTGTAATACTGACTTGTGTTCCTAGGAAAGAAAAGAACCCATATTTAAACTGAGCATAATTGGGGCGCCTGAGTGGCTCAGTCGTTTAAGTGTCTGCCTTCAGCTCAGGTCATGATCCCAGGGTCCTGGGATCGAGGCCCACATTGGGCTCCCTGCTCAGCGAGGAGCCTGCTTCTACCGCTCCCTCTGTCTGCCTCTCTGCCTACTTGTGCTCTCCATCTCTCTGTCAAATAAATAAATAAAATCTTTAAAAAAAAATAAATAAACTGAGCATAACCTGGCTACATTAAGCAGAATATAATAGGAGTGACTTTTTCACTCCAAGTCACTTTTTTGCTGGAAGTACTCGTCATCCCACTACAGCACAGTTATTGACCTGCTTCAGACAACCAGTGGTTTCTAAGAACCCTTCTTGGTATCTGTTTGTAAATATAAAATTTAAATTTGAAATTTTACTAAAATGTAACAAACCATTAGATTCTGTAAAAAAATGAGATTTAAATTTCATTCAAAGAGAGAGTCTCAGTTGGGTTGGCTTGTTCTAGTCAAATGACTATTTTTATTGAAGGCCTAAAACTCCACACATGCTCTCTGCCATGAAAATTGCATTTCCAGTGGAAATGATAACACCTTAGTAGTTCTAAATTGCTTCAATCAAAGCAGTCTATTAACTTCTAGAGTCTTGTTTTGTTTTGCTTTATCACCTTTGCCAGTTACAGACTGTGCCTATCTAGAGTCAACAATTAATTGCTATGCATGAACCTAAACTTGCATTTGGGTCAGAAGAAATTTAAGATATGTGGTGAAAAGGAAAGTTAAAAGTCACACCCAATGATAGTGGCTGACACAAGCAGAGCGGCTTAAATGATATCAGCACCTTTCTTATTGTGAGATTTAATTTTCTTTTGTATGCTAGCTATGTCTCATTCCATTTCTTCTAAACTGACTGGTCAGAATTTGGCACTGAACATGGTGAGAATCATGCTGAAGTTTACCACAGCAAAGTAAAAGTGTGCCACCTCTCCATGGTGTAGATACCAGGAGAACTTATTCTCTGCCATCAATAGGCCTAAAGGTAAGTAGATATACAAATCATGTCCATTTAGTTATGAGAACCACTCTTCAATTTTCTTAGGCGGAGAAGAAACTGTTTGTTGAAATTTATGCAGTTAAGAAGCAAGGGACTGCAAGATATAGCAGGAGCTGTTATGTGATTATGCCCATCAATTCTATGTAAATGTGACATTAGAATTAATATAATCATTTATAAACCTAATATGTTCCATCTTCAAGATATAATTCCCTACCAAACCACTTCTTTATATTCCACCAAAAGATAAATTCCAAGATAGAAAGAAATTTTGTTGATTTGTTTTCACTGCTGAATTCACAGTAACTAGAATAGTAGCTGACTATATGTAGTAGGTATTAGATAATGATCAACTGAATGAATGAATAAATGAATGAATGAAGAAATTAACAACATGGGATGAGTTAAAATGCCAATTGTGAAGAGAGCCTTAATTAAACAACAGTGAAATACTCAAAAGACTAGGCATCTTTATTAAGAACATCACCAAGATACTAGGCAATAGGATACAACAGTACATTAAAAGGATTCTTCACCATGACCATGTGGGATTTATTCCTGGACTGAAAGGATATGGTTCAACATTCACAAATCAATCAATGTGATACACTACATTAATAAAAGAAGGGACAAAAACCATTTGATCCTCTCAATAGATGCAGAAAAAGCATTTGACAAAGTACAGCATCCTTTCTTGGTTAAAACTCTTCATAGTGTAGGGATAGAGGGAACATACATCAATATCATAAAAGTCATATATGAAAAGCCCACAGCAAATATCATTATCAATGGGAAAAAACTGAGAGATTTTCCCCTAAGGTCAGGAATATGGCAGGGATGTCCACTATCACCACTGCTATTCAACATAGTACTAGAAGTCCTAGATCCAGTAATCAGACAACAAAAAGAAATAAAAGGCATCAGAATCGGCAAAGAAGAAGTCAAACTCTCACTCTGCAGATGACATGATACTCTTTGTGGAAAACCCAAAAGACTCCACACCAAAATTGCTAGAACTCATACAGGAATTCAGCAATGTGTCAGGATATAAAATCAATGCACAGAAATTAGTTGCATCTATGCACTAATAGTGAGACAGAAGAAAGAGAAATTAAGGAGTCGATCCCATTTAGAATTGTACCCAAAACCAGAAGATACCAAGGGATAAATCTAACCAAAGAGGCAGAGGATCTGTACTCAGAAAACTGTAGGACACTCATTAAAGAAACTGAGGAAGACACACAGAAATGGAAAAATGTTCCATGCTCATGGGTGGGAAGAACAAATATTGTTGAAATGTCTATGCTGCCTAGAATGATCTATACATTCAATGCAATCTCTATAACAACACCATCAACTTTTTTCACAGAGCTGGAACAAACAATCCTAAAATTTGTATGGAACCAGAAGAGACCCCAGATAGCCAAAAGAATGTTGACAATGAAAACCAAAGCTGGTGACATCACAATTACAGATTTCAAGCTCTATTACAAAGCTGTAATCATCAAGACAGTATGATACTGGCACAAAAACAGACATATAGATCAATGGAACAAAATAGAGAACCCAGAAATGGACCCTCAACTCCATGGTCAACTAATCTTCAACCAAGAAGGAAAGGATATCCAATGGAAAAAAAAAAAAAATCTCTTCAACAAATGGTGTTGGGAAAATTTGACAGCATTCTTCATGCAGAAGAATGAAACTGGACCATTTTCCTCCACCATACACAAAAATAGACTCAAAATGGATGAAAGATCTAAATGTGAGACAGGAATCCAACAAAATCCTAGAGGAGAACAAAGGCAGCAACCTCTTTGACCTTGGCCGCAGCAACTTCTAGCTAGACACGTCCCCAAAGGCAAGGGAAACAAAGGCAAAAATGAACTATTGGGACTTCATCAAGATAAAAAGCTTTTGCACAGCAAAAGAAACAGTCAATAAAACCAAAAGACAACTGACAGAATGGAAGAAGATATTAGCAAATGTCTTATCAGATAAAAGGCTAGTATCCAAAATATATAAAGAACTTCTCAAACTCAACACCCAAAAAACAAAACAAAACAAAACAAAACAAAAGTCAAGAAATGGGCAGAAGACATGAACATACATTTCTCCAAAGAAGACATGCAAAGGGCCAACAGACACATGAATAAATGCTCCACATCACTTGGTATTAGGGAAATACAAATCAAAACCACAATGGGATACCACCTCACACCAGTCAGGAAATGACAGATGTTGGCAAAGATGCAGAGAAAGGGGAACCCTCTTACAGTGTTGGTGGGAATGCAAGCTGGTGCAGCCGCTCTGGAAAAGAGTATGGAATTTCCTCAAAAAGTTGAAAATAGAGCTATCCTAAGACATAGCAATTGCACTACTGGCTTTCTACCCCAAAGATACAAGTGTATTGATCCAAAAGGGCACCTGTACCCCAATGTTTATAGCAGCAATGCCCACAATAGCCAAACTATAGAAATAGCCCAGATGTCCATCCACAGATGATTGGATAAAGAAGAGCTGGTATATATATACAATGGAATACTACTCAGCATTCAAAAAAATGAAATCTTGCCATTTGCAATGATATGGATGGAATTAGAGGGTATTATGCTAAATGAAATAAGTCAATCAGAAAAATACAATTATCATATGATCTTACTCATATGTGGAATTTGAGAAACAAAACAGAGGATCATAGGGAAAGGGAGGGGAAAAATAAAACAAGATGAAATCAGAGAGGGAGACAAACCATGGGAGACTCTTAATCATAAGAACAAGCTGAGGGTTGCTGGAGGGGAAGGGAATAGGGTGATGGGGTAACTGGGTGATAGACATTAAGGAGGGAATGTGATATGATGAGCCCTGGGTATTGCATAAGACTGATGAATCACTGAACTCCACCTCTGAAACTAATAATACACTATATGTTAATTAATTGAATTTAAATAAAAAATATATGTGCATGTGCAAAATAATACTTTAATGCTTCCCATTATAATTTATGGGCATGTTACAGTTTATGATGAATTTTTCACATCCATCAGTCTCCCTAACCTTTTGATTTATTTCACTATGTAACTAAAATATCAAGTTATATTTAACATATCTAACAACCTGTGTAGAGAAATAAACATATAAATTAAAAATGAAAAAAAATCATAAATATATTTTAATCATGTCTTTGATCCTATATTTTCTTCTCCATCTTCACTGCCTTAGGGATTCATTATTTTTCTTTAGGAATCCTATAATGTCTTTCATGCACCCCTACAATTCATCTTCCATATTGCAGCTATAAAATTATGCAACTAAAAAATTATATATACATAAGTGCACAAGTGATAGTGCTTTTCCCTCTATATGCAATCCCATTAACAAAAAGGTTAAGATAAAATTCCTTATCATGGCATAACATGCTCCAATAATCCTGCCCCTGATTAGCTTTCAACTTCACTATAACCATAGAGTCACTTCCAAAATATCCAATGCTCTTCCACATTTCCATACGTTTGCATGAGCTGTTCTCTCCTGTAGTAATTTCTAACCCCATGTCAAAATCACGATTACATTTATTCTTTAAATTTAGTTCAAATTATCCTTCCACTGGTAAATAATTCCTGGTAACATGTCCTTCCTTTCCTTTGAGGAAATTCAACATTTTTGCTTTTTGGTTCCAAAATAATTTCTATTAATATTCAACACACTGTTATATAGTCAGGATATATTACTATGTAAGCACAGTACAAGACAAAATACTAGAAGATTTAAAACAGGTCTTATTCATCTATTTATCCCCAGGAACCCATGTACATAACACACTATCACAGCCCAAAAGCAGTTGTTGAAATACAAAATAAATTAATAGAGTCATATAATACTCTGATGCACTTATACTATTACAGAAAGCTTGCTAAATGCTTCCAACAAAAAAATGAAAAGATACAGCCCCTATGCTCAAAGAATTTAGAATCCAGGAAGAAGATTCATATGCAAATAATCTATTATAATACCATATAATATTTGCAGAAATACAGAGAACCTGAAATTATAAAATATTTAAATTGAAATTCTAGAGATGAGATAGAAGATAATTAAAATTAGCAACTCAGTGAATGACTGTAAAAGCTGATTAAGTAGAAAAAAAATATTAAGGGGGTACCTGCGTGGCTCAGTCAGTTAAGCGTCTGCCTTTGGCTCAGGTCATAACCCCAGGGTCCTGGGATAGAGCCCTGCATCGGGCTCCCTGCTCAGTGGGGAGCTTGCTTCTCTCTCTGCCTGCAGCTCGGCCTGCTTGTGAGCTCTGTCTCTCTGTGTCAAAAAAATAAAGTCTTTTAAGAAAAAAAAAGGAAAAATATTAAGTAGAAGATAAGTTAAAAAAATAACCAGACAAAATCATAAATAGAAATACGAAGGATATCTTCAAAATCATAGAAAAATTGCTAAAACTAAAATATGTGAGAAATTCCTAAAATAAGTCATAGAAAAAGGCACATTATACTCATAGGAACAACAATAAAATTGACAGATAATTCATCAACATAAACAATTAAAAAGACAGAAAGCAATGGAAAGGTATCTTGAAAGTGTTAAAAATAAAGAAATGAAAAGGTAGAATACTCTGTGAAAATATCTATAAAAATAATGCCAAACTATAAAATCTCTGAAAGAAATCAAAGGAGAAAATATTCATATATACAAATATATTGTAGCTAGGATACAAAAAGAACAAAACATAGCAGAAAAACAAATAACAAAATAAATATAAAAAAATGCTCTTCAAAAGGCCCATCAACAATTAATAGATGATATATAAAAATAAATATACAGGGGCACCTGGGTGGCTCAGTCGTTAAACGTCTGCCTTCAGCTCAGGTCATGATCCCAGGGTCCTGGGATCGAGCCCCACATCGGGCTCCCTGCTCTGCAGGAAGCCTGCTTCTCCCTCTTCTACTCCCCCTGCTTGTGTTCCCTCTCTCACTGTGTCTCTCTGTCAAATAAATAAATAAAATCTTTAAAAAATAAATAAATAAAATAAATAAATAAATAAATAAATATACAAAGACCAGACACAGAATAAATGCAGATACTCAATACATTTACCTGACAAAAAATTGTTTTCAAAATATATAAGAACTGTTGTAACTTAGTAATAATAATAATAAATTAATCCAATAAAATATGATCAAATAATTAGAACAGAAAATTCATAAAAGAGGTTCATAAACTACATGAATGCCCAATGACAAATAAAAAGATTTTCAACAATATTAACCATCAGGGAAATGCTCATTGTAACTAAAATAGAAACCACTATACAAACTTAGAAAGATTAAAATTTCAGAGTCTGATCATATCAACTTGATTTTATGGATATGCTTACCTCATACAGAAATATAGCTACATATTAATTAGTGTACTTCTGTAACTCTCATAGAAAATCTGAATTATGGTATTTCTTTTTATTGTAAATTTTAAGACACAGGTCATACACTAAAAACCATTGCATTGTTATTTAAGTGACCATACCTTAGTTATAGTTTTTCATTAAGCGGTTAAAAACCAAAATGTTTTATACTGCTTTATTTTTTAAATTATTAATCTGTTGCGTAATAAAAATGCTATGCCTATATATATATTCTCTATTTCTCCACAAAAGGAAAAGTCTGGCATAATTTTGGTACATTTCCCATAACAATTTTTTTTATGTCCTTCAATTCTTATTTTAAGATAAGATTTTGAGATATGCGGTTTTATAGTCATATCCCTACACTCCAAATTATTCCACAATGAGCATGTATCAGAAATCATCATTTAGAATATAATGAGTTTCGGGGCGCCTGGGTGGCTCAGTCGTTAAGCGTCTGCCTTCAGCTCAGGTCATGATCCCAGGGTTGTGGGATCGAGTCCCACATCGGGCTCCCTGCTCAGCGGGAAGCCTGCTTCTCCCTCTCCCACTCCCCCTGCTTGTGTTCCCTCTCTCCCTGTCTCTCTCTCTCTGTTGAAAAATAAATAAAATCTTTAAAAAAAAAAAAAAAGAATATAATGAGTTTCGATCATGCCGCCTGTGATATAAATTAGTACCTCAAAGGTAAAAATACTTAAACACCATTATCAGTTTCTTGAGATTCCTGTAAGTACTGATGAGCTTAATTATAACTTAGAAATTTGACATATATGGTTAGGAATGCTAAAATGTAAGTGTATTTTATATTAATTATCTATCAGATAATCACATATTATGACCATTAATAAACCAACAAATTTAGACTTGATATTTTAATTTTGCCCTAAAAAGTATCAAATCAGAAAAATTAATGTCACATTGCAGAGTGATCATGATTCAAGTACTTGATACATTTGATATTGAAAATGAATTTAGGTTGGTTTTATGTACCCTTCCTACCGGTTTTCTCCATTTTCTGAAAATGAAAACATTCAAAAATACATTTTAAAGCAAATACCTTCAAGAGTTTTTTCTATGACACTTTAGAGAATTTTAAAAGTTGACTAGAAATCCAAATTCTTCATTATTCTCCAAAGCCTATTTCCAGTTATATTGCCATTCCTGTGATATTTAATAAACTGCATTTTCCCTTGCTAGCTGAAGCATTTTGGAATTATGGTCTCCTAAAATAAAATAAGAAAGTACTCATTCCGTCCTTTTTTCATTCCTGTTTAGATCTTGCTGAAATAGTCAATTTTATTTATGTCAACAATTCTACATGTAAGAGAGAGTTTCTTGGAATCAAAGGAACAAGAGGATCAGAAACAATTATCATGCAGGTTCCCTTTATATTTTATCTAGTGAAATCCAGACAATGATTCCTGCAGAGCAATAACTCTTTTCCCTTTGAGCCCTGAGCTCCTGTGGAAAAGGAGAAACGCCAGATCTTCATAGAAACACTAGGCAAAAAAATACACCCCTGTTGCCCCATTCTTGCTCTGTCAACAAAAAGTTAAAAAGCAGAGAAAAAAATGAAGTAGTGAATTGAGACATTAAAAAAAGTGATATCAGAAATGGAGGAAAACTGAGATAATCGCATTATAGAACTCACAGGCAAAAGTGTTTTTTTAATTATTTTTTATTTTTTTAAGTCTCTGTAAAGAGAAGACTTGGCAAGTAGTATCCAAGGAAGGAGAAAAAAAAACATAGACTGACCTTTAGGGTTAGTCATTGATAACCCCTGTGTGGGAGAGTGAAGGAGAAAGGGAGATTTCACTAAGGTGGAAGGTAAAGAGTGGAGATTTGAACGCATATTTTACTCTTCTTCCTAGGACCTGAAATCTTTATCATCAAGCTAGCTAGTTATCATCTATCTTCCCTATTTGCCCATCATCTGTCGATGGATCTATCGATCTGTCTGTTTAATCTATCTGTCTGCCTCCTTATCTATAGGGAGACAGTGAGACAGAGAGAATACCATTGAGGAGATGACAACGGGGGAGAGGTGAGGTGTCAACATATTTTTGGGATGTGTGAAGCAGATGGATAAGTAGTAAATGACTTGTAACACAGAGAAAGCTGAAAACCCAGTGCCTGCAGGGGAGGATGGCAGGATGAAACAAGCTGTCTGTGCAGCAGAAAGAACTCACAAAACAGTTCCTGGAGACAGGGTGAGGGGTGGATCTAGTTAACAGTCTGAGTTAAGAAAGAGTTAAAATGCCCCGATTTGCCCTCACCCTACCCTGGTCAGAAAGGTGAATTTCTCCCCATAATGAAGCAGGAGATGGACGATTTATCTTCTGGAAAAATTGAGTGAGAGCAAACTAAGGTTCAGGATTGCCAAGGATACCCAAAGATGAGGGTGAAAAACTATGCCAACAACAAAGGAATTAAATGGAATTCTAAAAATTAACCCTGCAATTTCAATCCTGGTTCTCTAATTAGCTCCAACTGTGAGCGTGCTCAGTTTTTAGCTCTGAGCAAGAGATTAGAAAATTTATCTCTGAAGAAACTGACCAGCCTGAAGGAGAAAACAAAACAAAAGCTACAGACATGAACAGTTTGCAGTCCAAATAAAGCTTCACTAGAGAGTAAGCCCATCTTCCAGCAAGACCCCTTCCTACACAAGCACACACAGCATTTCAATAGATTGTTTTATTGTTTTAACTGCCTTGTTGAGATATAATTTACATACCATAAAATGCACCCATTTACAGTGTACATACAATTTGATGATTTTTATGTATGTGAATCCTTGATGTATTCACAGAGTTGTGGAACAATCCCCACAATCAGCTTTTAGAATCTTTTCTTGACCCCAGAGCGAGCACTGGCCTCATTAGCTTTCCCTCTCCACTTTCCCCCAACTCCAGCAGCCCTAGGCAACCACTAATCTACTTTCCATCTCCACAGAGTTAACTATTCTGGACATTTCAAATAAATGGAACCATATATTATGTGGCCTTTTGTGACTAGCTTCTTTAACTTAGTATAATGTTTTCAAGGTTCACAAATAACCTTTTAAAAATATACATAATAACTTTATTGAAATAGGATTCATGTATCATACAATTCCCCACTTAAAGGATACAATTCAATGTTTTTTAGTATTTTTCACAGTTTCACATCCACCATCATCATCAGTTTTAGAACATTTCGTTACTCTAAAAAATTTGGTTTCCATTAGCAGTCACACCCCATTTCTCTCCAACACCCTCAGGCCTAGGCAACTACTAAACTAATTTCTGTCTCTATAGATTTACCTATTCTCAACATTTCATACTGAATCATACAATATATGGTCTTTTGTGACTAGCTTCTTTCACTTAGCATAATGTTTTCAAAGTTCATTCCCATGGTTGTATGTATCAACATTTGCGTTCTTTTTTTTTATCACTAAACTTTTTCATACATTACTCTTAATTATCATTTGACAGCCAATGGTCAATACATATTTGATGAAATCTTACGATAATATTGATGAAATCTCCCAGAAAGTAGAAAAAGGCAAGGAGAGAAAATAGAAAAGAAGAATAGAGTATTACATAAAATGTTTCATATACAATATACAATATCAACAGGAGTAAAAGACAGGACCAAGAAAAAATGGGAGGCAATTATTGGATAGATATTTAAAATAAATAACAAAGATAATTGGATTCCATGTTAAAAGATCACAATAATTGCTCATCATCACAATTGGGAAAATGATCTTTCAAGGGATGATCATCCAGTAATTTAGAATACAGGGATATGGAAAAAAATCCTAAGGAGAAAAAAAAAGAAAAGTAAAGCCAGTCATACACAATGCAACATAAATTAAAAAGTCATCAGACTGTTCAATAGTAATCCAGGGACAGTGGTGCATGCCTTCGGAAGGCTGAGAAAAACTGATTTACTATCCAAATTATCCAAAACTTTATATCCAAATACTAATTAGGGTTGAGGCTATTATCAAGTTATATTCAGACATGTAAGTACTTAAAGAAACTTATTTCCCATGCATCCCTTCCCAGGAAACTTGTGGGATGAGTAGCTTCCCCAAAAGAGTAGACCAGGAAAGAGAAAGATGCAGGTCCAGGAATTTGGCATGGGACACAAGAAAGAAATCAAGGAGGGAAGATGGATTGTAGTGAAAGGGCACCCTAAGACTGTAGCTGTAGCTATAGGCTGTAGCTGGCAAGAGCCTCACAGGCCAGATGGATAAGGAAATAGAGTATAAAGATTCCTTGATGGGTTTTACTGTAGGGAGAAGAGTTTAAGTTCCTTTGGATATACTGTTAGGATGAAACTAAGAGAACCATGCTGGTGGATGACAGATAGGAGTTGGGGGAAAACTAAGCCAATTTTTATCTTCCATAATGTAAAATAAATAAATGATTTAGAAAATTGAGAAAATTAAGAGTCAGCAGTATCAGTTTATTTAGCAATAAATACTGTAATAAGGAGATAATTTATAAGAGGTTTACTTTGTGACTCAGAACTCAGTAGAAGATGAGATAAGGTGTATTCTGGAATTTTTTTTTTCCTTCTTTCCTTCCCTCTTCCTTTTCCTCATCTTCATTCTACTCCTCTCCTCGTTCTCCTCTTCTGCTTCTGTCTCCTCCTTTTTTCCTTGTTTTATTATGTACTTTTTGTTAAACTTAAAAGCATATATTACTTTGATAAAAACCACTTTGCACACATTCTGCATGGAGCACTGGGTGTTATGCACAAACAATGAATCATGGAACACTTCATCTAAAACTAATGATGTAATGTATGGGGATTAACATAAGAATAAAAAAAAAACCACTTTGCAATTCTTTTATTTATCTTTTTAATTTTAAGTAATCTCTACACCCGTTGTGGGGCTTGAACTTACAATGTCAAGAACAAGAGTCACATGACTGGGTTAGCCAGGCACCCCTATAATTCTTTTAAAGTGATGGGTGGTGATAAAGTGATTTTTATTCAGATTTCTATTATTATAAGTTAACTTGACAACTTTAACAGGTAAAAAAGGGCATAATAACTTGCAATAGGTAGCATTGTTTTTTTTAAATTTTTTGCTAATTTTTTGTTTAAATGTATAGATGTTTTTATTTGTTTTTGTTTGCTTGCATTAAGATGGATGAAATGAAGATGTGCATATAGTTTGAAAGTTAAATTTCACTGGGTAAGAATAAATTGATGAGAGAAAAGAAGGGAGACATAACTGATAGAGAATTTTCTGGGAAAGATGGGAGTAGGTGAGCACAGAATCTTGGGTAGGGCATTAAGGCCCTGTAATAGTACCTACTCTTTATTAAATGCTCATTTTGTACCAGTCCCAGATTACCTCATTTCAATGTCCCCATAATCATATGATGTAGGTCTTATTATTCCTATTTTACAATCAATAATCCTGAATTTTAAATATATTTTTTAAAGATTTTATTTATTTGACAGAGAGTGACATAGCGGGAGAGGGAACACAAGCAGGGGGAGTGGGAGAGGGAGAAGCAGGCTTCCTGCTGAGAAGGGAGCCCCATGCGGGACTCGATCCCAGGACCCTGAGATCATGACCTGAGCTGAAGGCAGACGCTTAACGACTGAGCCACCCAGGAGCCCCGTGAATTTTAAATATTTTAGTAGTTAAATAATACGGTAAGTTAATGGAAGAGCAGGAATTTGAACTGATGTTCTCCTCTTGAGCTTGTGAGCCTGAACCCTGAGCCTCAGTTTCTTTATGTGTATAATGTGGGCAATAGTGCCTTCCTCATCTGATTATTTCAAAAATGAAATAAGGCAGATAAAGAGCAGAGTATTGCAACTGACCAAGAGTAAAAATGTCATTAAATGCCATCATCATTACTATAACAGCTACTAATAGGCAAATAAGAGAGATAAGATTAATGAAAAAAATAAAGGAATATTTGACCCTTATTTTGTGAGGATAACTTCTCTTTACATGCTTGCTTTTTGGTGACTAAGCATAATTGCTAATACAATATTACTTTAAAATCATACCAGATATAAATGACCAGAAAGCCTATTGTTTGTTTAATAAAAACAGAAAGAAAGAAGGTAAGGCACCTTTTTTTCAGATAAAAAAGTTTTATTGACTGAAGAAATAAAAACTGTTTTCACATATTCACCAAAGAGCTCTAAAAGTTTTACATAAATCCAATTGGAGTTGCAAAAATAAACTTCCAAAAATTAGTCTAATTTCCAACCTAAAATACTCTATTGGAGTGAACACTTAAAATGACTATGTATATATATGCATATATATATAACTCAGATATACAAGGAAATACATAGTAATAAATCCGATTCACTCGTAAATAAAAACTCATATTTTTTTTATAAAGATTTTATTTATTTATTTGACAGAGAGAGACACAGCTAGAGAGGCAACACAAGCAGGGAGAATGGGAGAGGGAGAAGCAGGCTTCCCGCCGAGCAGGGAGCCCGATGCGGGGCTCGATCCCAGGACGCTGGGATCGTGACCTGAGCCGAAGGCAGAGGCTTAACGACTGAGCCACCCAGGCACCCCAAAAACTCATGATATTATTGCTGCTGATTAATACATCTTTGCCTAACTATAATAAAAAGGCCACAACAGCGTAACAGGCTGCCGTGCCCACTCCAAAAACAAAACTACACTTGTTGAAATTGTTCTTGACTGTTGGGCTCTTGATTATTGTGCAGTGTTTTCCATTTCTGCAAGCCAGTTATCAAAGACTCAAGAAACCTTTAGTAGTTGAGGATCCATCCCTATTTCATCTGAATTTCAAATAGGAAAAATCAGGCACTGTAGTTAAATACATCTCTTAAACAGGGAAAAACGCTCAACAGAAACAAAGAAAAATTAAGTGCAACTGTTGTTATGACGGCACAGCTGTGCACCTGTGATTGCAATCAGACACGATGGAAGCATGTGTTTCCCCATGTGGCAGTCATCTGACTATCCTCCTCCTTCGGGATCTCTGAAATCATACATTGGTATTCTTTCTAATTCTAATATGTGTGCTTAACTACCACTCAGTTCTTAATTTCTTTCACAACCATCAATGTGTCAATATAATAAAGAATGGATCTACACAGCCATTACAGAACAAAGTGATACAAAGAATTCCTAATAAGTTACTTGATGCCTGCAACCAGCAGCTTCAACTTCAGCTGATTTAGTATGTAGATTGAATTCACCTTCTATTGATGAATTAGCAACATTTTCAAATGCATGGGTAGACACAAGATGCTCAATTAAAATGACTAGGCTGCAAAAAATAAAGCTGGCAAAGCCAAAACTATCTTGTTCAGTAAATGGATTTTTCTGTAATTGAAAAAAACCACAACAAACTGAGTCACATTAGTGTAATTCAATCTTAATTATTGCCCTAAGAGTCCATTTAAATATTTATGAACAATTCTTTCCAAATGCCTTGTCAGCTCTATTCAATTAGAGAACATACTGTCAGTTGTACTTTTCCAAAATGACTTTGATTTCTTCATTATACTGCGACCCTTATACTTAAAAATTTGTACCTTGAAGCCATAGGCATCTGAAGCTGGGTTCATTTAGGAATCCAGATCCTGGCAGTTTCTGAGACAGTGGCTCTTAGTTTGGAGTAAGTACCAGACAAAGAAAATTAGGAAAATAAGTGTAAACTACTTGGCTCAACGGTGTTTGTACCTGGGTATTAAGAGTCGCTCTTTTATCTGCTCAGCTGAAAGTCATTTATCTAGCTCACAACAGAAAGGCAATAAATTCATGGGGAAGTTAGTACTGGCACATCATTGTGCTTCCTATGGAAGGGAAGCTGAGCTAATACAACCGACCACTGTGTCACATTCACCTTACAAGATGTAATATTATTCCTATGCTTTCGCACTCTTGGAAGAAAATGGAGGGAGACGCTAGCTGGCAGGTATTTGAGATTTATCCCATTCACTTATCAGGATATATAATATATATTCAGTTATTTTTGCCTACCTGAAATGACCTATAACATACACAGTTCCTTGGAGCCTATCAGCCGTCTTTGTACTAAAGATCATATTTCATCCTTATTAACATGATCTGCACATCAACACTTCCCTGCCTGTCTGTGTGCATTTTCATTACTGTCTTTATCTTTAAAAGTTCACTTCCAGAATTCCAAGGAAAGAGTTCTATTCATTATGCAAAGCAGAAAAACAATCTCTGGCAGAGTAGCAACTCATTGTGCATTTTGTTTACTCATCATTAATCAGTGCCTTGGATTTACAGATACAAAAAATGTAAATGGTCTATTAAAAAGAAATGTTGGCAATATCTACCTGTCATAAGGACATTATGAGCAGCTATTTAAAAAACAAGTTTTTGGGGTGCCTGGGTGGCTTAGTCGTTAAGCATATGCCTTCGGCTCAGGTCATGATCCCAGGGTCCTGGGATCGAGCCCCGCATCGGGCTCCCTGCTCTGCGGGAAGCCTGCTTCTCCCTCTCCCACTCCCCCTGCCTGTGTTCCCTCTCTCGCTGTTGTCTCTCTCTGTCAAATAAATAAATAAAATCTTAAAAAAAAAAAGTTTTTAATGAGTTATAGATTATCAGGAACTTTTCTTGCTCTTATCCAATGTGTCTCAGCAAATGAGGAACAAGTTTTTACTTATAGTCTGAGTAATTACAAGTTTAGGTCTGAATCTGTTCTTTAGCATGTAAAATAATAGGATGCAAATAAAGGTACTATGCTCACTTACTGCTTTTCTCCTACCTCAATTTTTTCAGAGTAATTATCCTTTACTCAACATTAGAATTAGCAAGAAATAAAAATTCTTCGAATTAGCAAGAAATAAAAATTCTTTGAATAGGAAAACAAACAATTTAAAAAATCCTATTCTAAGAAAAGGAATTCCACCTTTGCCTCTTGTTTGACTCTAGGAAAGCAAGAGTGGAAAATCCATTTGGTCAAGTATATTTTCCTATTTTCATGCTGGGTGAATAATTAGAAAATCATTGTCAAACTCTTCAGTGGACTCATTCTGACATGGCTCTGACACAGCTCCACCAGTGATTCAGACTCAGCCCATAAAAATCTCTATGTATAAATAGATTTATGTCAGCTTGGTTATGCCAAGAACACAGGAGTTCCAAGCAAAGCAACAGTGAGTCTAATCCTCTTCTGTATTCGTTTAATATTTGGAATGGAGGTAGGGGAAATATGTCTTGCCTAGCTTTTTTTTTTTTAAGATTTTATTTATTTATTTGATAGAGAAAGAACCTGTGCACAAACAGAGTGGAGGGGTGGGACAGGGAGAGAGAGAAGCAGGCTCCTGGCTGAGCAGGGAGCCCAACACGGGACTGGATCCCAGGACCCTGGGATCATGACCTGAGCTGAAGGCAGATGCTTAACTGACTGAGCCACCCAGGCACCTCTTGCTGAGCTTTCTTTAATTCATTAAAACTTTACCTCAATTGGGTACAATATACACCATGCAATTATTGCAATACAGTGAAATAAGTACTTAAATAGATGTAAACACAGAAGATACAGAGAAGTACCTTTTATTTATCATACAGCACACCATAAGAAAGCACACAAATTATAACTGCCTCTGATCTCAGTCCGTGTTGTCAAACAACTTTTGGAATGAAGCAATCTTAACTTCTCTTGGGATTCATAAACTTTCTTTTCATTGTTAAGCCTGTGATTATATGAAAATCTGTATCTACCTTTGTGCCCAAAAGTTACTGCCTATATACAAATGTAGCCAAATTCTATTAACACCAAACAGTGAAACGTTAAAAATGCCATGATTATGTTCCATATTTACTTCCATTGATTTCCTGTATCAGCATTTTTAAAGCTCAATTTAGTTTCTTATATATTCAACATTTGTCACCAAGAGTAAGTATTATCTAATCAAAACTAAATTGGCTTAGAAATTCTGTTGGAGGGCGCCTGGGTGGCTCAGTTGGTTAAGCGACTGCCTTCGGCTCAGGTCATGATCCTGGAGTCCCTGGATTGAGTCCCGCATCGGGCTCCCGGCTCGGCAGGGAGTCTGCTTCTCCCTCTCCCACTCTCCCTGCTTGTATTCCCTCTCTTGCTGTGTCTTTCTCTGTCAAATAAATAAATAAAATCTTTAAAAAAAAAAAAAGAAATTCTGTTGGAATTATATGAGGAAGATTTAAATTCAGCTTCAAATCTCCTCAGCTATATTCATTTGTATGGCTGAGAGTTGTAGAGATTTGTTTTATCAGTAACAAACTGAAGTGACCTAGGAAACAAAATTCATAAATATATATGTTTATATATATGTTTATATATACTAGTAAATTTTCTGCTCATATAGAGTATATCTTAAACAGGTATAAAAGTACAGACAAAAGAAAAGGCAGTATTTATACGTGAAATGGAATTTGAATTTTAGACTTAAAATGTTTTAATAGCTGAACAAATTTAATTTATTGTCATAGTCAATTATGAAAGAATTACTTTTTTTTAAGTGGCAAATAGTATTAATTATAAAATCCCTAGCATCTGCCCCTTACATGGATGTGCTTGTTGCTTTAATTATGTAGTCTAATTTTTACTTGTATTATGTGTTTCAGTTAACAAAGAAGATTGATACACATTAGTTGAAACAACTATTTCACACTCATTCAGGCATTATTTTTCTTATTATGTCCATCGGGAGACTGGCTAAAATGTTGAATCCAAGATAACAGACTCAAGAATCCACAATGCCTAAGTTCAGAATAATGTTAAAATAGATGTTACTAAGGTTTTTATCCTTCCTCTTAGCCACACAAAGTGATAAAAGTTTAAGCACTCTAACTTGTAGAACAAATGTTGCAGTGGGAATTGGAAATATAGGTTTGGAGTACAGAGCAGTGATCAGGATTGATCATGTATTTTTGTACTTTGAAACTTCTGTTGAGGTGCCTGGGTGGCTCAGTCAGTTAGCGTCAGCCTTCGGCTCAGGTCATGATCCCAGGATCCTGAGATCGAGCCCCGCATTGGGCTTCCTGCTCAGTGGGAAGCCTGCTTCTCCCTCTCCCACTCCAAAAAATATAAGTATTTTCTGGAGGTGAAAGATATTAGTAATTTCTGTGTATAATATGAAGAAACAGGGATGTGAGGGTTTGGGTTTAAGATTTACTGATGGGTAGTCAGATTAAATTGCTTAGAAGAAAATTTCTAGAGGAAATAGTCCTATCTCCTTCCTTTCTTTCTTTCTTTTTTTTTTTTAAAAAAAAACCTTTTTTTTTAAGGTTTTATCTATTTATCTGACAGAGAGAGAGTGAGAGAGCACAAGCAGAGGAAGCAGTAGAGGGAGAGGGAGAAGCAGGTGGGGCTTTGAGAGAGAGAGAGAGACCATAAGTGGGGGTTGGAGGGGTGGAGGGAGAGGGACAAGCAGACTCCCTGCTGAGCAGGAAGCCTGACTTGGAGCTTGATCCCAGGACCCTCAGATCATGACTCTAGCCAAAGGCAGATGCTCAACCATCTGAGCCACCCAGGTGTCCCATATCTCCTTCCTTTAATATATATGTGAAGTAGATTTAAAACAAACTGAAAGAAATAAGAAAACAAGAAAAAGTGAGGAAGCGTGTGAACAATGTACATGTTTACAACATAATCAGAAACATGTGGGTCTTTTATTATCTTATTTTTTTATTTTTTTCAAGTTTTTATTTAAATTCCAGTTACCATATAGGGTAATATTGGTTTCAGGAGTAGAATTTAGTGATTCATCACTTACATACAACACCCAGTGCTCATCAGTTGAGTTGATATGAATTGATAGAATATAAGAAACACCCATTTTAATGGTGTTTTCTACCTTCGATTTCTTTAATTTTTAGTCTCTGTTGGTGTATCAAAAAATGTTGCACTTTTAGATTTTAAAAATTCAGTTCTTTTTGTTTACATATTTTAACTTGTTCACATAATGTATTCCTAGTACATTGAATGAGAACAAGATCTTGAAAATCTACCATAGCCATGGCTCCAAAATTGAATTTCAGATAAAAGGTTAGTATATACCTGGCTGTTATCCCAGGTGACCATGGTACCTTAAATGTCCTTTGACCTCAACTTCTTTCTCTAGATAATATAATTATGTAATTAAATCTATGTTAATTGCATAGAACATATGCTATTGAGTTAGTGAGAGACCAAGAGAGTCATTGTGTTTATGCTTCCATGATAGTAGTCAGTTGCTATCAGTTTCCAACTTCTAGGTCTTTTGCTGAACCAGTGATGTAATCTTGCAACTGATATGATCTTACTCATGTCTTGATTACCAGGATCTGAAACAACATGATTGCAGTTCCTAACACTTTTATTTACTTATTTATTCATTAGCAAAATGATTTTCTTTTATTCTCTGGAACTTCAGTAAAATAAGTTGACTTGTGTATGATTTATGTTAATTTCTACATGATGGTGGGAATTAAGACTAAAGAAAGGCTTCTGGGGAAAAGCCTGTTCTTTATTTCATAAGATCTTCAGGGCAGGGGCTGACTTCTCTCAACTTCTCCATACTTCCTAACTGACAGTTGGCCTGAAGAGACACTGGTCAGTTCAGAGCAGCTTCTTGAGGAGGGGCAATCTACTAAAACTTTTTTTTTTTTTTAGTCAAACTGAATTAAGAGATGCAGTGAAAGGTTAAAAAAGACTCTTCTGAAGCTGTTTCTATATTAACAACTTAAGTGGCCTAGTTTGGGGACCATGCTTTAGAAACCATATTGCCTGGGAATTTGAAAAGACATAAGTAATTAAGAGAGAGAAAGAAACCTCTCTCTGTCAGTGAAACTGTTGCCTGAGAAGATAACAATTCACTGCCCTTGAGGAGGTGAAAACTGGGAAGTGAGAAGTTTCATTTACCACCTATTTCTCCAAGAAACATTCAGAAGGAAAATACAGAAAAAAATGAGATGTGTGAATGCGGCACATATTATGTCAAGAAAATACGGATATCATGCAGGAAGTCAGTTGTGACAAGATCATAAGAACATCAATGTAAATAGATTTATAAATACAAAAATCAAGCATACTCTATGGAAACATCCCAGAATGATCAAAAATCCAATCAGTAAACCTCGGGAGTATTCAAGAAACAAATCACTGTAATCAAAGTTGTCATTTTTTAAAGTTTCTATAGCATAAAAATGATACTATAAGTAACTTTAATTCATCAGTGCTGTATCTAGGAGGAATAATTACTCCTTCCTCAGCTTTCTGACTTTCATATAAAAAGTATGCCTTTTAATTGCCAATTTCAGCTCTAACATGGAGAACATAGACCTCATCACTCTGGTCCTTACAACCATAAAAAGCTACCAAAACAAAAACAAAAACAAAAAAAAAACAAACCTGGAAAATGAGTTCTATTTATCAGATCACCCTGGAATCTGGAGATACAGGTATATTCAGGGAGATACACTAATTCAGATCTGCTTGTCTAGAGCAGAAGACACAGGAGCTGTTTAATTGGTGGGAAATTTAAATGGAAATATGAAGGAATTGCTGGCGACTGAGTGTAGACTGGCATGGTAATAAGAAAACCTTTCGAGTCTCCACATTTTCATGGACATTGCCTCCGGGAACCCATCAAGTTCTCACAATGAACATCTGAAAAAGGTCTCCTCGTGGCTCTGGCAGGTATAAGTGGAAGAGTAGCCATTGTGGAAATGATTGGAGTCTGTTATACTAAAAGCAAGAATTGTACACAAACACTGTACACTGGTTGTTGATAAAGTTGGGACCAAGAATATACAAGTTAATAATTTTGAAACAACTACATATGTATCTTGGGATCAAACAATTAAATAAATAGATGGTGGATGGTGGGAGTCAAGTTTCTTTATACTGGAGGGGTAGGTTATGTACAAGGCAAGAGAGAAGTCTAAAATAACCCATGTAGTAATAGATCAGAGTTGGAGAACAGTATGAACTTATGTTTAGTGTAATATAGATGCAAATGCTTAAATATAAACATCTTTATAGATATGTGTATATACAGTTTAATATAGACACACATGTATATGTACACCTATATTTTCTTGTTCTGTCAGCTCAGAGGGCCCAGCAGTAAAAGCATCTCAGTAGCAATGAGCAAACCTAGTGCCTGATTGTACTTTCTAAACCATTTGACAATAAAGGAACCGGGGATCCTTAGAGAAGTAGCTGATTCTGGGATTGGTCAGGAAGTGTACAAAATGAGCCTAGAGCATCTTATGATACCTGAAAGTAAGAAAGCACACAACAAACAGATAAACAAAAAACAAATCAAACAAGAAACACAATAATGGGGGTATGTCAAAAGGACATATGAGCCAACTGAAAGAGCTACCAATGGTCAATGCTAGAATAATTTGAACAAAAAAATTAATTAAATAATACTGGATCATAATCCAAAAATTATTATTTGTAAAACAAATGAATTCATACTGGTATAAATAAATGATTAAATGAGTTAATAAATGGGAAAAATAGACAAATGTCTCATTTTTTTCCCAGAAGAATAGAAGAATTCCAAATAACTTGTGTAAATACTACCTCTTCAAAGAGGTGATGTATAACCCTCCACTCTTTAATTGTGGGCTGCACATAGTGACTTCTTTATGAAGAGTGCAATATACAAAACAGTAAACAGAGTAACTTTATAGTAGGGAAACTTGAAAATCACTATCTCAGCCAATTGATCGATGTTAGCAATTACAGTGATATATCATAAAATATGTTAATTGTTCCATGTGTGTAAAGATAATTAAGAAAATCATTTAAATAAAAATGTTTGCTGGTGCAATCTAACTCTGATTTAGAAATTTTGAATTCCTCCATTTCTAATATTGTCTCAAAGTCAAGTAATATATTGTAGAACTTCGTAAAATTTTTTAATCTGTGTTTTTTATAACACAGGGTTTTTTTCTCCTTTATGAAAACTTGTCCATTTTGGATGTTTTTACATATACCTTTCTTAGTAATTTTATGGAAGATAAAAAAAGGTAGCTCTGCTATCCATCCAAAGATCAGCCTTTTAATTACATAACTGCATGAGTTTCTCTTGCTCCTGAATCTCTCAGCAGCCTTTGATAGTGATAATGATATTGTATTGTAGTGTAATGAGAATCAGGGAGAACTTTTCAGTGCGGTCAGACTGGCAAATGCATCTAAAACCTTTTTCCCAACAATGAAATAAAGAAGACTTCAGTTGAAGAGAACACATTGAGCCAACTTCTGGAGTATCTTTAAAAATACCTACTTTAAGAAAATCTCTTTTGATATAAAGTTTGTATATCTTCCACTTTTTTCAAAAATTATTGTGCCATTTCTGAAAGATGCTAAATGAGTCAAATTGATAACATCAATTCGATAGTCTAACACATTCTTCCCATCCTAACAATCTTAGAAATTAATTTTGTGATAAATGGACATTTGCATTATTTACAGGTCATCTTTTTTTTTTTTATAAGGAATTAATTCTAGCTCCATCTTGCCAAGAGGTAACTGGTAAGACAGACACCACATAAAACTACTCAATCAGTCCTGTCTTTACTGTAAAAGACATAGTTTATCTGCCCTAGGGATAAGAGACACATCACCAGCTGTGACAAGTGGACTGAGGTTATCAAGGGAAGAGAGGTATTCCTGTTCTACTTCTTGGCCCAATTTCTTTTAAAGGAGCTACAAAAAATTTGGTTTTACCATCGCCTTCACAAAGCAATTTTAGTATTTACTCTATAAAAGTATTATAAATATATAATTGATAACATTGATATTAAAAAAGGCATTATATCCCTTAGCATGGAGCAATTTTGATGAATAAATAACAAAAATGATAAAGTTGAAATGGATAATTAATGGGCCACTGAATATATGTTGTACCAATTTTTACTTTGCCAAGGAAAAAAAGCAAAATTAGACATATGATCATTAAACCATGATAGTAAATTAAAGAATAACAATCACTCTCACCAAGCACAAATTATGTCTTCTAGCTTTTAAAGATTTGAGTACCTTAACAGAAAATAATAAACAAATTTATAAATCTGTTCTTGATATCAAATATCTGCAAAGCTTTTCCAAGAATGTTTATGAATATTTTACATAAACCAATAATACAGGTGTATAAACACAGATAAAAATTAACTAAATTTATTTTTCTATGAAGAATTACACATTGAAAAATACCTTGCTTGCAAAATGAAAAGAACATAACCAGAGCTTTGAAATTTTTGAAAAATATTTTCCTTTTTTTCCCACAAAATAAGATTTCTAAAAGCAACATGCCCTCCTAAATATCAAGATAATATCACTGTGCCAGTATACTGAATTACTTAAATCTGTTTTTCTAAAAAGATGGCATTTAATTAGGCAGATCACAAAGGTCTGTTTTTTACTCTCCTTCCAAGTTCTAAAGAAATAAAAATGAATGTATTTGAGTCAGTATATTTTAGTTATAGTCTGTTGTATAATTTAAAACAATAGCATATGAAATCATTCTCTGATCATATCAGAAGTTTAAAAAACAGTAAGCTGACTTAACATGTTTTTGAATATCTGATATTAAATGCAATGTTCTAGATCTGATTCATCTCTTAATTTTGGATATGTAAGGTTCCCTCCATAGATTCTTTTCATCCACTGTCATTAGTAAAAATAAAACACATTCAAGTCTCCATCAAATCTTCTGCTCTTCCAACTACACACTTTCAAAATGTTCTTATTGGACCTGATAAATCTTAGCAAAAGATAAATCCATTTCCATAACTACTATTGTACTTTGGGGAATCTATTTATTTGCTGAGGGTTTAGTACTATTGAGATTCTTAAAATTATTTTGTTAGGGAGAGTAAGTTGAAGACACTAATATAACTTGAAAAGAAAAAAAAAAGAAATTAGGAAACCAAGGTATAGCATAGCTGTGATTTTATAAATACTGCCTGTTTTTTTTCTTTTTTTTGATATTTTATGCAAGACTTTATTTGTAATGGAAAACAATTTCTTGTTCCTATGTGCACAAAAACTATTTGTTGACTGTAGTAGAATAAAATCCTTCTAGTTGAGTACTTTGGCATTTTGTATTATGTTTCTTCGATGTGTTATAACTCAGCGTCATTTACTATTGATCTTTTTCCAACTCTTAGTTTCTTTAAAATATCCTATGGTTTTTTTTACCATATATCCCTTAGGCATCATAACATTCAATATATTTTAGGCATCACTACTCATTTCAGCATGATCCTTTGCACTCTGGGGAAAGCGAGGTGGGGAGCAGTATTTACAGTTTTTTAAGACTCCAGTCCTAGGACATACACTGCTGCAGCATATCACAAGAATAAAAAAAAAAAATGAAGGAAAAATTTTAAAGAAGGGACAAGGGCTATTCCAGTGCAATAGCATACAGAGAAGGGATTAACATGTTCTATTTCATTGCATCAATGTTTCTTTTTCTTTTTTTTTTAATTTTATTATGTTACGTTAATCACCAGACATTACATCATTAGTTTTTGATGTAGTGTTCCATGATTCATTGTTTG
>NC_138370.1:90673266-90703226 GCF_054177405.1 Leptonychotes weddellii
GGGGCATAGATATTTACAATTGTTAGATCTTCTTGTTGGTAGACCCTTTAGTAGGATATAGTGTCCTTCCTCATCTCTTATTACAGTCTTTGGTTTAAAATCTAATTTGTCTGTTATAAGGATTGCCACCCCAGCTTTCTTTTGGTGTCCATTAGCATGGTAAATGGTTTTCCACCCCCTCACTTTCAATCTGGAGGTGTCTTTGGGTCTAAAATGAGTCTCTTGCAGACAGCCTATCGATGGGTCTTGTTTTTTTATCCAATCTGATAGTCTGTGTCTTTTGATTGGGACATTTAGCCCATTTGCATTCAGGGTAACTATTGAAAGATATAAATTTAGTGCCATTGTATTGCCTGTAAGGTGACTGTTACTGTATATTGTCTGTGTTCCTTTCTGGTCTATGTTGCTTTTAGGCTCTCTCTTTGCTTAGAGGACCCCTTTTAATATTTCTTGTAGGGCTGGTTACGTGTTTGCAAATTCCTTCAGTTTTTGTTTGTCCTGGAAGCTTTTTATCTCTCCTTCTATTTTCAATGACAGCCTAGCTGGATAGAGTATTCTTGGCTGCATGTATTTCTCATTTAGTGCTCTGAATATATCCTGCCAGTCCTTTCTGGCCTGCCAGGTCTCTGTGGATAGGTCTGTTGCCAATCTAATGTTTCTACCATTGTTGTTATAGACCTTTTGTCCCAAGCTGCTTTCAGAATTTTCTCGTTGTCTCTGAGATTTTACTATTAGATGTCAGGGTGTTGACTTATTTTTATTGATTTTTGAGGGGGTTCTCTGTGCCTCCTGGATTTTGATGCCTGTTTCCTTCCCCAAATTAGGGAAGTTCTCTGCTACAATTTGCTCCAATATACCATCTGCCCCTGTCTTTCTTCTTCTTCTGGGATCCCAATTATTCTAAAATTGTTTTATCTTATGGTATCACTTATCTCTTGAATTCTGCCCTTGTGATCCAGGAGTTGTTTATCTCTCTTTTTCTCAGCTTCTTTATTTTCCATCATTTGGTCTTCTATATCCCTTATTCTCTCTTCTGCCTCATTTATCCTAGCAGTTAGAGCCTCCATTTTTGATTGCACCTCATTATAGCCTTTTTGATTTTGACTTGGTTAGATTTTAGTTCTTTTATTTTTCCTGAAAGGGTTTCTCTAATATTTTCCAGGTTTTTTTCAAGCCCAGCTAGTATCTTTAAAATTGTCATTCTGAACTCTGGTTCTGACATCTTACTAATGTCCATATTGATTAGGTCCCTGGCAGTCAGTACTGCCTCTTGTTCTTTTTTTTGAGGTGATTTTTTTTTCCGTCTTTTCATTTTGTCCTGAGGACAATAGATGAATGTGAGAACAAAATGCTAATGGGGTAACAACGACCCCAGAAAAATAAACACTAAACAAATCAGAAGAGACCTGAAACCGGGGGGGGGGGGGAAGGGAATTAAAGGAAAAAATATAAAAAAAGTATATGATCAAATATGATCAGGCTGGTGAATAGATCAGTGCCACACCCTAGATTTGGGGTGTATTTTGGTCTGTTAGAAGAAAGTTCTTCCCAAAGTTTTAAAGAAAGAAAAGCTTATATATGTACAAAAATAAGGGTAAATATGATGAAGGGATGGAATATGATTGTAAAGATGAAAATTATAAAAGATTTTATAAGAGGAATAGATAAGAAGTTGGTTAAAAAAAGAAAGAAGAGAATAAAAAAAAAAAAGGAGAGATTTTGATCAGGCAGGAGACTAGAACAAAGCCATACAGTAGAGATTTAGGGTATATTTTGGTCTGTTAGAAGAAACTGTATCCCAAAATTTTAAAGAGAGAACAACTTATATATATATGGTATATATATATGGTATATATATATATATATGGTATATATATATACCATAAATAAGGTTAACTTCAATGAAGGGATAGAGTATGACTCAAAAAATGAAAAATAAAAAAGATTTTTAAAAAAAGGGATTGATACGATTTTGGTTTTAAAGGGAAAAAGAGAAAATAAAAAAGAAGAAAATTAAAAAAATTAACTTTGAAAGACTAAAGAATCATAGTAAAAAAGCCATGGATTCAATGTGCATTATTCCCCTAGCACTGGAGTTCTGCCGTTCTCATTGATCGGTAAACTTGGTCTTGGCTGGCTGTTCTTGCTGATCTCTGGGGGAGGGGCCTGTTGCCGTGGTTCCCAAATGTCTTTGCCGGAGGCGGAATTGCCCCGCCCTTGCTGGGTCGGGGCTAAATAATCCATTCAGGTTTGCTCTCGGGAGCTTTTGTTCCCTGCAAGCTTTCTGTACAGCTTTGGAGGCTGAGAGTGAAAATGGCAGCCTCCCAATCTCCACCCTGGAGCAGCCGAGAACGCGGGACCCCACTCCTCAGTGAGCCCCCAGAGAAAAGCAGTCAGTCACTCCCGTCTCCCTGGTCTCTGGCCACACTCCGTGCTCACCCAGCCTGTGACCGAGCATTTCTATCTCTGGCACCCAACCCCGTGTGGAGTCTCCAAACCCAGCAGATATCTGCAGTGCACTCCTGTGCCGCTCCTCCTGGGGGAAGAAGGGGAGTCTCCCCAGATCTGCCGCTTGTTGGGTCCCAGCTGGAGGAGCAGTGGCCCGACTGTGCCGCGGATCATGGTTTATGGCAACCCCAAGCTGAGAGCCCGCTCCTCAGCTCCATCTCTGCAGCCGGCTTCCCTGCTCCTATACCTGGGAGCTCTGCCGCACTCAGGCACCCCTGGTCTTTCTGTGACCCTGAGGGTCCTGAGACCACACTGTCCCGCGAGGGTGCCATCCCCCACTTAGCCAGTGGAGTGACGTCCCTCAGCAGAGCTGACTAATAAAAGTTCCGATTTTGTGTTCCATGGCTCTATCACTTGCCAGAAGCAGCCGACGGAGGCCCCCTCCCCCACCATCTATCCTCCCGAATATTGCCTTGGATTCACTTCTCCGCACGTCCTACCTTCCAGAAAGTGGTCGCTTTTCTGTTCAGAGAGTTGCTGCTATTATTTTCTTCGCTCTCCTGTTGAGTTTGTAGGTGTTCAGAATGGTTTGATCCCTATCCAGCTGAATTCCTGGGAGCAGACGAAATTTAGGTCTCCTACTCCTCCGCCATCTTGTTCCTCCACCTAAGTACTGCCTGTTTTTGTATTACCAGTGTTCTATAGAATAACCAATCACAAAATCTGCATTAAATGCTGATAACATCCACATCTGGGTGGAAGACTTTATTTTTTTTAATATTTTATTTATTTATTTGACAGAGAGAGACACAGCAAGAGAGGGAACCCAAGCAGGGGGAGTGGGAGAGGGAGAAGCAGGCTTCCCTTAGAGCATGGAGCCAGATGCAGGGCTGATCAGCAGGACCCTGGGATCATGACCTGAGCTGAAAGCAGATAGCTGAGCCACCCAGGCGCCCCTGGATAGAAGACTTTATGAGATAATATAAAGATCTAGAATTTTAGAACCATAAAAGGAAAAGAAGTGAATATAAATGAGCTCTTGATAAAGAACTTGAAAAGAATAATTTCTTAAAACCTGTATTAGGTAACTAACATTACAAAGTCAAAGATCTAGGGTCTTTTTCTTTACTTTTTGTTATTTAGTTCTAATTTCATGTTAAGTTCCAAACAACTTTTTTTTCCAAACAATTTTTTAATTGTAATATAAAGTAACTTCAAACTAACAGAATTTACAAGAATCATACAGAGACACTCCATAATATCTCTCACATTCTTGGTTTGTAATAATTTGTCTCATTTACTGTATCATTTTCTCACTTTCTCATTGTGGTTTATACACCACACTCTTTCTTATCTACATAGATATCTTTTTCACTTGAAAAGCCATCCTTCCTACTCTTCACTTGGATAATTCCTACTTATGCTTCAACTCTCACTTCATTTACACAAAAATCTACTTACTTTTTAACATCTGCTTAAGTATCATTAGCTCTGACCACTAGATGCTAGAAAAGTAGACCTTAAAATAAGTTTACAAGTGACTTACAACTTTCTGCATAATATAGGCAGTCAAGTTACAATTACTACTTTATTACATTGAGATGAGTAGTTTGAAAAGGGAAGAATCAGATCCTCAATACATCACATTATGACAGCCTCTAATTCAGATGTTGGTGTTAGGGAAGGTTAAACCATAGGAGTTCTATATAAACTAAGATTTGATAGAGGAATTAGCCAGACAAATCGAGGTAAGAGGAAGAACATTCAAGGAGATTGAACAGTACAGGTAAATAATGAGATGTGATGAAGGAAACCTATTGTATAGGAACAGAAAGTAGCTTAGCCTCTCTGGAACATAGACTGTGGAAGGAAAAAAAAATGCAAAGAGAATACTGGAAAAATAATCCAGGGGAAGCCCATTCCACATTTTCTATTTTAAGCAATTTGGATGTCATCCTTAATCTAATGGGAAGCTACTGATGGGTTTAATCAGGGAAGTCCAATTTTGAAAAATCAACCAGCCACCATTAGAAAAAGTTAGAAATAAGCTTCTCTTAGAATAAACCTTACCTATGCCATCCTCAAATAGTAGTCTTTTTAAAATTGTTTAACATCTCATTGAGACCTAGTTTAGTGTTTTTCATAGTAGTTGCTTAATAAGTATTGATTGCTTTCACTAAATTTATGAAGTGCATGATTTATTAAATATATGAATTTATCCAACCAAAATACTATTCTTTGTTAGTCAGTAAATCTTTTCTAATAAAATTAGACTATGGAAAGGCAGAAAGATTGATTAATAGGGCAATTATTTGATTTATTTGTCAAATATTAAATAAGTTTTTTTTAGATGAATTTGTATCAGCATTGGTTTTTCTTTTGTACCTTTGGAAAATAGTGGTAGACATAAGCTGATACACAAGAGTTCAAAAGAAACCTGTACTGGTTTTCTTTGCTACCCTAACCAATTAACACAAACAGAGCAGCTTAAAACAAAACCCATTTATTAGTTCAACATCCTGTTAAGTCAGAAGTCTAGGCAGACTGGATTCTTAGAGTCCAGTTCCTTATAGTTGTAGATTGAAGGTCTCTTCCTTGCTGTCAGCCAAGGGTTACTCTGAGCTCCTTGAAACTGTTTCCAGGGCTTTTCTATGTGGCTCCCACCATGTTCAAAGCCAGGGCAGTGCATCAATCCTAATCATATTTGGAAAACCTGTGTTTTCCTTATTGCTATCAATCAGAGAAAATGCTGTTTTTAAATGACTTATAATTAGATTGAACCTACTAAGATAATGTTCCTTTAACTCAAAGTCTCCTAAAAAATGTATCTTCCCATATAAAAAGCGTAACCATCTAATGATATTTAAAATCATAGTCCAGAATTTAGGGCAGGAAATCGTAGAGGGCCATTCTGTAAATCTGACTAGCACAGAAAGCAAAAATTAAAATTAAATCAGCTGACTTCACATATTCAGTGAGATGAGACAGCTTATGAAAAAACATAAATGAAGACGAAAATTTATCCTTGAATTTTCATATGAGTCAAAGACCTCAGACTGGAACTGAACTAAAAATAGTTCAGATTCTACTTTAAATAAAATCATTAATATTCTTTCATGTAAGCCTCTTACGTAATTAGAGCTTTCTCTTGAAATTAACATTTCCATTTACTAATTCAAGTAGGTGGATTGATGAAGGAAATAATGGCACAATTAATACGATAGCTTCATCAGAATATTTCCTGAAAATATAAGTGCATTTGTGCAATAACTGCCAGGAACACAGAGAGATGCTTCTGTGGGAAGCTACTGATGGGTTTAATCAGGGAAGTCCAATTTTGAAAAATCAACCAGCCACCATTAGAAAAAGTTAGAAATAAGCTTCTCTTAGAATAAACCTTACCTATGCCATCCTCAAATAGTAGTCTTTTTAAAATTGTTTAACATCTCATTGCGACCTAGTTTAGTGTTTTTCATAGTAGTTGCTTAATAAGTATTGATTAAGTGGTATTGTGGTATTGTGGAGGCTTTAATCACATCCCAATCAGTAGTCCATTGCCAATACTTGTGTTATTTTTTTTGTATATTGTAAGGACATGCAAAAGTTATCATAATGCATTTATTACAGTACCTTCTCATTGCAAAAGGGGTGAAAAGGGGAAGGGAAAAAAGACAGAAGGAAAGAAAAAAAGGGAGAAAAAAAGAGAAAGAAAGAGTGAGAAAAGACAAAAATGGCAGGGAATAAGGAAAGAAAAAAGAAGAGAAAATAAGGGGGAAATAAGAGGAAAGGAAAGAACTATGGAAGGAAAGATGGAAGAAACAAAGGTAGGAATGAGGAAATGGAATAAGAAAATAAAGCATTTTTAAATATTTAGAAGTTAAATAAATGCTATTAACTGCCTTTTTCACTCCTACCCTGAAGCCTGCTGGAGATAAACATGCATGCAGGGTGAATGCCCCTCTATTTTCATGCTCTCTATCTCCCCCTGGGTCTCCAGGGTCCTCCATCCTTCCATTTGCCCTGGATCCACTTCCACAACCACCTCTAATGTTGCCTTTCCTTCAGCCACCTGCTTCCCTCCTCTAACAGCTGACCTGGATTTACACTGGATTTCACAAAAAACATTTAGACCATTAGGTGAGATTTTTCTTAAATTGACAAACTTTTTCCTATAAATTAACCTATTTCAATCCTAAATATTTAAATTTAAGGCCCAGAAATTGACATGTTTCTCAGGTTAATCAAGTTCATTTGTGTTTTAGTTTTTGTTTTTTGACTTCATGTCCTGTACATTTCCTGTACACAGTACATAGTTGCGTGTTGCTCTATTTTTCTCTTTTTAAAATTTAATCTGAAATTCTCTACCTTTAATTGGTGTGTTTAACACCATTTACTTTTTTTTTTAAGATTTTATTTATTTATTTGACAGAGAGAGACACAGCGAGAGAGGGAACACAAGCAGGGCGACTGGGAGAGGGAGAAGTACTGGTTTTCCCTCTGAGCAGGGAGCCTGATGTGGGGCTCGATCCCAGGACCCCAGGATCATGACCTGAGGCGAAGGCAGATGCTTAACGACTGAGCCACCCAGGTGCCCCAACATGTACTTTATTTATTTATTTATTTATTTATTTTTATGAGGGTTCTAGAGGGAAGGGGTGGGGGGATGGGTTAACCATTTACTTTTATTATGATTATTGGTATGGTTGTATTAAAGCTTGTCATTTTGGTATTTGTTTTCTACTTGCTCCATCTGTTTATTTTGCCTTCCTTTGGACTGAGGTTTTTTTCATTTTTTTTGTTTGTTTGCTTTAAAGATTTTATTTATTTATTTGACAGAGAGGGAGAGCACAAGCAGGGGTAAGCAGCAGAGGTAGAGGGAGAAGCAGGATTCCTGTGGAGCAAGGAACAGCCTGATGTAGGGCTCGATCCCAGAATGCCGGAATCATGACCTGAGCCCAAGGCAGACGCTTAATTGACTGAGCCACCAGGTGCCCTGGACTGAGTTTTATTCATTATTTCATATTCTCTCCTTTGTTGACTTTTGGTTATTTTTTTTTGTACTTGTTTTAGCATTACTTTAGAAGACTTATAGGATGTACTTTTAATCTATCACTGTCCTACTTTAACTGATATTACATAACTTCATGTATGTTATGAAATTCTTTCAATATTTTACATTTACCTCTCCCCCTCTATCTCTAGTCTATGTTTCTTTTTTCAGATTTTAAAGAAAATTTTAATTTTTTTGGCTTTATGCTACATTGAAACATTGTTTGGCACAGATACTTGATTCATTATATAACCTTTCAGTAAGAATTAATGAGATTTAAATTATAGACTGGCTCTCCTCAAAATTAAAATAAGCAAATTCATAAAATTTACTCTGAAGAAATTGGTATGATAGGCAATAATTTTATGTGCATTATATATGTTCATTGAGTGGAGCGAATGAAAAATTCAATTAAAAGCTGAAAAAGCTACTTTTGTGCAGTACATATTAAGAATATAAAACATGATTTTTGCTTTTAGGAGCTTTATTTAAATGAGGAGACACAAATAAAATAGGTAAGCAGTAGTGTAAAGCAGTATATTTCAGAGTAATTGGTTCAAATGATATATGTTGCATGGAAGAGGGGTAGAATAGCCAGAGGAATGTTGAAAAAGAAAAGCAAAGCTGGTGGCATCACAATTCCAGACTTCCAGCTCTACTACAAAGCTGTCATCATTAGGACAGTATGTTACTGGCCAAAAATAGACACATAGATCAATGGAACAGAATAGAGAGCCTGGAAATGGACCCTCAACCCTATGGTCAACTATTCTTTGACAAAGCAGGAAAGAATGCCCAATGGAAAAAAGACAGTTTCTTCAACAAATGGTGTTGGGAAAATTGGACAGCCACATGCAGAAGGATGAAACTGGACCATTTCCTTACACAACACACAACAATAGACTCAAAATGGTTGAAAGACCTAAATGTGAGACAGGGGTCCATCAAAATCCTAGAGGAGAACACAGGCAGCAACCTCTTCGACCTCAGCCGCAGCAACTTCTTCCTAGAAACATTGTCAAAGGCAAGGGAAGCAAGGGCAAAAATGAACTACTGGGACTTCATCAAGATAAAAAGCTTTTGCACAGCAAAAGAAACAGTCAACAAACCCAAAAGACAACAGACAGAATGGGAGAAGATATTTGCAAATGACATATCAGATAAAGGGCTAGTATCCAAAGTCTATAAAGAACTTATCACACTCAACACCCAAAGAACAAATAATCCAATCAAGAAATGGACAGAAGACATGAACAGACAATTTTCCAAAGAAGACATCCAAATGGCCAACAGACACATGAAAAAGTGCTCAACATCGCTCAGCATCAGGGAAATCCAAATCAAAACCTCAATGAGATACCACCTCACACCAGTCAGAATGACTAAAATTAACAAGTGAGGAAACGACAGATGTTGGCGGGGACGCGGAGAAAGGGGAACCCTCCTACACTGTTGGTGGGAATGCAAGCTGGTGCAGCCATTCTGGAAAACAGTATGGAGGTTCCTCAAAAGTAGAAAATAGGTCTACCATACAATCCAGCAATTCTACACATTACTCTAGTCTATGTTTCTTATGAATTTTACACATACATTAGCTATAGACTCCATAATACATCAGTATTTTTTGTTTGAACAATTATCTTTTAAAGATAATTAAAGAATAAGCAAAACAAATTATATCTACCCATGTAATTACCACTTTGGGTGCCCTTTATTTCTGTGTTACAATCTATGTTTCCATCTAGTGTCACAGTTCTTTTCTGTGATAGTTTTTATTTCTGATAGTGCGGAACTACTAGTGAATTATTTCAACTTTTGTATGCCTAAAAAGTCTTTATTTTGTATTGGTTATTTATATTTTGCTGGGTATGGAGTTCCAGGTTGATATTTTTCTTTTTCTTTATATTTTGCCACTATCTCTGCTGAAATTGTTTCGGATAAGAAATATGCTGTCATTCTTATCTTTATTCCTCTGTGCATTCTTTTCTTTCTGTTCTTAAAATTTTCTCTTTATCACTGGTTTTGAGAAATTTAAATTATGATGTTATAAAGTGCCTTGGTGTAATTTTCCTCACCAAATAGCACTTGAGCATCTTGGATCTGTGAGCTTATAATTTTTGACAAATTTTATTTTAAAGATTTTATTTATTTATTTGAGAGAGAGAGAACATGTGTGAGAGAGCACAAGCAAGGGTAGCAGCCGAGAGAGAGGGAGAAGCAGGCTCCCCACTGAGCAGGGGGCCCAATGCCGGGCTCGATCCCAGGACTCTGGGATCATGACCTGAGCCAAAGGCAGAAGCTTAACTGACTGAGCCACCCAGGCACCCCTACTTTTTGACAAATTTTTAAAATATTCCATCATTATTTCTTTAAATACCTGCTTTTGTATTTTATGAAGAGTACAGTTATACCTATATTAGAGTATTGAAGTTTACCCAGAGCCCACTCACATGATTTTTCATTAATATAATTTTTTTTCTTTCTGCAATTTGTTTGGATAGTTTATATTGCTTTGTCTTTAAAGTCACTAATGTTTCTCTCTGCAATTTCTTATTTGTCATTTATCCCAACCAGCGCATTTTTCATCTCATACATTGTAGGTTTCATCTATAAAAGTTTGATACTGGTCTCTTACATATCTTGCATATTTCTACTTAACCTTTTGAGTATATACTATCCAATCATAATTACATTTGAGATTCATGTATGTTCATTTTAACATGTGTATCAGTTCGGGGTTTGTTTATATTGGTTGCATTTACTGCTTTTCCTTTTCACCACAGGTCTTATTTTCCAGGCTCTGTATGCCTGATAATCTTTGACTGGATTCCAGACATTATAAATTTTGCCTAATTGGGTGCCAAATGTTGTCTGGCATGCAGTTATGTTCCCTGGAAATTATTTGATACTTTTTGGTTTTGCTTTTCATACATATGAGTTAGGACAAATATAGTTAAAGATTTGTGGTTCTATCTGGCAGAAGTACAAAAGAATTGCTACATTTTTTTTTTTAACTAAGATTGGTATAATTGGAGAGTATGGGTATATGAATGCATACTTATTTTATGATATACTCTAGAAAGTTACTCTAGTTTCTTTTTTACCTCAAGTAACTTTCCATTTGACTCACTTAACCTTCCTGAATTAATTTATTTGAAAATAACCATGTGGGATTCTGGACTGGTGATGTGAAAAGCTCTGAGGACTCATTCACCAGCAAAAGAACAGTTGGTAAAAATTAAGAGAGTGTTAGGTACATGAGAGCAGCAAACTAAAGTAATAGACTCATTAGTCTATCAGAGAGAACAAATATACAGTCAAAACGAATCCTACTGGTGTCAGAACAAACATCAAAGACCAGCTTCATAGATTATCCCTGAAAAGAAGCCTAAATTTAATTGAATCATACCATGGAGCAATTTATGCCACAGGGCATTGCCACATATAGAGCAAGAAACCACACTTGGTAAAATCTTACAACTAGGTGTAACCAACACAAGCTGAAGGTTTAACAGAAAGATTAGGGAGAGAGCCCAAATAGCACCACTGTCATCTCAAGGTGACATGTGAAAGCCTCATCTGCACCCTCTGAGAAATGACATCATAGGCTTCACATTGGGAAATAGACTTAAAAAAAATAGTCCAGCTAAGTCACCAAGAAAATGAGCAAACAACCTAAAGATAACCCCCAAAATGGGTGGCAGTATCCAGAGTTGCTGCAATATAATGGTTCAAATTTCCAGTGTTCAACAAACTGTGATTAGACATTCAAAGAAACAGGAAAGTGTGACACATACACAGAAAAAAAAAAAAGGCAGATGACAGAAACTGCTTGTGAGAGGGCCCAAAGGTCAGATTTATTAGACAAAGTCTTTAAAGGAGTCATTATGCATATGTTCAGTGATTACTAAAGTATGCCTTGAAAAGTAAAGGAAGGTATAATGATGATGTCTCATCAAGTAGAGAATACAGTAAGGAGATACACATTATATGAAAGAACCACCTGAAAATCCAGTAGTTGAAATGTAAAATAACTGAAAGGAATAGTTCACTAGAAGTGTTCAAAGGTTGATTTAAATTGGCTGACGAAAGAATTAGTGAACTTGAAGAGAAGTCAAAAGAGTTTATGCAGTCAGAATAGAGAGGGGGGCGTGGAAGGTGAAGAAAAATAAATAAACCCTCAGAGAATGTGGGAAGCCATTATATTCAACATGCACATGAGACTACCAGGAAAGATGAGAAAAGGGAGAAGAAAAAAATATATATATTGTAATAATTAATGGGTGAAAACTTCACAAATCTGATGAAAAACATTTACACATCAAGAACTTCAAGTAGGAGAAACACCAAGAGATGGACACCTGGACACATCATAGTAAAAATGTTGAAGGAGAAATGTAAAGAGAATATTTTGAAAGTGGCAAGGAACAAGCAATTGTGTACAAGAGAACCCCGATAACATTTCTGGCAGAATTCTTATCAGAAACAATAAAAACCAGAAAATAGGGGCTCCCGGGTGGCTCAGTCAGTTAAGCATCTGCCTTCAGCTCAGGTCATGATCCTGGGATCCTGGGATTGAGCCCCATGTCTGGCTCCCTGCTCACTGGGGATTCTGCTTCTCCCTCTCCCTCTGCTGCTCCCCCTGCTTGTGCTCTCTCTGTGTCTGTCTCTAAATAAAATCTTAAAAAAAAAATAAGGTAGTACATATTCAAAGTGCTGGAAGAAATCTTATATACAGCAGAGAAAGAATAAAATTTCATAACTTGGATTATTAAAAACTCAAGCATGTGAGTTTAGAATTCAAAGGCATATGAAGGTTTCAATGTTTACAGAAATGTATTTTCTATATTTTAGCTTCATTTTAATTAGCATGGAAACCATATTGTCATCTAAAATATAAAGGTAAAGAGCTTGATAATAAAACATGGTCTATGAACACATTTAGTCGGTAATGCCTAAGTCTAAAGACTCAAAGAAGTAAAGAGGTTTGTAATGAGACATAAGTAGTTGTGAGAAAAGACATCACAGGCAGTTTCCTGACAGAAAGACTGAGATTTAATCACCCAAAGCTGCTTTTGCAGCCGCTGCCGAGGCGGGTTAGCTTCACCGTGAGGGAGCGGGATGCCTGTCAAGTCTGCGGTAAAGCAAACGGAATCGCTGCCAACACGCTGCCTACGGACAACAGATGATCCTCAGACGCCATTTATTTTACTTCTGCACATTTTGATCTTGTGTTGTGTTATCTATAGAAAATACCCAGCCTGTATATCACTACAAAGGGACTTCTAGAGAGAAAAGATTGCTGCTAAGTTAGAAAAACAAACAAAAATGCTTCTTCAGAGTTTAAGCTATTAGAATCTTGCTGCTCAATAAAGCAGGTCTTCATTTTGATTGTAATATGAAAAGCTATTGAGCTCAAAGGAACATAAATAAAATATTTGGATTTGAAAATGGGTAGATGATTGAAAGTTTTCCATAGTCTATATCCAACCCCATCTAGTTTCTCAACTTCTAATTCCTTATTATCAGGGTTATTCAATAATTATTTAATTTATTTATTAACTTAATTTATGAGTGATTGTGTGTCCTAATGCCAATTCGTGCTGCAAGAATGCAATGCTAGAGATAGAGTTGATAAACAAGGACAAAGGAGGGAGATTTTTCCCAGTATTGGAAAGATTTAAGATTTTCTAAGGGATTCATCTTGATACATTATTGTACCTACAGGAGTGGAACTATGTGAAATTTTGACCACTCAAGTAATTGCTATAGAATTATCTTTGTACTCATTATGAATTTATAGACTAGCTAATATAACAATAGTTATTTAGTATTAGCAGTTACAGTGTGTTCATTACAATAGATGACTGATATTCTATCTCATTTAATCCTCGTAGTGATCATAATAAGCAGATATTACTATTCCATTTTTTATATTAAGGAACTCTGACTCAGAGGTAAATAACTTACTCAAGGTCACATAACTAGTAAGTGACTGAGACAGTATTTATACATAGATCTCTCCATTTTTTTAAGCTTATGATTTTTCCTTTACACATCCCACATTCTTCTAACCTTTTGGCCCAAACTGTCCCTTTGACTATTTTCTTACTACTCTTCCACCATGTTTTAGGGAAAAAAAAAAATGAGTAATTTCATGTTATCCATACATCATGCATTAAGTCCTAACTCATATTGCTTTAAGTAAATAAGCCTCTGAAGTGGGTTGAGTAGGGAAGAAACTTTGAATATCTGTTTAGTTACTGAATAAAGAATTATAAGGTCATTCTTACAATTGGCTTGGCATCTCAGAGTCTAGAGATCCTGCTGGCTGACTTTGTATTTTAAGTGTTGAACCTGAGCAGTAGTATTCAACCTCCTGCTTCTTATTTTTTCTTAGTTCCTCAAGATGATAGCTCCCAAGGATCTAGGGGTTGCCAGATCATTTTTGAGACAACTCTGACTGGCTTCACTAGGAATCAGTTGCTTTGTAAAAACAGTGACTTCCACGGGATTTCCCTGTAACAGTGTTAGACCAGGAGTAAGCTCCAGCTCTGGATATCTGTGTCTGCCTCCAGGGGGTCAGTTGTCACAGATAATTTACAAAGATTAGTCTACTATGACTCTCTCACTCTTTATTCTATATATTTTTTTTATCATTTCTTCCTTCTAACTTCTGTATCTTTTTATTTCATTGTTCTTTCTCTTCTTTCTTCTGTTGGTATCCTTAAATCCTTCATTCTCTTTCCCGTTGAAAATTGTCTAGAAATAAAGGTAGGGAATTGTCAAGAAAAGAGGAACTTTCCATGAAAGCCATTGTGAGGTGAAAATTTTAAAATATCAATCTTCAATTTGACCAGGAAAATCTAAAGTGAAAAATATATATATACTGTAGAATATTTGTGAACTTTTAGTTAAGGTTGAATCATTATATTGATCAATAATTCTGTTCAAGGAAACCAAACATCAAAATCAAATAGGATTTCTGCTTAAATCTTTACCTTAATGCAAATGAGTGTTTGATGACACAGTGGCTTATAACTGAAATATTTGTTAGCAGGGAGAAAATCTAAAAGTTATCCGAGTGAAGTACTGAGGGAAATTTCATAAGTACTACCATGTTAAACCTTACTTGAATAATTAAACACACACCCAGAAACCCACACTCACTCACACAAGATCGTACTAATTTACCTAGGTGAAGATACAAAAAGCTGAAAAGAACCTAAGAACATAAGTGTGGTAGGCAGAATAATGTCCTCCCAAATTAACTACATCCTAATCCCTAGAACTCGAGAATATGTTTCCATACATGACAAAAGGACTGCACGTTTGGTTAAGTTAAGAACTTTGAGATGGAGAGATTATCCTTTACTACATAGGTGGGACCAATCTAATCACATGGGTCCTTTTAATTTGTAGTATCATTTGGGACAAATTTTACCTTTCACATATTATAAACAATGTTATTTTATAATTTATAATTTGGATGGATGTCCACACTTTGGGGGGCAGTATAGTACATTGAACATCTTATTTACTAATTTTGCAAGTAAAAAAAAAGGATCTACTTCACAATGAATGACAGAGGAGTTCAAACATGGTGAGTCAGGGATAACAATTCTTACCCTTTCTTCAGGGGCTCCTGGGACTCAGTGTTTGGGTTGGTACCACATGGTAATTGCAAACAGAAATGATACTGGAGGATTCAAAGTGGTGGATATACACTGTTTAGTGCTTAAATACCCCCTCCTGTGAGGAAGAAAATGTCTTTCTTTTTTTAAGATTTTATTTATTTATTAGAGAGAGAGAAAGAGAGTGAGAGAGAGAGTATGAGATGGGGTAGGGTCAGAGGGAGAAGCAGACTCCCGCTGAGCATGGAGCCCAACATGGGGCTTCATCCCAGGACTCCGGGATCATGACCTGAACCAGAGATAGCTGCTGAACTGGCTGAGCCACCCAAGCTCCCCAGAAACTGTCTTTCTTTATGCAAGGATTCCTTAGGGAATTACATCTCCAATGAGGAGAAAAAGAGCTAGAAGGAAAAAAAAAAAAAAAAGCAAGAGCTGGTATTTAATAAAACAAGTGTCTTTTATTAAGAAGTAAACAAAGTAAAGAAATGCTGAAATGTGGAGTTGATTGTTTGTTGACCTTAACCCAGAAATTATGTGCACTGGGGTAATATGTAGAGAGACTTTTCTGTGAAGATTGGCTTTTCTAAATATATCTCTCAAGCAGTGGATTCCAGATGATTTTTTAGTGCACTTAAAAATAAGACCCCTGGTGGTTATGAAAGCACTTTATTCTAACATGGCCTCCTCGGTTTCATGTCACGGATTTTCTTCATTTTACCTCTAAAGACACTTTTCACGGGAAATTTCACTGGGCATTCAAGGCATGTCTAAGTAACATGAAAAATAGGTTCAAGAAAGTAAGAAGAGAAATTGAAAGCTAAATTTTTGAATACTTGTGTAATTTTTATATTTATTATGATATAGAAAATCATCAATGTTTTATACTTTGCAAATATAGTCTTATCAATCATTTACTCTTTAATTTTCAGTGATTTCCCATGATAAAATGTATAGTATGCATAAAGTTAGTTTTAGTATGTGTACCCTACATATCAGTTAACTTCATCTTTCACCTCATGCATCTCAGCGTAAGTGCTGAAGAAATTTAAAATCCTTTGTAGTTCACTGACAAATCTCTCCCACGCTTGCATGTGCTTTGCTTCTACCTAGGATGTTCCCCTTCTCCTCATCATTTGGTAATCATCTAGTCCTCCTTACAATAGGTTTCACTTTCTGTGGGAGGTCTTCCCTGACTACTCTAAGCTGATTGAAGCTCCTATTTCTCTGTATCACTTTTTAACTTAACTCTGTATATACAGCCATCAAACATTTTGCAATATCATATAATATCATTAATGTGTTTGTTAGCTTCCTACTAGAAACCGTGGCAGGTGCAAATAATGTAACTTTTTGTGGTACTTAAAAAATTCTTGTTGCTAAAGGCCCAGTGAATATATATCTGGAGAATGAATGGTAAATTGTTTACTAATGGAGGAGGGTGGGGAGTAAGTAGTGAGTCTTGACCAAACTAAAAGTCAAAAAGCAGAATCACTGATTTTTAGTCAGAACTGGATTAATAGTAAACTCACTGTCCTTAGGACTCAGGCTATGGAGGCAGATGAGGGCCACTTTAATAATAACACAAATAACTTGCTCATGTCCCCATTTATCTGGGGAAATTCTCCAGCCTTTTCATGGTGTCTGTGCCCATGTATTTCTCGTCATTCCTCGGGAGAGCCCACATGGACTCTCAAAACGTATTTAAGCCATAATACCCCAAAGCTTCCACTGACCTTCCTCTCCTGCCCCATCTTCCTCTTGGCAATATCTTCTGCTCATCAATATGCTGAAGGTGCCTCATTGCCACCATTCCTGATGTTGCCCACCATGTGAAGTCACCAAGGACACTGGCACCAAAGGGCCCCAAAGCCACAATCCTCAAAGTTCAGGAGGTGTAATAGTAAGAATGAACTCAACTTCAATTTTTAATCCATTCTGTTGCTTATACATTCTAGGAGGTACTATTGTTCATATTCCTCCACCAAATCTCAAAAAGTTCTCCAGGAAACAGTGCTTTCAGGTTCTGCTGTTTATCACATGGGCTCAAAGAAGAAGAAAAAAGTAGTTCAGAAAGATGAGGGAAGTTCAGATTGGCCTCTTTTCTTGCCGCATAAAGTCCTTGTGTACTGGGCGCCTGGGTGGCTCAGTTGGTTAAGCAACTGCCTTCGGCTCAGGTCGTGATCCTGGAGTCCCGGGATCGAGTCCCGCATCGGGCTCCCTGCTCGGCGGGGAGTCTGCTTCTCCCTCTCCCACTCCCCGTTTGTGTTCCCTCTCTCGCTGTGTCTTTCTCTGTCAAATAAATAAATAAAATCTTAAAAAAAAAAAAAAAAAAGTCCTTGTGTACTGTTTTAGTTTCCCAGTACTACTGTTATAGACAATCACAGATGGGGTAACTTAAAGCAGCAGAACTTATGGTCTCATATTCCAAGGACTAGAAGTCCAAAATTAAGATGTCAGGAGGGCCATGCTCCCTCTGAAAGCTCTAAGAAAAGATATGCTCCAGGCCCTTGTTCTGACTTCTGATAGCCTCAGATGTTCCTTGACTGGTAGATGCTTCATCCTAATTCTCCTTCTTCACAAGGTATTCTTTCTGTCCTCACAATGTCTTCCCTCAGTGTTTGTGCCTAAAGTTCCCTTTTATCAAGTACACCAGTCATATTGGATTAAGGCCCACTCTAATGACCTCATGTTAACCTATTTAAGTCTGTGAAGACCCTATTTTCAAATAAGGTCACATTCTAAACTACTGGGGGTTAGACCTTTAACATACCTTTCTTGGGGGACTCAATTTGACTCAATGTTTTCCAAACGTTTGTGCCTTTCCCTAAAACCACAAAGACCTTCATGTCTGTAGATCATAGATGGCCTAAAATCACAGTAACCAGGTAGATTTAAGAGAATCTAAATCCTCCTTGGCCTCAGGCAAGTATTTAACTGTTGGAAAATTTGGGGAATATTAAAGGAAAAAAAAAGTAATCTCACTCTTTCAAACATTCTGTGTGTAAGAAAAAATGAACTATTATAATAAATCACCAATATCTACATTTTATATGCACCAGACAATCTGCATGGCATGAAAAAGCAGAGATTGCTTAGAATCCTGTGAGCAGGAGGGGCCATTCAAAATGGGGGAATACTTACAAAAGACGAAAGCTTACCATATGCAATGGAATGCTTAGGATTCCCCAAGGAAATGTGAAAGGTATTTGACATTTTATTTCTTGAAGAAATTTCTTGAAGAATATTTTATTTTTATCAACATTTTACTGCATTTGGAAACTTTGTATTGATTTCCTTTTGGAAATAATATCATTTTTATACTCCTTGCTTTATTCTGATACTTTTATGGTTAAATATCATAAATTTAATATTTGATTCATCTGGAATTAGTTTGGTAGGATTTTAGTGTAGGATGGCTACTCAGTTTCCTGACAACAATTATTAAGTAATTCATACTTTGGCGCTCATTTAAAATGCCATGCCGAAGTAAAATGCATTCCTATATGTCTGGGTATCTATTTCTGAATGCTATTATATCCCTTTGACCTGTTTGCCTAGGGCTGCACTGTTGGCAATCTTTTTTTTTTTTTTTTTTTTTTTTTAAAGTATGCTGCATGCCTAGCATGGAGCCCAATGCAGGGCTGGAACTCACGACTCTGAGATCAAGACCTGAGCTGAGATCAGGAGTCAGACGCTTAATTGACTCAACCACCCAGGTGCTCCTAGTAATCTATTTTTAATGACTCCACAACATTTGTCCTTTTCTGATCTCCCAGTATCTTTGTGCACTTTTATATGTGAATTTTTAAATCAGTTTGTTAAAGCGCACACACACACACACACACACACACACGTGTAATTCTATTGGTGTTTTTAATGAGATATCTATAATATATGGAATAAAATAAATGGGATTGACAGTTTTATGAAATAATTTCATATACTCTAAAACAGGGGTTTTTTTTCCTCCTCATAGTAACAATAATCTTTGTATATATCAGTCATATTTTGTGTCTATTTTAACTCTTTTGTTTTCTTTGAAGGTAGATTATTCATTCCATTTCCTCACTAGTTGTTTATATGCTTTATTTGTTGTTTTGCATTCCTTTTCTCACCTTACAATTCACTTCTAAAGTAACACGAGTTGGAACCAAAGCAGGATGAGTGGTCTTTGGGCTTGGGTGTAGAGCGCAGCCTGCCCTGGAGGGCGGTGAGGGGGTGGGTGATGTCTGGTTCAGGAGAGGACTGATCAAATGAAGTAAACAGTAACTATAATAGAAGCAGGTTTCCTTCTCGTTGGAGAAGGGAGTTACACATTAGGAGGGAAAAAAGAAAAGGTTATGCTGATATTTTTTATATACAAATGCACACATATGTATAGATAAAAATATTCTTTAGCTTTCCCTACTGAGAGGACTTAGGGAAAACAACACTTCAAGAACAAGCTGTATCTGAAACACATTTTTATGCCAAAAGCTTGGAGGGGCTCATAGAATGAGAAGTACATGTCAGCAAGACTCAGAATCTAGCCTGGATGGGTTCTGTGGGCAAACTGGGGATTATCTGAGTCTGTTTGGAAATACCATTTATTTAATAATATGATTGAATCTTATTTTAAGAGAACTCCACCTACATAGAAACTGGAGAAAGCACTTGTCATGTAAATTTACTCATTTTGGCAAAATATCTTATAATTGTGTAACATAAACTTTTATTTGGATAAGTTTTTGAGACATGGAATGAATTTTATCGTATTGATAACCAGAGGTCTTTGTAAAGATGTATTACCTATTTGTGAAGGAAGGACAAAGACAAACTTTGCCTTCTGCAAAGCACAGGGACAGCAATGGTAGCTCCAGCCACTGTTGGGAGTTGGCTGCATGAGGAAGGGAGCTGACAGGGCCTGTCTTCAAACCTCTTTGCACTTTCCATGTGTAGTGCATGTTTGCATGCCTTGATACAGATTATGTAAGAGAAAACCCCTCCTCTACTTAAGTCACACCTGCTGGCATCACCGCATAGCATTTATCAAAAGTCAGCAATGCAAAATCATACAGTATTTTTCTTCCAAACAACAGCACTACAAACCACAATTTTCTTTGCATCCTGCACATTCCTGTTCTCCGCCCATAGCCATTGTTCACCAGATGCTTACAGATTAACTATGGACCGAAATATTTTAACAGTACTCCCCAAAATATATTTCTTATAGTTGAAACACAGGGCAAAGAAAGGAGAAACTCTCAGGGCATAGGCAAAATATTTTTACCAGCAAATGGTTTGGGGGATCATAAAAAAACTAAGGGACTTGGCTGATAAGGTCAGTGTCTACATGAAAACTAGAATCCCAATATCAATCATGTAACCATCAGTGTTTAAGCAACATGAAACACTTTGCTCTTTAAGAAAATTAATATCAAATTCATTTTAAGAAAAACCTAATCTAATTGTCCTGAACTAACTTTCTGTACAGAGATCGTGTTTTATCACCAACATCTTTCTGTTGCCTGTATCAACACACTAATATACCCTATTTTTCCTAATGTATTTTCAAAGCTTCCACCATTTGCAAAACTTGATTTAGTAGTTTTTTACCATGGTGTGTACTCTGTGATATTTTTAAACTGTTTGCCTGAAGTCAATTATGAGACAGGCAAATAACAGTATAGATTTGCCAGTGGAGGTTGGGAGCAGCATATATATAATAGGGCTGTCTGTTTAAGGTTATTTTAAAGTAAGCAAAGTTTTTTTTTTTTTTGTTATGTTAGTCACCATACATTACATCATTAGTTTTTGATGCAGTGTTCCATGATTCATTCTTTGCGTATAACACCCAGTGCTCCATGCAATACATGCCCTCCTTAATACCCATCACCAGGCTAACCCATTCCCCCACCCCCCTCCCCTCTAGAACCCTCAAAGTTTTTAATGGGACTTCGAAGTGCAGTGAGAGAACATCACTTCGACCTCTGGCTTTCCTTCATTTTCATAACCACAATGTAAAGGTCAGCAGCTAGTCTTACACTTTGGATTATTTTCAGCCCTGGAAAAGCTCTCTGTTTCTCTTCAAACACAGGCTAAGGGGTGGGGAGATGTGGTGCCTGTAGGAACATTTTATAACTTTCACAAGAAAGTGCAAGAACAATAGTAATTTGATATGAAAACTTGTGCTCAAATTCAACTGATTAAGTTTTGCATGGCTCTGAGTTCAAGAAAATACAACAAGAACAAAGGAATACACTATAGATTTTAATTGCTTTTCTATCAACCACACCATATAAAGGAACTATAAAAGTTGATCATCCGCTAAATTTTCCCCTTTCACTGAAGTGTAAACCCAGCTCTACATGACATCGTGTTCCAAGTCACTGGATCCACAATGTTTGAAATCGTAGGAAGTGTAGTGAGGGACACAGCATCTTACATATGGTGCAACCCGTGTGTTTCAACAGCTTTGCCTTTGCCAAGAGCCATCCTCAAGTGGCAGGCAATACTTAAATATGTACAGACTGAGAACATCTGTAACTTCCATCCTAATGCTTCCTCCGATAGAATCAAACAAAGTTGCATCTGTAAGAACAGAATCTAAAGAAAAGAGAGCTGGCATTTAAAAGTCAGGACATGGGCAAAAGTTTAATTAAAATATCACTTGCTAGGATAAGCTGTTCTGTTTTCTTTTTCCACTGGTGATGACAGATGCACATGGATTCATAGGCATGTGGAAATACATATTTGGGGGCGCCTGGGTGGCTCAGTCGTTAAGCGTCTGCCTTCGGCTCAGGTCATGATCCCAGGGTCCTGGGATTGAGCGCTACATCCCATCGGGCTCCCTGCTCAGCAGGGAGCCTGCTTCTCCCTCTCCCTCACCCCCTGCTTGTGTTCCCTTTCTCGCTGTCTCTCTCTCTCTGTTGAAAAATAAATAAAATCTTAAAAAAAAAAAAGGAAATACATATTTGATAACAATTTTGTTAAAATTAAGGACTCATTGTCGACCTCAGAGAGTCGGGGACCTGGGGCGGCGGAGGAACTGAGAAAAAGAGACGACAGTATAGCGAGGCACAGGGGACCCTGAGCAAACAGCCCGAGATCCTGAGGTTTATTTTCTATAATCTTATATACCTTCTACAGCCATATAGATCTATAATGATTTACAGCAGGGGCGTAGTAAGGCACATTCCTCCATGTACCCAGGATTAGTCAAGCACGTAAGAATCTTTAAAACAGAATAAAGGAACAAAGAGGGGAGTGCCCAGTGTGCTGTTTACAGGATAAGGGAACAAAGAGGGGAGTGCACAGTGTGCTGTTTACAGCTGGCTTCCCATATACTAAACATCTTCTGCTGCATACTTTAGAACTGACCACACAGGTCCCAGGGGCATTTCACTCTGATCCTTTCGGGTTATTTTTAACCCTGCAATCTCGAGTTTTCTCAGAGATCTCGGAGTCTGAGCGAACATGCACCAGTGGTCCTTGTGGTGTTCTGTTTCCCACAACTCATCCAGTCATTTGATAAAAATTTTAAAAGTAAATTATGGAACGGTATATATTGTGGGATATATGCTAGTGCAGTGTTCCACGGAATGGAAGATGAAAGTCCCTAGGTGGCTCGAAGGTTAAACATTGCCACAGAACACAATCAGAACCTGGCTAAGGTAAAACTGCAGTAGTAATGATAGTAGTAGTAGTAGTAGTAGTAGTAACTATGATTACTGCCATTCATTAAGTAACCATCATAAGCCAAATATCATAATATGCCATTTAATTTATCTCATTAAATTATTAAATAAGTCTGTGTGTCCAGCTTCCTCATCTTGGACTATCACCAATGTCATTCCACGGTGATACCCCAGATCTTCATAGTGCCCAGATTAACATGAAGAGCAATTTCTCATGGCTCAATTCTCCACTATGCGGGCGTCTGGGTGGCTCAGTTGGTTAAGCGTCTGCCTTTGGCTCGAGTCATGATCCCTGGGTGCTGGGATCGAGCCCCACATCGGCTCCGTGCTCAGCGGGAAGCCTGCTTCTCCCTCTCCCTGTCCCACTCCCCCTGCTTGTGTTCCCTCTCTCACTGTCTCTCTCTCTGTCCAATAAATAGAATCTTAAAAAAATTATCCACTATGGCACAGAATATTTCTTTGTATTTAAGCAGGTATCCAGGTAGGTCCTCCTTATTCTCCTACCTTCCAGGGATGCAGGCTCTCACAAAATGCCAGGGGATTTCTCACCGAGGTTCTGGAGAACACAGGAATGCATTGCTACACCATCATTTCCCCAAAAGATAAAAAATTAGCAGGCTTGTGAATGTTGTGACAGGAACCCAGACTACCCCAAAGTGGCTGTCATGCTAAGTTCAGGTCAGCCTCCAAAGTTGGGCTGTGCTTCAAGGCTGGAGTCCCAGCTCTGGCAAGGTGACTGACCCTGCTACATGCCGTGGCAATCCCTCAGAAAGGATGCCAGTGGGACACCTCTTTTCTCTACTGATCCTGAAGTCTTATGGACACGAAGGGTAGGGGCTCCTGTTGTCTCCACTTCCACTTGTTTTCTCCAACTCTTGCAGCTGCCATTGTTGAAACCTGGGCAGGAACCTTAGCTGTGAGGTCAGGGGGATGGATATAGAGGGATTAATTAAGTGAAGTCCCCTCTATATTCTGGGAAAACACAAAAATGATCTTCAGACCTAGTTACTGATAGGTATCATGAACAATCGCTTCTCAGCTTAATACTGATGTCTAACACACTACAATATTATTTCCTTATTTAGGAAGCTAAAACTTAATGGTATTTTTCCAAATTTTATTCAGTCACTTTAAAATAATTTACATAATAATAAAAATCTAATGCCTAAAAATAGTACTACCAGCTTTTTGCATGCTAATAAAGATAAAATAATGAATGCATCATAATTCCTCATTTGAGTCATAAATTATTAATTCAATGTTTTCAGATGACTTGAGGCTGCATAGCATATATCTTTCAAATAATTTTCAAAGTTTCTCATCTTGATCTCAGGCAGGGACAGACTTACAACGAAGCAGCGTTGGTCACCTGGGGCTTGTAGTTCAAAAAGTGTCAGGAACAGCACACTAATACTGGCCCCATCCAGAAATGTCTTGCCTATTAAGCAAAACTCTTTTCTTGTCAGGATCAGAATTCCAACTCCAACTAGCATGCAAAAGGGAAGGAAGTTTATCGTATCATTAACTGGGAAGTTGGGGATGCATGAAGCACAACATCCAGATCCCTGAACACACCATTGATCTCTCTGTCTCTCTGGCACACATGCATACACATACACACTCACACACACACACACGCATGCTCACAGATACATAAGGCACAGATAGAAACACACAGACAGGCACACACATAGCTTAATCCTAGAAGGGCCTCCGCTGTGCTGTTCTCATTCCATTCTACAGACAGTCTTCCTTAACACAGCCAGGCAAGGTGGTCCAGCCGGCTTGAGAAATCACATCCTTCCAAAGTGATAAATCTCTTTGGGGAAAATAATCTCTTTAACATCCATTTTGTTTCTTACAAGATGCTGAATTTAAACAGGCTTCCTCCTACCTGATCCACATTTGAGGAACTATAGAGAACAAATTAGAGAAAACTGTGGGACCACCCTTTGGGGGTTGAAAGTTTTTAGAACGCCGTGTGTTGGGGGTGGGTAGCTGCCGCCTGAGGCAGCGGTGCATTAAAAAAATAGTAAGGCGGTTGGAGAGCTGCTCTTAGTTCTCCTTGTTGCTGTCTTTGGACATGCAAAGCCTGACTATTCTGGTGGGGTTTGGTGCCAACGCTCAAGACTGCTGTGTAGGACATCTAGGAGAGTATAATCAGGGGAGCAGAGAAACCTTGGTCGAGAGAGGTTTGAGGTAAACTTTTTCCAGAGGGATCTCCTCCAACTCCTACTCCCCGTGCCCCCAACTCCAAGAGAAAGAAAAAGGAGGAGGATTTTAATAAAAGGAGGACTTCTCCCTAATATTGTTTTTCTGGGACTATTCTACAAATTTGCCATAACATTTTGAAATTTTATTTATTTTTATTTTTTTATTTTTTAAAGATTTTATTTATTTATCTGACAGAGAGAGAGAATGCTCAAGTAGGCAGAGAGGGCAGGCAGAGGGAGAGGGAGAAGCAGGCCCTCCACTGAGCAGGGAGCCTGACGCGGGGCTCGATTCCAGGACTCCGGGATCATGACCTCAGCCAAAGGCAGCCGCTTAACCGACTGAGCCACGCAGGTGCTCCAACATTTTGAAATTGTAAATAAACTTCCTACTGTCTACAAAACTCTACTGAGACTTCGAATAAGATTGTGTTGATTCTATAAATTAATTTGGGAGAATAGACATTTAACAATAATAGTGGGTCCTTGGACTCATGAACAAGGTGAATCTATTTAGGTCTTTGATTTTTATCAGTAATGTCTTGTAGTTTTTAGTGTATAGTACTTGGACAACTTTTGCCACATTTAGTATTTCACATTTTAATGTTATACTACATGGTACTGTTTTTAAATTTCAAATTTCTGATTATTTGTAGCTACTATATATATAGTCAAAAGAATTTTATACACTGGTATTCTTTTCTTTTTAATTTATTTTACCTTAGAGATAGAGTGTGTGTGAGTGGGGATGGAGAGGGAGAAGGAGAGTATCCCAAGCAGACTCCCCACTGAGCGCATAGTCTGACACAGGACTCAATCTCAGGACCCTGAGATCATGACCTGAGCAGAAACCGAGTTGGATGCTTAACTGACTGAGCCACCCAGGTGCCCCTGGTCTTCTATCCTGAAAACTTAAAACTCATTTGTTAAGTAGGGAGCTGTTTTGTTGATTCCATCAAGTTTTCTACGTAAAAAATTATATTGTCTATAGGTAAAAACAGATGTAATTTTATGTCATCATCTTTAAAATTATGACTTATCCGTCAGTTAAAAAAACAAACAAACAACAAAAATACCCTTTTATTTTTCCCAACTGTTCTCCTAACACCAGACCTCTGAATTTCATCCTTCTTCTTTGTAAGTTCCTAGTGTCTTAAGCCTGAAAGGGACACTAACTCCCTTCTTACATGGGGTGCCTCGCCAGGCCAGGGATCCCTTCCATAGCCTATCCTGACACTGGTGTTCTCCTTCCATCTCCTCTTTTATAAAGAATCTCTATGATCATATCAAGTATTCCCCAGATTTTTTCTAATAGGCTTTGGAAGCTCACAGGTAATATCCTGGGAACATCCATGTATAAATGCCAGAAATGTCACTTTCATTTCAAATAGTTGTGATACCTGTCCTCACAAATACAACCCTCACTACTTGTAGTTACGACTCTTTTGGGAATAATTTGCTTCTCAGGGATTTAAGTTGTGAATAACAAAGCAAAGTTGTTTGACTTAGATTTCACTGAGGCAAGCAATACATTTAAAATAAACTATTCTACCGCATTACCTGTGAATAGCTCACAATCACATCTTAGAGACTTGAAAAATGATATCCTTTTTCAGTTATTTCAGTTTTTCTATAAATAAATGGTACCTAGTTGATAAGAGTAAAAAAAGTATAATTTAAATTTCATTCTATAAGAGCAAATTTTATGGATATATGCATCAAAATAACACTTTAAAAATTGAAAGTGACAAAGTCACTTAAACAGTAGAGGGAATTTACATAACTGAAAGCCCAGAAATGGCTGATTTCGGACAAAGCTTGATACAGTAACACATATAATGTCATGAGAGTCCTATTTTCTTTCTTTCTTTCTTTTTTTCTCCCTTTCTTTCTTTCTCTCTTTCTTTCTTTTCTTTCTTCCTTCCTTCCTTCCTTCCTTCCTTCCTTCCTTTCTCTTTCTTTTTTGTTTCAGGAGTAGAATTTAGTGATTCCTCACTTACATATAACACCAAGTGCTCATCACATCAAGTGCCCTCCTTAATGCCCATCACCCATTTAGCCCATTCCCCCACCCACCTCCCCTCCAGCAACCTTCAGTTTGTTCTCTATAATTAAGAGTCTCTTTTACAGTTTGCCTCTCTCTCTCTCTCTTTTTTTTTTACCCCTATGTCCATTTGTTTTGTTTCTTAAGTTCCACATGTAAATGATAGAACCCTATTTTCTTTCCAGGTCCCCACTCTCTCTTCTGTATCTTTTCACACAGATAAAGTCTCCAGTTGGTATGTTCATATACCAATAAAGTTTCCTTTTATCTCCTGAGATGTGACTGGGTTATATGTTCATCCCTTAATTCATTACCACTGCTTAGTATGATGGGTCATCCCTTCAGTCAAATCCTACTTACGTGAAAAGCATTTTTCAGACTTCAGATGATGTCCTAAAGTAGGTCGTAAAATCAATACATCCGTTTCTACACTATTTGTAAAAATAATATACTAGAATAGAATATAAGGGAAATTATCACAATGCATCATTCTTAATAGCAGTACTTAATATTTTCTGAAATATTTCCTTTCGTGTGTGTGTGTGCATATAAATTTATTGTTTTTCCATAGGATATAATACAAAAAGTTTGAACACTTTGGACTAAGAAGAGGTGGAATCAAGGAGCTGTCTAAAAGGTGAAATGGACATTATGTAAAACAATCAGATATCTCATCCAGTATATATTTATTTATCACCTATTGCATTTATAATCTTTACCTTAAAAAGTGGTAACAGTTCAACAAATATTTACTCTTTTGAAGCTAATAATTGTACTGTTATTTTTGAAACCAATATTCTGAAAGCAATTTAATGTTTTCCTCTGTATTAAATGAAATACCATATATAAAACATCCAGCATATTGTTTGGGTAAGCAAAGAGACTAAAGGACCAGACAGAAACTACCAGTGTTCTCAAGGGAATGACTGTTTTTACCAACAAGACAAAAATCTAATTACCTGCCTTGGGCTAGAGCCAGCCTGACATAAAGGAGGTCTGTGACCTGAATGGAGGGCATGATTTATCTCAGAACCACAGGCACTGCTCAGCCTAGATGTAGAGATTTAAAAGGCCCAGCTATATAGTTTGGGCATCCAAGAGCAGGGATTAAGGGAGATTGTTATATCATAGCAATCAATAGAGCATGCAGAACTTGACTTGTATTTACAATATATGAGTGATATGGAGTTTTGCATTTTAAAAATGATTGTGAAGTTTAGTGGGATTAATTTTTTTGTTTTGTTTTGAATTATTTGCAGTTCGGGAAACATAACCAATTAGAACAGGACATTTCCATAAGAATATTGACAGACTTCCAGAGCATTTGTTTGCTTATCAGATTGTATTTAATGCCATTTCATACTTATTCAGAACTTGTCACATATTTTTAGTAAAACAAACTAAATTACAAAATTCAAAGACTTAATAATATTGCTTATCAACATTGCTCGGGAAACAATCTGGGTACTCATGCGATGTCAAAAAATGTAGAAAATTTACAATGGGTTGGTTGAAATCATAAAGACTAGGTGCGGGCTCAACATTCTCTTATAAAATATTTTCTTATAAGAAAGTATTTTTAAAATATTTCCAAGTATAGGGGCACCTGGGTCGTTAAGCTCAGTCGTTAAGCGTCTGCCTTCGGCTCAGGTCATGATCCCAGGGTCCTGGGATCAAGCCCCATATCGGGCTCCCTGCTCCATAGGAAGCCTGCTTCTCCCTCTCCCACTCCCCCTGCTTGTGTTCCCTCTCTTGCTGTGTCTCTCTCTGTCAAATAAATAAATAAAAATCTTTAAAAAATAAAAATAAAATAAAAAAATAAATAAAATAAAATAAAATATTTCTAAGTATTAAAAAATGAGGAAAACAATAATCACCAAGCTGAATCAGTATAGAGAAAAGGAATGAATTAAGCTGGACAGGGACGACTCAGTGGACAGTCAAAAGGACCCATAACCAAGGGGTTTATTTTTCTGAGTCTTTCTTTTATGATAACTGTTTGGCACATGTGGGAGTTTATTATAAATGAATATGCCATTGAGTTACCTGACATGTGAGAAGTGTGAAGATAACAAAGGAAAGGAGGTAATAGAAAGAAAGATGACATTGAGAAGGCATTCAGAATGCAAGCAAAATCTCAGAGTTAGGCTGGAGGATATGATCAATTATACATAAAGAATTCAAAAGTACAAATGAGATTGTACATCATTTATTATTTTGATAACTGCAGGAAAACACAGATGTCAACACTCTGAAATCCACTGCTTAGAATACAAATTTGATAAATAAGCCAAGCAGCACACAAATCTCCATGTAAATAATTGTCCTCAAATGCCAACACCATTTGGGTTGTAGAAAGGTGGATAAATTTCCACTTTTTTTTCTGATTTCTGCTTTTAAGAGAATAATCTATCATAATACAAGTAGAATTCTTCACACTCAGAATGATTTTGTCCTTTCTAGAATGTGGAGGTTCAGGAGATTCCATTTAAAAGGAGCTTTAGATGGACATCTTGGCTCTTTCCATAGTTTGGCTATTGGGATTAACATTGCTTCTATAAACATCGGGGTGCACATACCCCTTCAGATCCCTACATTGGTATCTTTGGGGTAAATACCCAGTAGTGCAATTGCTGGATCATATGGTAGCTCTATTTTAAACTTTTTGAGGAACCTCCATACTGTTTTCCAGACTGGCTGCACCAGTTTGCATTCCCAACAACAGTGTAGGAGGGTTCCCCTTTCTCCGCATGCCCCCCAACATCTGTCGTTTCCTGATTTGTTAATTTTAGCCATTCTGACTGGTGTGAGGTGGTATCTCATTGGGGTTTTGATTTGGATTTCCCTGATGCCGAGTGATGTTGAGCACTTTTTCATGTGTCTGTTGGCCATTTGGAA
>NC_138370.1:90703726-90732420 GCF_054177405.1 Leptonychotes weddellii
ACCCCGGGAAGGAGGATCCCGCGGACGGCTGCAGCCCGAGGTAATCACCGTGGATGACGGACGGGGCCGCTCCTCGCCCAGGAACCCGACCCCGGCGACTCGGAATGCGGACTCCAGAGGTGGCACTCTCGATCAGGACAAGTTTCTCGCGGTTTGAAGGGGTCCTGAAACTGTCACTAGTTATTATTTAACCAGTTTTTCCTTTCCTGTTTTTAACACGTTTATTTAGGCAACAAAAAGGTGGTGTCTCGGTGACTATCGGGTTCCAAATATAATCCTGAAAGTTTTGCTTGAGGCAATTTACATGTGCATACTTATTAACCTGTTGCTCTTTCGCTAGTCAGACAATTGGCATTTAAGCGATTCTTTAAGTCAATTACAACTTGGCATTGTGTTTGGGAAAGCTCTTATTTTCCACTTCTATTAGCATCTGTCTTACTCTAGTAGTACGAAAACCGGTCCTTTGGGAAGGGTTTTGCAAGCAACATTTGCCCTTCAGAGACCTTCCGCAGTTTGACAACCTTCTGATGGCTGGTATTAATAAGGTGTTTAGTAATAAGAAGGTGCGTGTCTGTGGCTGTTGCTTCTGCAACTTGTGAAGCCTTTATCGTAAACTAGCTAGAGTGGGTACTTCAATGCTTGGTTGGCATATCCTGTTCGTTAAAACTTTCTCAATCTCTTTTGCCTTTAATCCAAGTAAGTGTACCTATACCTCGGTCATAAATGTAGGAACTTTTAAAAGAGAAAGATCAACTCTGTTTTCTTCTAGTCAACCAAGAAATTCCAGGTTGAGATAGTGTTGAATTTTGTTTTAAGTACAATAAAGGCTTTTAGTTAAATTTTATTTTTAAAAAAGGACCTCTTCTTTTTACTCTGATGTATTTTTTTAAAGCCTCTCTTTTGTAACAAGAGGACCCTCCCCTTAAAATTGCCTAAGATTGCAATCAATTGGTAACCCTTAATTTTCCCTTGACTGGTTGGGTAAAATAGCATAAAAAGTTTCCATTCCTTTCTAGAGTTTAAATACAAATCAGTGCAAATCAATACAAATAAATGTAAATATAAACACAAATACAAATTAGAGTGCATTGAAATGGAAACTCATATTCCATTTAATGTATCAAGCCTAGATAATGTCTCAGAGTGCATTTTTCCTACCCTTTGTCTTGAAAGATTCTAGAGTTGGGAGTTTTCTTGGTTGTACTCCATGCAACAGCAGAGTTAATTAGCATGTCACAATTTCACACACTTTCTCCTCTGAGAAAAACATGTTTTAGGGTCGCCTGCGTGGTTCAGTCCTTAAGCGTCTGCCTTTGGCTCAGGTCGTGATCCCAGGATCCTGGGATCTAGCCCCGCATTGGGCTCCCTGCTCAGTGGGAAGCCTGCTTCTCCCTCTCCCACTCCCTCTGCTTGTGTTCCCTCTCTCGCTGTATCTCTCTCTATCAAATAAATAAAAAATCATTAAAAAAACAAACAAACCATGTTTTATATTGGGTCATAATATTACTAAATTACCTTTAGTAATTTTATGCAATGTATTTTAAGGCCTCCAAATATACATTTTTAAATGCATATAGTTAATTTTGTGAAAGATATTGCCAAGAACTAAATAATATATATTTTTTATTTTTTTTAAATTTTATTTATTTATTTGACATAGAGAGAGATAGTGAGAGAGGGAACACAAGCAGGGGGAGTGGGAGAGGGAGAAGGAGGCCTCCCGTGGAGCAGGGAGCCTGATGTGGGACTCAATCCCAGGACGCTGGGATCATGACCTGAGCTGAAGGCAGACGCTTAACGACTGAGCCACCCAGGTGCCCCAGTAATATACTTTAATTTTTGGAAATAATCTGATGTTCATTAGTTACTAATAAATATATACCAAGTGGCATTCTTTTTTTTTTTTTTTTTTTTAAATTTCACATCACTTGTGTGACCAACTTTTGTTGGTCAGGATGATTTTGTTTGACATATATATATATTTTTTAATTTATTCATTTGAGACACAGAGATATAGAGAGAGAGAGTGCATGAACAGGGGGAGAGGCAGAGGGAGAGGGAGAAGCAGGCTTCCTGCTGAGCCAGGAGCCGGATGTGGGGCTCGATCCCAGGACCCTGGGATCATGACCTGAGCCGAAGGCAGACGTTTAACCGACTGAGCCACCCAGGCGCCCCGACTTATGATATTTTTTACGTCCAGGCATAGTTTCAGGTGTTGGAGGAACTAAATAGGTAGATTACGTTGACAAGTGCAACCTTTTGCTGATTTTGCAAAATCTTGTAATCAATACTTTGCAAAACTTTACAGAATGTACTTTTGCAGAAATTTGGTTTTATCATTGTGTATGTGATAGGACTTGTGATTCCAAAAAGTAGTTGGTGACTAGGTGTTTTTAAACAGCTTTAAAACAAAACAAAAACGGTGGCAAATGTTTTCTTTGTCGTATCTTGAGAATGGAGAGGGAAAACATATATTTTATATATATATATAAAATTCCCACTAAATATATATGATATATATATAATTCCCACTAAATATATATGATATATATATAATTCCCACTAAATATATATGATATATATATACATATATATACACACACATATATGTATAATTCTCACTAAATTCTAGAAATCCTAAAATAGAAAAATTAGATCCTCAAATAAAAGGTACATTCTACATTTAATATGCCAGATACATGATGGTTCTATTACTACCATTCAGTGTTTGAATATGATTGATAGAAGTGTCCATTCACTGATAATGGTTTGACTTGAAGACTATTCTAGTGGCTGAGCTCCTATCTGTGAATTTTAGCAGTGGCTCTTTATTCACTTAACAGGTATTCACTGGGCTGCTGTCATGTCAAGCTCTGTCATGTCATGCCCTGTCATACTGTTATGCTATTTTCTATTTAAGAGCATAGAGAGATGAACAAACCTTCTTCTTCTTCTTTTTTTTTTTTTTTTAACAAACCCGCTTATAGAAGCTTTCCACAGTACATAGATAATCATACAGCTTATTGGTTAAATAGTGCTCAAATGCATGCTACAGCTGGAAGGTAATGTTTGAGGTGAGAGTGTGTAGCAAGGAAAAATGACCAATCTGGGCACCCAGAGAAGATCTTCTGGGGCAGGAACATTTAATTGTAGATCCAAAGGATCGAGAAGATGAAGCCAAACCAAGTGTGGGAGAAAGGGTGCAGGCAAAGGAAGTGGCTGTGAGAGCACCCTGAGTCAGAAAAGACTGGCTCATTTGGAGAATTCAGAAAGGACCACTTTGCCTGGAACTTAAACCTAGTAGAGGGCACATCACATACTCATCCTGAGACCTAAGGTTGGGAGAGGGTACAATGCCCTGGGACTTATGGCACAGGTTATAGAGTTCAATTAGCAAGTACAATATGATAATTGTGGGGAAAATATGAAGGAAATATGAAATGACCATGTGTTACTGCTGGGTCTTCGCAAATTTGGAAGGCTAGAGAAGGCTTCACAGGGGAATTTTGTGGAGGAACATAATTTTCCACATGGCCCTGCTCTCTAGTGGTGTTCCACCAGTGGAGGGGTCACGAGGACGTGAGACCTTTGCCTCCACCTGCTTCTACAGTGCCATGTCTTGCAGAAGTGACAGCAGCAGATCAGTCTCTTCTAAAGATTTCGAAGCTAACAGACATAGAACAGAGATGAATAGTAGCTATTGCAGGACCAGGTCTCAATAGGAACAGTATTTTCTGAGAGTCACATCAATGATTAAACTGGGCCACAGCAAAGTGGGAATAAAGGGGAATAAAGCAATTGTAGAAAGTCTTGATTTAGGGTGAATCTTAATGTATCATTGTAAATATTGGAACAAATGTATACATTATATACATTTATACATGTATACATTGGGCCAAATCTCTCCCTCAGGTATAGTAGTAAATGTTTAACAACCTGCTGTCCAGAAAACAAACAAAAACCCAAATTTAAAAAAAAATTATCATTTAATTTCTGTGGTATAAATACTCCCACCTTGGTATTTCAAAGCTATCAGTGTAAAGTCACTGAATGTGGATGTGCAAGTTATGGAACAACCCTTTTTCTTGAGGTTCAATACACTACTGCACTCCCTTTGGCTTCAGAAGGAGACATGGAGTGTTTAAATAAAAAGAACATGTGATTCAGTATTTTTACATCTTCCAAAAGGGAAGAAACACCCTTGATGTTTTTCTGATTTCATCCATAAATATGAAGAGCAAATACATTTCTGGATAATCACAGACAATAATCATAAAAGTGACATGACTTTCACTTCTGACATTAAGGAATGCTGGTATCTGAAATGTAAAATGTTGAAATATATTTTATATTCGGTCAAATGCATGCTACAGCTGGAAGGTAATGTTTGAGGTGAGAGTGTGTAGCAAGGAAAAATGACCAATCTGGGCAACCAGAGAAGATCTTCTGGGGCAGGAAGATTTATCTCTACCATCTTAGTCACTGTCTTTGCTTTGTAACTGAAAACTCTCTAGAGAATTTATATGGACACACATATTCATACACATACACTTATATGTACATTTTGTACATATATACACATATGCATATAGGTATATATCCATGGAAATGTTCATATATTAAATATATTGTGTACATATATATGTATATATATACACACATTATTCAATAAGTGAACTGAAATATATTTCATAAGATAAATAATATAATTTTATTCATTATGATATTGAGACATAATATTGTCTCAGTTATCTATTGCTACATAACAAACTATTCTACAACTTAGTGGCTGGGACGGTACCATTTTAATATCTCTCATGGTTCTGTTGATTTACTGGAGTCACCTGGGCAGTTCTCTTCCTGGTCTCACTTGGGTCTCATGGCGGGGGCTGGGTCAGTGGGACTGCTAGACTGACTGCTTCCCCCCTCCTTGTAATCTTCAGAGCCTCCCCTCCCCACATGAGGTCTCGGAGTGTTCTCTCCAGCAGGACAGCTGAATTGCTTGTATAGAACATGGAAACTGCCCATCTTTCTTAAGGTTTAGTTTGGGAGTGGCTATATTGCTTCTGGTTTAACCAGTTACAGGGACAGCTGTGATTCTGGGAGAGGAGAACTAAGTACTACATCTTGACTGGAGAAGTGACAAAGAATTTGTGGCCATTTTTAATCCATCACAGTATTCTCTACAAATAATCCTATAGGTGAAAATCACAGAATATTAGAACCATAAGTTTCCTAGCAATAATTTAATCAAATGCCATGTATTTATAAGAAAAGGCACAGAATATATAAAGAAGGAGAGATGTGAGTCAATGACCCTGACTTAAAATTTTTATATTTCATAGCACTTACCAACCTACCTAGCATTTAGTAAGTATGTTAATCTGGGTATTTAGATAAGCAGACATCAATATGGCATTAAGTTGTTCAGATTTATTAGGGGGAACATCAGTGAGAGAAAATTGGGGAAAGGGAGGTGAGAAAGACTGAGAGAGCCATCTGACCCATCACACAGGTCTGATCCTGAATGAAGGAGAGAGTGAAAGAAGGGAAAGGTGGGTTGGTGGAGGCATCTTTGGTGCAATGCTCACAAAAGGTTAGTAAAGCTTGGAAGACTCCTCAGGGAGCCCTTAAATTAGAATCATCATCAGAAGACTCCTGAGTCTCTCAGGATGCTCTGCCACATTTAGGCATTGGCTGGGAGTAGCCTGTGGGAAGTATGGCCTCCATGCACACATGGTGATGGGCTGTAGAACTTAGCAGCTGGAGCTGTCAGGCAATTATGCTCCAAGCTCTTGGAGATCAGACAGATGCATTCATGGCCAACACATAGATTTTCAAGAAATACTTGATAACAGGGATTTGTTAATATGACAAATGCAAGATTCTAAGGTCTTTTCCTTTAAGAAGTACTAAATTTCCTAATTGTTAGAAACTTAAGTTTTAAAAGTTACTAAAACTTGAAAGGGAGTTTAAATTATAGTATACAACAGGGTATTTCTTGAAATTTTTACTATTTCTGGTAAGTAAAAAAATTAAAATACTTTTCTACACAATGTACTTTCCTCAGGAAAATAGAAATGGGATATTACAGAGATTTATACCAGTAAATATTTTATTTGACATGCATGCCCACCTCGTGGTCTGTAATCAGAGTTCATTTTGTCCTCAGTAAGTGTTTAATTTTTTTTATAGTCACACGAGTATCTTGACATATAAGATAAACATATCTGTATAAATACACATTTCTAAAACAATAAATTAGATTCTGGGACTCTATTTGAATTGCAGAATGACCACAAATTTGTTGTTCTACTGAATTCAAAACGTGAATGTACTGACAAAAGACATTGTGCATAAAACTTTTCAGAAAAAAATCTATAGTTTTAAGTAAGGCACTTGGTGAAATATTTCTAAACTTTCCAGATTGTTCAGTATGTGTAATCAAATATAAGTAGCTTGGCTAAGATTTACATGCTGCTACAAAAAATGGTGATATATTGTGCAGGTATCATCCCTGGGGTCTTAAATCTGTATTAGTTACAGGATTTGGTGCTCAGCACAGTGAAATGAAGAAAATCCTTTATAGGTCCATCCCAAGTCTTTTCTATAGTGGGGACTGAGACCTACAACAAGGGGTTAGTCTCTACACTGTTCAGTGGAGTTATGAGTATTCTCAGCCAACCTTCCCACCACAAACTCTTGTTCTGCCCCTTCTGTGTCAGCATCCAGATCTGGGAGAAGAGGAATTTCCTTCTTACCAAAAGTAGTTCATTTTTCTAATAGCTTTCCAGTTCTGTAAGTTAACAGGATTAGTACTTCAGACTGAATCTTTTATAATATATTCTGCTGTTCAGAATATGTTTGACTTGAGCTATACCACTTTGGGTATGCTGAACATTATTATATTATTTATTATTTTGGTCTTCTACTTGTACAGTATCTAAATGAGGAAAATTGGCTGTCTGAGACGGATTCACAAGTGGACTGTGGTGATCCCTGACAATTGATAGGGGCTAGTGGCAATGACACCTTTTGGTTCCTTGAGGATAAACCCCATTGTTTGGGTGTTTTTGGACAGCCAGAAGTCATCCTGTTCAAGTAAAAACTTTGGTTTTGAAATCACACCGATTCCAGCATCAGTTAAAGTTGCTCTGGGAAAGGGGGATCTCCCAACAATTAAAGACATATTACATAAACATATACTCAGTATTTATGATGTTATCTTATTACATGTAAATTTGTATCCTTGAGATCAAGACCTTTTAAATTAATATATGTAGAACACATTATGGATGTCAATGGATTCCACAAAGCCAATGAAAAACCTATATCTTTCAATTGAAAGCTTTCCCTTTTTCCACTTACGTACACCTTGCTGTAAAAAAGGATTGTATATTCATTCTCATTCTCTGTTGCCCCTTGTGACCAAATCTTCTATGTTTGATGACAGTGCTTTACTTAAAACTGACTGGAAAGTTTTTCACAGATGAGTCATTAATGAATCATCAACTAATCGATAAAAAATATTTCCCAGAGTAAAGACCCCAGAAAATATTTCCCAGAGTAAAGACCCCAGAAGCCGGTCATCTCCCACCTCTAAAGGCATTTTGTTTGCTACCGTCACACACATGGGGTTTTTATGTTGGAATTCAATGAGTCTTTTTTTTTTGGCACCAACTTGAAATATGTTGGAAAAGCATCTTCCTAGATATCATCTTCTCCTTTTCAGGGAAGTAGCTGGTACTATCTTTGGATTAGTCCATTGTTGTGAATATTGATGATCTTTGAAAGGAAGGAGAAAGCAATGATGATTACCAAAGTTGTCAAATTTCAAATTTTGTTTTATTTCTCTGTCGCAGATCAGACAAGTATATATACACTTATCTCTGAATTATGAAAACTGAAGAAGTTATCAAAGCATACAGTGTGTCACAATCTTAAAATTGTTCTCTATGTGGATCCACAATTATAAAGTGGACACCATTTTTTAAAAATCCCTTTAAAGAAACGACCATTAAAGCATGATACTAGTCTAATCAGCTTAAATATGAAATCAAGCTGAATATATCTTAATGATAATAATTACATAATCAGTGTTTATTAAACTCAGATTTTTTTGGAAAGCCAAGTATGCTATTTATTTTGTTACATCACTTTAGAACTCTGAAAATTAGCTTAAGGAAGAGATATGTACACAAATATATACACATATAAATGTGAAAATTTAAATTGACTTTCCAAATTTATAAAACACTCTATGGGTACACATATGAAGACCATGGTGCTGTGTTTAAATTACATTATATTTCTCGTATAAAACCACAATATGCCAATAAACACAATTATTTAAGATGTTTAATATTTTTACTGTATTCTGTTGCATAATGACCTATGGTTTATTAACAAAATATAACTAAAAGTTATTTTCAGTCACTTTAGTTTTCAATCAAATCACTGGATGATCTTAACTATTTTATATTATATACTGATTACTCACAAATGAAAGCAGAAATATTTGATTCCTAATCTTTATTCTGTACAGCTGTGTCAATTTTGGAGCTAGGCTCAAGTCAGAGGGCAAAATTATACACTACTAAATATGCATTTTTTTTAAAGATTTTATTTATTTGACAGAGAGAGAGACAGCGAGAGAGGGAACACAAGCAGGGGGAGTGGGAAAGGGAGAAGCAGGCTTCCCGCCGAGCAGGGAGCCCGATGTGGGACTCAATCCTAGGACCCTGAGATCATGACCTGAGCCGAAGGCAGACGCTCAACGACTGAGCCACCCAGGTGCCCACTAAATATGCATTTTTACTCTAGGTATTAAATATATCCCAAATATTAGTGATGTTAATTACCCTTTTTAAATAAGCTAAGAATACACTAAATATTATCAGGTGAGTGAGTGAAGACAAAAAAAACCCACTCTATATTCTGGCAATAATTTAGTCTCTCTCCTTTAACATAATAGAAAATAATCAATAATGAAGTAATATTGAAGTTTTTATGTAGCCATTTTCAAAATCCAGTGTTGTATATGCAGCCAAAATAAAGGTTCATATACATTCCATGCTTAAAAAATATATATACATAATTTTTGTCCAGCATATTTCCATTTTAAAACATAATGTTGAAAGTTTTCAAATTTTTATTCATATGCTAATATTTACTACATTTTTAGAATTGGTAGTATGGCCATTAATACGTTTTTATGAAAACACAATTTTATTCAAAGCAAACAATGCCTTTGTGCTCTCGAGGTAAAGCCATTTCTTAAGAGTATGCAATGTAAAAAGCCCACCAAACACATTCTGGAGGCATTGAACAAATGTAAAATACTTTATCACCTGCTCATCATTAAATTCAAATATGTTTTCTAAATTCCATAGGGATTGAAAAAATATATTTTGAATTATTTAAGCTTCAATCCTTAATTAATTATATTACTTGAAATAATTCTAATTAATTGCTCTAATTCTAAATCACACATTTGATTGTATCTCAAAAAAACAAATTCCATGAACGGTGAGCCTCCAGTAACATTTGAGATCTTAATGATCTCATGATTCTGAGCCCCAAATGTTCAACTTTTAGCAGCTGTTACTGTCATTTTGTGGGCCAGGCACAGGTGATTAATGTGATACAATAATTAGTAGGCATGACTTTCATTTAAAGTGCCTAATTGGGGTGATAGATTGATGGATAGATGAAAATAGGTGAATAGATTGATAGATTGCATGTGTGGTAGTAAAGATGTCCTTCAGTTTTGTTTAAGCACAGAAGGTTTTGGAGGAAGTTATGGAGAAAGTGTCCTTTTCGCTGTATTCTCGAAACTGTATGTGTGAAGGATAGAATATGAATGCAAGACTACAGTAATATGATGAGTGAGACATCTGTCACAGAGATTCAGAAAGATGATAACGGCTTAAAACTAAAAGGGGGTCCTGAGAATGGAGAGGAAAGAGAAACAAAAATTGGGGTGATAATATTGGACAAACATTTTGATGATTGTGTAGATGGGGTTTGGAATAAAGAATGAAACTCTCTTTTTGACCAAAAAAGATTTCAACCTCACATTTGCCGCTTCTTGTGACCCGCACCTGGGCAAGCTGATAAGGAAGCCTAAGTGTTTACCGTTAGCACCTACAGGAGATTCAAACCATTGGATGGGCCTGCCTTCTTGTGGGAATCCTCACCCAGGCCCGCCCCCTGAAAACAGTAAAAGCCCCTGCCCAGACTGCTTGACTATCTCCCTAGCCCTTATGGACCTTCTTGAGACTGCTCTGCTTATCCCGGGGACCCCAATTATGTAAGTAATAAACCTTCTTGTACCTTTTTGGTGTGTGTGGACTCATATGTTTCCACATTCAAACCAAATTTCAGTGGAGTTTCCTTCCATTTATCTTCAACAACAATGTTGAAGAGCATTTAATTGAGCATGACTTCCAGATTTTTGCTATAGGTTATGAGGTGTTGGTGGAAGCGGCTGGATAATAACGAAGTTCATTAGAGGTGACAGTGGCTTTACAGTTTTATACCTATTGGTTCTATGGTGTCTGTTTAGCTGTTTGGTCCATTTTTGGCTTTTGAAATTGAAAGAGGGAATACAGCTTTCAAGGTCATCTTGATGAAGAGTTGAAAGCACGGGAAAGTTCAAATTAAGCCAGGAAAAGTGGTTTTGGAGTAAAAGAACAGGAATTATCTATAATTCCTACAATTTCGCTTTTTCTTTTAGATAAGCATCTATAGAAATAATAGTGAAAGCAACTTACCCAATTGTACATATTTCAAATGAAAATGCCATTCAGCATTAAGTTGAAAGAAATAATGATAGCAATAAATTCTAGTCATATATAGCACTTCAAGTTTTTTTTTCCAAGTTTTAAGATTTTTAAGGTAACTTTAGTGCTAAACCAGCAGCTCATAGTAGTTTCAGAAGCTGACTTCGACAACATGCTAATTACAAATATTCTTTTGCATTTAAAATGTTTTAGTAGCATAGACTTATGCAGAACTAGGTATTGGTGAGGTACACAGTTTACTCTGTGTCTTGTTCTGTGCTAAGCTCTCCACATAAAGCATCTTAGTCAACTCACAACATCCGTTTCACAGATAGGGAAACAGGTACAAAAGAAAATGTAACTTGCAAGTTCTAAATAACTGAATAAAAATAAAGGGAAAATTCAGGGTATTGTGTGTACCTAGCAATACATCAACAGTTGTTTAAGGCCTGTGTATTAAACGATATTCACCTGTTAGACATTCCTTAGAAAACAAACCAGTAACAAAAAGAAACTGCAAATAGCCATAAAGAGCAAAAGATAGTTTGAGGTACTATCCAAAGCAATGATAGAAGGATATAGACAATTGGTAAGTCTCATAACTGACGCTTTTGGATGTACCGTATTGACTTTTGACAAGTGTGTGTGTGTGAGTGTGTGTGTGTGTGTGAAGAGATTGCAAAGAGGAGAAAGAAAAGTAAACCTACTGCTCTAAACCAAAGAAAACGAATAAATATACATAACCATAAGCAGTATTCAGAAGACAGGTGCTGAACACAATTTAGATATTATGCTCCTGGCTTGAAAATGAACCTCAGCACTGGATTCATAGAAGCTGTTGGATTCTCTTGGGCTTTAGCACTGCAGCAAAACGCTTTACAACTTAATTGCATGCTCAGAAAGTCAATTGGCTAGTTTGCAAATTTATGCAACGTTTATAACTGGTAAATTGGGTGAGTGCAGGTATGGAAAGGAGAAAAGGTTTCATTTCCTCAGATAGAACTCATGGTTGTAACAAGCATTTGTAAGGAAACAGAGCTGAACAAGGCCAGAGGCAAAATGACATGTTTTTCCATTTTAAGTGTACATAATTAGGAGCGCCTGGGTGGCTCAGATGGTTAAGCGTCTGCCTTCGGCTCAGGTCATGATCCCAGGGTCCTGGGATCGAGCTCCACGTTGGGCTCCTGGTTCAGTGGGGAGCCTGCTTCTCCCCCTCCTTCTGCCTCCACCGCCCCCCCCCTCCCCGCTCATGCTCTCTCTTTCTGTATCTCTGTGTCTCAAATGAGTAAATGAAATCTTTAAAAACAAGTGTACATAATTAGTACAATCTATTCTCCTGGGACAGAAAACCATGAGACCATGTCAGTCTTTCCCTCCAAATGCCAATATAAGCAACAAATTAATACAAGTTTAAGATACCCCTCCTTTGATGGGCGCCTGGGTGGCTCAGTCAGTTAAGCGGCTGCCTTCGGCTCAGGTCATGATCCCAGGGTCCTGGGATCGAGTCCCACATCGGGCTCCCTGCTCTGCAGGAAGCCTGCTTCTCCCTCTCCCACTCCCCCTGCTTGTGTTCCTGCTCTCGCTATGTCTCCCTCTGTCAAAAAAATAAATAAAATCTTTAAAAAAAAAAAAAAAGATACCCCTCCTTTGCATGTGAAAAATCAAATGGTCACATATAGGCCTTCTCATGGAGAAGATAAAATAAAAGCATTTCTCTAACTCAGCGTATTTTTGAAGATTTTATTTTTTGAAAGCAGTTTTACATTCACAGCAAACTTAAGAGGAAGGTACACAGACTTCCCATATACACCCTTCCCCAGCAAATGCACAGCTTCCCCCATTAAGGCCCTGCCCTAGCACAATGGTACCTCTGTTCGAACTGAGGAACCTATACTGACCCCTCACAGTCCTCCAAAGCCTATCGTTTACCTTAAGAGTCACTCTTGGTATTACACACTCAATGGGTTTGGACACATGTATAATGTGACTTGTGTCTACCGCTATAGTATTATACAGAGTAGTTTCACTACTCTAAAAATACTCTGCTTCCCCTACTTAGAGCCCTCACAACCGCTGGCAATCACTGATCTTTTTAGTGGAAAAGACAAAACTATGGCAGCAGAACATCCTATAATTGGAATTAGATAATACATAGAATTTTCAGCTTCGCTTCTTTCACTTAACATGTATTGAAGGTTTCTCCATGTCTTTTTTATGGCTTGAGAGCTCATTTCTTTTTAGTGCTGAATAGTATTCCACTGTTTGGATGTATTACATTTTATTTATGCATTCACTTAGGACATCTTTGTTGCTTCTAAGTTCTGACAATTGTGAATAAAGCTGCTATAAACATCCACATGCTGGTTTGTGTATGGACGTAAATTTTCAACTCCTTTGGGAAATACCAAGGAACACATTTGCTGGATCATATGGTAAAGGTATGTTTAGTTATGTAAGAAACTGCCAAACTCTTGCATTCCCACCAGCAAAGAATAGTAAAATTCGTAGAGAGTTCCTATTGTTCCACATTCTCCCCAGTATTTGGTGTTGTCAGTTTTCCATATTTTGGTCATTCTAATAGTTATAGTGAGTGATAAATTATTATTGTCTTAATTTGCATTTCACTGATAACCTAGGGTGTTGATCATTATTTCATGTGCTTATTTGCCATCTATGTAATCTTTGGTGAGGTGTCTGTTGAGGTTTTTGGCCCATGTTCTAAATCGGGGGTTGTTTTAATAGTTTTTCATATATTTAGATTAAAACGATCCTTTATCAGGGGTGTCTTTTGCAAATATTGATTCCTAGCCTTTGTCCTGGCTTCTAATTCTCTTGTCATTGTCTTTTGCAGAATAAAAGTTTAAATTTTAATGAAGTCCAGCTTATCAAGTATTTTATGAGTCATGCCTTTGATGTATCTAAAATGTCATTGCCATACCTGGGTTTTCTCCTGTGTTTTATTTTAGGAGTTTTATAGTCTTGCATTTTGCCTTTAGGACTATGATCAAATCTATAGTGAGTTAATTTTTGTGAAGGGTGTAAGGGTTCATTTTCTTGGCATATGGGTGTCTGATGGTTCCAATACCACTTATTGAAAAGATTGTTTTTGCTCCATTGTATTGCCTTTGGTCCTCTGTCAAAGATCAGTTATCTACTTATGGGAGTCTCTTTGTGAGTTCTCTACTCTGTTCCATGGAGATTACATATACTTATATATATTAACTAATATATATATAATACATATATATATGTTTTATACGGCCATTTAAAATCTTTAATCAAATTTCATCAATCACCAGCCATATTACATGCCATGATTAGCTTTCTATAAACAGCTTTGTTTTCTGTGTACAAATCAGTGTCAATGAAATAAAAAATAAAACCGTATCCTAGGCAAAGAACTTTATTAACCTTGTTTCAAACTTTATTCCCAGGCTTCTTCAGCTTAATTAGCTGCAAAGAATGAATTCTATATAAGCAAAAACTGAAAAGAGCTGCAGTGTCCAAGGGGCTTTGGCTTAAAAATATTAGAGATCTAGATTTTATCAGATCCATGAACAAAATTTTAAAAAGCAGTCATAATATAAAATAGCAGCTCCCAGTAACTTCAAGTTTTATCTTCTTCAGAAGTTGACTCAATTCAGTTTGCTTCATTCTTGGAAGCTTCATCAAAATTCTCCACAAGATCTGGAACTTCATCATCATCATCATCCTCTCCAGTAGCAAGGGGTACTTTTCCATCCACAGATTGTTTGGGCAGAGTTTTTATATATTTATATAAATTTACTTATTTAAATATATATATTTTAAACCAATACTACACGGTCTTAATTACTGTAGCTTTAGGGTAAGTCTGAAAGTCAGATATGTCCCCTCCAACTTTGTTTCTCTCCTTTACTATTGTGTTGGCTATTCTGGGCCTTTTGCCTCTCCACATATAAATTTCAGAATGAGTTTATCAATATAAAAAAACTTGCTGGATTGTAATTGAGATCACAATAACTGTATGTAGGTTAATTTGGGAAGAACAGACATCTTGACAAGATTGGCGCTTCTTATCAAGGAATGTGGAATCTCTCTCCATTTATTTAGTTCTTTATTTCATTCATCAGAGTTGTATAGTTTTCGTCATGTAGATTTTGTACATGTTTTGTTAGATTTATACATAAGTATTTCACTTTTGGTTTCCCTAATGTAAATAACTGTCTTTTAATTACTAATTGTACTTGTTCCATGCTGGTATATAGGAAAGTGTTTGCCTTGTATATATTAACTTTGTATCCTGCAACCTTGCTATAGCTGCTTATCAGTTCCAGGAGTTTATCTGTTGGTTCAGATTTTCTACACAGACAAACAAAAACAAGTAATCTGAGGGCAAAGATGTTTCTGGGTCTTCCTTCTCAATCTATATGCATTTTGTTCTCCTCTTTGTGTCTTACTTTATTAACTAATATTTTCCAGTGTGCTATTGAAAGGGATGTTGGGAGAGGACATCTTTGCCTTGTATCTAAGGTTACTGGGAGAGCTTCAAGTTTCTCATCAGGTCACATATTAGCTGTAGGTTTTTTATAGATACTCATCAAGTTGAGGAAGTTCTTCAGTATTACTAGTTCACTGAGTTTTTATCATGTGTTTTTTTTTTTTATTTTTATCTTGTTGATGGGATGTATTACATTAATTTTCCAAAGTAAATGGGACTTGCATATATGGGTTAAATATCACATGATCCTGGTGTGTAATTCTTATACATTGTTGAATTTGTTTTGATAATATTTTGTAGAGAATGTGTATGCTCAAAATTTTGCATGCATGAGAGAAAGTGGCCTGGAGTTGTTTCTGTAATGTCTTTTTATGGGTTTGGTATTAGAGTAATATTGGCCTCGAACAGGGAATACCTCCTAACTCTTTCTATTGTCTGAAAAAGATTAATGAGAATTGGTAAAAATTTCTTTATCAAAGGTATGGTAGAATTCCATTGTGAACTCAACTGAGCTAGTTATTTTCTGTTTTGGAAGGTTATTATTGATTGAATTTCATTAGTAGATATTGGCCTAATCAGATTGTTTTTTCTTGTGCGTTTTGAAAGCTTTATGTCTTTAAAGAAATTGGCCCATTTTATCTAGGTTGTCAAGTTTGTGGGCATAGGGTTGTTCATAGCATTCCTTTATTACTTTAAACGTCCATGAGATCTGCAACAATGTCCTCTGTTTCCTTACTGAGAGTAGTAATTTGGGTACTTTTTTTTTTTTTTTTTTTTGGTAGTTAGCCTGGCTTATAGATCTTATCTACCTTTTCAAAGAATTAGGGTTTGGTTTCATGGAGGGTTTTGTTTTGTTTTGTTTGTTTGTTTTATCCCCTCTGTTGCTTTCCAGTTTCCAATTTCATTGCTCTCTTTAATTCTTTTTCTTCTGCTTATCTTAGATTTAATCTGCTCTTCTAGATTTTTTTTAAATTTTTTATTGTTATGTTAATCACCATACATTACATGATTAGTTTTTGATGTAGCGTTCCATGATTCATTGTTTGCGTATAACACTCAGTGCTCCATTCAGTAAGTGCCCTCTTTAATATGCATCACCAGGCTAACCTCTCCCCCCAAACCCCTCCCCTCTAGAACCCTTAGTTTGTTTCTCAGAGTCCATAGTCTCTCATGGTTCGTCTCCCCCTCCGATTTCCCCCCCTTCATTTTTCCCTTCCTATCTTTTTTTTTTTTTTTTAATATATAATGTATTCTTTGTTTCAGAGGTACAGGTCTGTGATTCAACAGTCTTACACAATTCACAGTGCTCACCATAGCACATACCCTCCCCAATGTCTATCACCCAGCGACCCCAACCCTCCCACCCCCGCACCACTGCTCTTCTAGTTTTTTAAGGTGAAAACTTAGATTATTAATTTTAGATCTTCCTTCTCCAGTATATGCATCTAATGCTATAAATTTCTCTAAGCATGGCTTTCAGTATGGTCCCACAAATTTTGATGTTATTTTTCCATTTAGTTCAGAATATATTTTAATATTTCTTGATTTCTTCTTTGACTTACATGTTACTTAGAATTGTGTTGCTTAATCTTCATGTATTTCAGAATTCCAGTTTTCTTTGTTAATGACTTCTAGTTTAATTCCAAATTGGCCTAAGAGCATACATTGTATGATTTCTACTCTAAATTTGTTTTGTGGGCCAAAATGTGGTCTATTTTGTGAGTATTGCATGTGAGTTTGAGAAGAATGTGTGTTTTGCTGTTAATGCATGAAGTAGTTTGCAGATATCAATTACATCCATTTGATTTATGGTGTTTAAATTCAATTATGTCCTTGCTGACTTTTCTGCCTGCTAGGTCTGTGTTTCTGAAAAAGGTATGTTGATGTCTCCACCTATGATAATGGGCTCATCTATGTCTCCTTGCAGTTCAATCAGTTTTTGCTTCATGTCGTGTGATGCTCTGTTGTTAGGTGTATACACATTAAGGATTGTTCTGTCTTCTAGGAGAATTGATCACTTTATCATTGTGGAATATCCTTTATCCTTAAAACTTTTCTTCTTCTAAGTCTTCATCTGAAATTAATATAACTAGTTCTGGGATTTTTAAAGAAAATTTTATTAGTGTTAGCATGGCATATTTTTCTCCATTTATTTTAATCGATGTGTGTCTTTATATTTAAAGTCCATTTCTTCAGACAACCTATAGTTGACTTTTTTTTTTTTTTAATCTATTGTCTTGGTGCATTCAGAACATTGGTGTTCAAAGTGATTATGGATATAGATGGATTCATATCTTCCATTTGTTCCTGTTGCCATTGTTCTTTGTTCCTATTTTTATCTTTCATTCTTCTTTTGTGTTTTTAATCTCCCCACTTTCTCTCCTTTTTAGCATATCCATTATATTTCTCTTGTTACTATTTTTAATTGTTGGCCTAGGGTTTGCAGTGCACATTTACAACTAATCCAAGTCAACTTTCAAATTACAGTATGCTACATGTGTAGAGTGACTACAGTAAGCAAATAATCCTAATTCTTTCCTCCCTTCCTTTGATCACTGCTGTCATTATTTTCCTTTATATATGAACATACAGGAGCATATATATTTACATAAGCATATATTATAAGATAAAAGGTTGCTATAACTAAACAAACTGTTATCTGTTAGGTCAACCAAGAAAAAAGTGAGTCTTTACATTACCTTCACTTATTTGTCAGGGTTTTTTTTTTTTTTTTTTTCCATTTCTTTATGTAAATCCAAGTTTCTGTCCTATATTATTTTCCTTCTCTTCAGAGAATGATTTTTAACATGACCGATCAAGTAGCAAGAAACTTCCTCAATTTTTACCTAAAGTCTTTTATTCTCCCCTTCACTTTTGAAGCATTATTTCACAGGGTGTAGAATTCTAGGTTGGTGATCTTTGTCTCCACTCTCTAAATATTTCCCTACTCTCTTGCTTGTATGGTGTCTGAAGAGAAATCTGATGTAATTCCTGTTTTTGTTTTCCTATTGATAAGGTGATTTTTCCCCCCTTCTGCCTTTTTTTTCAGGAATTTTTCTTTGATTTTTGCATAGTTAGAAAATAACATGCCTAGGTGTAGTTCTTTTTGCTTTTATGCTGCTTGGTTTTCTGATTTTCCTGGACCTGTGGTTTGATGTCTGATGTTAAGTTGGGGAAATTCTCTGCCATTGCTTTAAATATTTCTTCAATTCCTTTTTCTCTTTTTCCTTCTGGTATTCCCATTATGCATATGCTATACTATTATGTGTAGTTGTCCCACTTGTCCCATAATCCTTGGAAATTCTGAAGATTTTTCCCCCTCAATCTTTGTTCTCTTTGCTTTTCAGAGGTCTTTATTGATACATCTTCTAGCACGGAGATTTTTTCCTCAGCCATGTCCAGTCTACAATTAAATTCAACAAAATCATTCTTCATCGCCATTGGAGTGTTGTTTTTTTTATTTTTTCCTAACATTCCTTTATGAGTCTTTCTTAGGATTTCCATCTCTCTGCGTACATTGCTGTTTTATTCTTCATGTCATCTACTTTTTCCATTAGAGCCCTTTAATCATGGAGCATATTAATCATAGTTGTTCTAAATTCCTGGTCTGATAATTCCAACATCCCTGTCATGTCTGGTTCTGATTCTTGCTCTGAGTCTTCACATTGTGTGTGCATATGTGTGTGTTTCCTTTGGTATGCCTTGTAATTATTTCTTGATGACAGGATGTGATTTGGAGAGTAAAATGAACTTTTATAGATTGACCTTTAGTAATGTAGTGGTGAGGTGTGGGAGGAGGGGGAGTGTTCTATAGTCCTGTGATTTCTTTAGTTTTTCAGTGGGCCTGCCTCTGGTCTGTGAACTTCAGAGTTTTGTTTGTTTTTTTCTTCTTCCCCCTTATGTGGGACAGGATGGCTACAGTGGACTGGAGCTGAGTATTTCCCTTCCCTAGGTTAGTTGGGCTCCAATAATACCCTAGTATGTTAGGCTCTGGTTAACTAGTTTTTACAGAGGGCAAGGCCCTGATAAGAACAGCATGCTCTTATATATTTGAAAATGGTACCTTTTTCCCCTCCCTCTGAGGGAAGCCAGAGGGTATTTTTTCTATTTACTGTGGGAGGCTGGTTGAGTTCCTGGGGGTAAATCTTAAAATGCTATGGGAGTCTCCTTATGACTAGGTGCCTCCCGGAGTTTTAGCTCTCAGAATTGTCTGCACAAGCTTCAAGCAATTAATCACCTATAGTTGAGATTTACTATCATCACACTAGTTCCAGGAGGAATTCCTCTCCGGAGTCTCTGCTCTTACAAGTTGTGACTCCCTTTGCTCATTTGTCTGTCTCACCAGTCCTGGGGGCAGTATTCTCCCCTCCTATATGGATCCTATAAGAGTTAGGTTTTTTCACTTTATTCAGCTTTTTACAACTTTCAAGCTTCTTACATGTAGAACTGTAGACTGGAACCATCCTGATAGTTTTTTTTTTTGTTTTTTTTTTTTAATATTCAGAAAATTGATGAAGCAATGTGGAAGCCATGTGTAACTGTACCAGTCATTGTCTCACAATGTAGGTCCCATGCTATATTAATAATTTGATAAGAGCTTCCTATTTTTCTTTACCGTGTGAATTTTCTTAGCCAATACAGATTAAAAGGTAAGAAACAAAACCACTTTTATATGACCCTTAAATATTTATAGGTAAGAAGAACGTTTACAGATCTAAGCCTTGTAAAGTCTCAAAACAAGCTTCAATTGACTTTAAAAAGTATTTTATCTTAAGGTTTTCCCATGGTAGTTTAAAAATAAGCTGTTATAAAATCTAAAAAATGTTTACTCTTGATAAATTAAGTCCTTGGATATTTTTTGTTTTCCTCCAAGTACATGGTCAAAACAAGTAGCAATTTCTCTTTTTTACTCATTTCTTTGGTTCTTTTAATACATGACCAATTAAAATATCTTTGCCTCTAATTTTATTAGAATGATCTAACAAGAAAATGGTTTGTACATGGTGTGATGGGATTTAGATTTCTTTATAAATACCATGAGCCTTTTTCTTCTAAGTTTTCATACTGTTAGTAGTATTGCTTTGAATATTCAAAAAGGTTCAGTTTTAAGTCCTAGTTTTGGAATTTTTTTTCTTTATACAATCATTTCTCCAGTTTAGCTTTTAAATTGATGGAAGATAAGACACATATTATCAAATTTAGGACAACAAATTTAATATGTTATTGTGCTATCCTCTATTTTAAAGTAATTTGAATAATTTATGTCAAGCAATGCAGTTGCAATATGCAAATGAACTTAAAGTTCATGGGGAAGGATTGAGAGGATAAGTTGAAAGGGAAAAAACAAATACCAGCTGTTCTGTTACCTATATTGCCAGGATTCCAGGACTTGATAATGAGTTTAGAAGGTCACAGAGGATTGCAAAGGATTAGGAAATATCAGAAAAAGTAATGACATTAAAAAGAGAACAAGAATAGACTTTGTGCCAATGTTATCATAGTTTTCTAAAACTAATTTTTAAAGACTAGTTTTAACAGTTTTAGGTTTATAGCACAATTAAAGAAAGTATAGAGATTCCCCATATACCTTCTTACCCCACACATGAATAGCCTCTCACATTATCTAGATGATTATGATGTGTCAATGCAGGTTCATACTTGGTAAAAAAAAAAATAATGCACCATTTGGTGAATAATGCTGATAATGTGAGAGGCTATTCATGTGTGGGGAAGGAAAGTATATGAGAAATCTCTATACCTTTTAACAACAAAAATTTGTGTTTCGTGGTTCTGAAGGCTAGAAATCCAGTATTAATGTGGCATCAATATTAGTGTTTGGTGAGGTATCTCTTCCTGGCCTATAGACCGCTTCCTTCTTGCTTTTTGTCCTCACTTCGACTTGTGTGTGTGTGTGTGTGTATGTACACATGCCCACATGCGTGTGCACAGGCAGAGAGAGAGGGATACCACTTAACATCAGCCCTACCCTAGGACCTCATTTCAGCTTTAATTACCTCCCTAAAATTCCTGTCTCCAAATACATTCAAATGTGAATTTTGGGAGGACACAATTCAGTCCATAGCATATATTTTGTGGCAGACTAGACATGCTCATTTTCAAGCCTCTTGTCCAAAATACAATGTAAGACAAAGTTTATTCCTTGTACTCAAATGAAGATCACAAATGCCAGGACATCAGGTTTCCCTACATAACCTTGTGATGACATCAGAGGTACTTATAATTCTATGTCTAGATCAATTGCCACCATGCAGCATTTCCTAGGAAGGAAGGGCTGTGGCTGTCTTTTCTGCAAGGTCTGGTGTCAGAGGTAAAGTCTAACAGAGTATTAAAAAAAAGGCAAACAAACTTATTTCCATTTGTTTTTTTGCCTTTTGTGAGATAAAAAGTTTGTTTCAAGTATATAGGAATTATTACCAGGGAGTCTGCCAGATATTTCTGTAAGTTAATGGAAAGTATTCATCATGACTATATTAGAGATTCCTTATTTTTACTTATTTTTACATAAATGTCATCTCTGAAGATCAGATGAAATTGATAGTAAAGAGATCAACTGTTTTTTTTTCCTATAATTAATCCCCATAGAAAATATTGAATTATATGAATATTCTTTGTTTTTCAAAACTATTAATTTTTTTTTTCCAATTGACTCAGAAATCCTAGGAATTTTGTTCATTTCAGCAAATACTTGCTGAATATCCACAGCATTAGTGCTTTCTTCTGGGCATTTCATTTTCCTTTTATTTAGGATTCTTTTATTATAGATCTAAGGGAAAACAACCATAACTAGCTTTCAGATATAGGGGTGCTTAAGCAATAAAATGTGGCCCAACTCCAGAAAAAAAATTAACAAAGCCAGAAAATTCACTCTCATGTCTGTCTGCTCTTTTCTGCATTCATGCCTTATGCTTCTCTAAAAAACAAAAACAAAAAACAACAAAAACCCATTTTTTTAGTCCAATTATTCCACCAAAAAAAACAAAAAAACAAAAAACAAGGGTTTATATATTATAGCTTAAAACTCCAAATAGTATATACTAGTTCAGTTCAGTCCATGATTTCCCAATGTATCCTGTCTTCACTTCAGTCAGGCTACAACTGTTGGACTAATAATCTCCAGCCAAGTGTTGGGTCTGGTGAAGGAGCTGTGATTGCCCCACAGGAGACCATCCTCCTGAGGAGGATAAGAACATTGGACTGAAATAGAAAGGCTATTTTATAAAATAGAAATGTAGTGGGGAGAATGGTCACAGAAAAGGTGACTGAGGCTGGTCAGGCAATAACTTCAGTAATACCCTGCCCTAGGTTATATAGCTAGCTGCTCATGTGTTATAAGCTTTATAATAGAGATTATCACTGGATCTATTTTTTCAGTATTTATCACGAGGATTCTGACTTCAACCATAACTAAGATTTAATATATAAAATGGTCATTATCTCCCACTCTAGGTTCTATCCTATCCTGTCATTGATTAGGATTTGCTATTACTTTATTAACAGTATGAACTTTACCATTGTTTTGATTTTCTTGTAAACGCCTTTTTTTTAAGATTATTTATTTATTTATTTGACACAGAGAAAGAGACAGCGAGAGAGGGAACACAAGCAGGGGGAGTGGGAGAGGGAGAAGCAGGCTTCCTGCTGAGCAGGGAGCCCCATGCGGGGCTCGATCCCAGGACCCAGGACCCAGGAAGGCAGACGCTTAACAACTGAGCCACCCAGGTGACCTGCAAGCGCCTTTAAGAAATATTCTACCTTTACCAGAAGGCTATCATTTTCCAGAGAAAACAAACCACCTAGATAGTTTGAGCCACAACCTCAAAATTATGCATGAACTAAATTCCAGCAATGATCATTAGCTGCAGGGAAAAAATGGTGTTACAGTTAAAGTTCCTAACGCTCTGCCACCCCAGATTTATAGATTGAAGAGCCCTAAGAATCTAGCTTTATACTTAAGCTCCTTGAGAGAAATGCCTTATGGAAGAGTTTGTATCCTGGCATGCTGCCTGATTGTGTGGGTGTGTGTGTGTGTGTGTGTACACACATACACACCTAGAGAGAGAGAGAATACATAAGCTCAACTATCTGTTGAAGGAATATACTATTTTCTAAACAGATTCTATCAAAATAGAACTTCAAAATTATTTGTTGGAATGACTGCTAATCCTAAAAGGCTTTTGAGGAAATGGTGTTAAATTTCTCAGCAGCACAATATTTATTTTCAGTCAATTTTTAATCTCTTATTTTTGAGTCACACATTGAGTTTCTATAGTTTATGTATTTTGAAGTGAAATATTTCTAAATTTAAAAACAGCATTTTGAAGGAGTGATTACCAAAATAACATAAAAATGTCTTCTGAATTTATCAGTTCAGTGCTTCCCTTATATTCAACTCTTCTTTCAAAAACTAAAGGTATGTTCTCCATAGAATTTCTTTAAGATCTTTTTATCAGGTCAAATAAGAAGAGGTTTTCATAATGGACAGACTAAATCTTTAAAAATGTAACATTAACTGCTTAAAAGAAGATATTAACAGCCTATTATGTTTTTTTTCCCCAAAAAAACTTTTTTTAATTTTTTTAAAAATATTTTGAGTAGTTTTTTTTTTTTAAGATTTTATTTATTTATTTGACAGAGAGAGAGACAGCGAGAGAGGGAACACAAGCAGGGGGAGTGGGAGAGGGAGAAGCAGGCTTCCCGCGGAGCAGGGAGCCCAATGTGGGGCTCGATCCCAGGACCCTGGGATCATGACCCGAGCAGAAGGCAGATGCTTAACGACTGAGCCACCCAGGTGCCCCTTCCCCAAAAAAACTTTTAAATTTTTTCTGGTAATAGATTTCTTCATTAATTAATTTCCCTTCATCAATTACAGTTGAAATAATAGCCTTGAGAATTCAGGAGACATAGTAAACATTGACAAGAAACACCTACCATAAACTTTTCACATTTAAGCCATCAAGCATCTGTTATAAAGTAGACCATATGCTAATGGGAAAAGAAAAATAAAGCCTTCAAGACTCCATGTCAAGAGAACACCTGCCAGCATGATATGACAAATGTTAATTATTCATCAATTCAAAGAAATTTTTCTGCTGAAGTTTTACAAAAAGAATCCAGCTTTGACATTTAGATGAGAAATAAGAACCTTGACAATATTGTGAAATTCAGAAATGTCCATAAAGAGTCCTTTAAGCTTTGAATCAGTTAAAATTTATTTTCAGCAACAATAAATTGTTGTGCAAGACTTATGTCAACTAAAACATAGTTACATTGAAAGAAATAATGACTAACCAAAGAGGTCAATCGAAAATTGTCTCCCCAGGAATGTTGATTATTATAAACTGTTTACTCTTTAAGTTTAGCTGAGAAACTACAATTTTAAGAAATATTTGATAATATAATTAAATGTAAACCTCACATAAACAAATACAAAAACATTCAGCCCCAAACCCTCGACTTTGAGTTCCTGAGTTTCAACTCTCCAGTGATCTTTTCCTCCCACCTACCCCAGTCCATGACTACTATTGTCATGCCCAAGACTTGATCAGTAGCAATAACCACATCACCTTTACAGTATTGATTTTTTAAGCCTCATGTTCTGTTATTACCACTTTTTATCTTTCCAGCTCACTTATTGTAGCATTATTCATCTCAAAGTCCACAAACCTATAAGATTTTTAATTCAACTTTCACCCTGCTCTTTATCTCCCTTTCCCATTTTACCTAATTTAGATTCCACAATCACTGGAATCAATCTGCTTAACATTCTCTCCACCTTCTTGCCTTCCTAGGAAAAAACAAACAAAAAACAATTAATCCTCGCTCTCCATGTTGTTGTTGTTGTTGTTGTTTTTCAGCCACACAATGAAGATGATTGGAGAAAAGTTTAGAATTTTGCTAATTGCAACTTGTTTTCAATTGAGGACATTACATCTGAAATTGGCCCTAAGCATTGCCTCTACTCACTTTCCTACTTCTGTAAAGCTGTGACACAATTCTACCATTTCTCTCAAGTCTTCAAAACCCTTTCTCCACTTTCCATTCTAAGCAGATGACTTTGCTCCTTATTTCACAAGAAAAGACAAATAATCAGGAAAAAACTATCCAGTTGGCTTGTAACAAAAACCATTAACCTATCTGCTTCTATACATATGTTCTTTGCCTTCCCTTCTGTTACACTGGATTAAATGCCTCTGTTCCATATTATTCTTCACCAACACTTGGATTTCAATTGCCAAAGTCTCCAGTGATCAATGCATCAAATAACCACGTTAAGGAACATCTCAGCAGCACAAACCCAGCAGATTCTTTCTTCCTTCTTGAAATGATTTCTTCTGTAAGAGGATACCATCCTGTTCTATTTCTAATACAGTTCACTCCAGTTAGATCTCCTTTTCTACATTCAGTGTGTGTTTCGTAATGATCAGAACTCAGTCACCATCTTCATCTACTATCTAAATTCATTCTATAGTTTTACTTAACCAGTCCCTTGGCTTTCAATGCCAGCAGTATTTTAATGACATAAATTTATACACAAGATTCATATCCAATTGCCTAAGTCTCCAATTGGATGTATAACAAAGTATTGAGAACATGTTTAAGAACATCACACTTGACTCAAATCCGAAAATAGGAATTGATTTCAAAATTCTTGTTCATGCAGAGAACCCAAAATGAAAACAGCCTTCCTAAATAAAAGAGATTACGTTGGATTTTGGAAGAAATGACTGAGTTTGGGTTAGATTTTAAATGAAGTTGAATGTTTGCTTTGGAACGCAGTAAAGGGAAGCTAATTACCAACTGAGTAGATTTCGCAAATGTCTGGGAAAGGACTTTGCTGATTCTGAGGCAGTAAGAAGACTGTGTGCCTGTAGACATGGTCCTTCTGGATAGAATAATGAAATATTTAGCTTCCTAACAAGAGCGCCCATGGTCTTTAAGAAAGCAGAATTTTAGGTTCTCTAATTTTACACTTTTAAAGCTAAGCTTTTGAAACCTACCTAACTCAGCATACTTCAGTATCATTCCCTTCTTAGTTATTAATGCTACTATTCATCTTGTTATATTCTGACAAGTTTAGAGATCATTCATTAAACCTTTTTCTTAAATACATACACACACATACATACACACACACAGAGATGGTCCCTGATTTAAAATGGTTCAACTGACCATTTTTTGACTTTGTAATGGGGCAAAAATAGGTATTCAGTAGAACCCATACTTTGAATTTTGATCTTTTCCCAGGCTAGCAATATGTGGTGGGAAACTCTCTCACTCTGTCTCTCCTACCTCAAAATGTGGCCTTATTGGTGCATATGTAATTAAGATAAGGTCATACTGGAGTAGGGTGAAGCCCCTAATCCAATATGACTAGAACCTTGATTAAAAGGGAGAAATTTGGACACAGGCACACACAAGATAGAATTCCATGTAAAGACAGAGGCAAAGATTGGCGTGATACAGGAGCCAACGGTCCCCAAAGATGGATACCCAACACCCAGAAGCTAGGAGAGAGACCTAGAACAGATTGGCCCTCACAGCTCTGAGAAGAAACCAACCCTTGATCACAGACTTCTAATTCCAGAACTGTGACAATACATTTCTGTTGTTCAGGCCACACAGTTTGTGATACTTTTCTGTCTTTCTTTGCTAGGGAAACTATAACAGAGTTTGGCAAAAATGGGATTGCTAAGCACATTAGGTTTCTGGGGTGGGGGGATGAGAATAGGAAAGTTCTCAGCATAAATTGTCAATGGCAGTGTGTCCATCTTCCCAAAAGGACTCTTGCCTCAATGAGGATATGAAAATGTGCATAGAAAGATTCTGGAGATTAGGATTCTTTCTTTGTAGATCCTGCACCTTAAAATTGTATCCTTTTTTTTTTTTTCTGGTCTAATATTAAATAATGTGGTAGTAGAGACATGCTTGTTTTATTTTTGATTTTGAAGGGAATGTTTCTAAGATTTTGCCATTGTACATCACTTTTGTTTAAACCCAGATAATATTAATTAAAAGTCCCCAAAATGTTAGGTAAACATGAGGAATGCACGGTCAGCTTACATATCTACAGAGTTAGTTAAAAATGGGCCCTTAACTATAAGTTAGAAATTGTCTAACAGAAAAGAATGATGATACAAAGGTCTAAGTCTAGAGAATAGGGGACAAAACCAAGAGCCTTGGATAAAACTGAATTAAATTTCCAGTAACAAAGGTCAGAATATAGCACTTATACTAAAGGAATATTCTTTGTTCTCAGAATTGAGGAAACTGGTAACATGAGCCTGACTGCATTTTAGAATTGCTATCAGCTAATGATCCTATGAGCTTCTCTTTCTTTTCTCTTTAAAATGTGATTCTGATGTAATATTCATGTTCTCAGTTAATCATTGTATATTGAGTGGGTGGAAGGTAGGCAGTTAACTTAGTCTTAATTGACAAGTCTCTAAATCAAGAGGAAAGGTTCCTAGGAGCCTTATCCATACTATATGTAATTTGGATGATGAGATCCTGATACCGTGATTAAATGCTACTTTGCGAGTCTTGGAGAGCATAGGTATACTTTGTATGTGGGATATATGTAAATTACAGTAGGCAAAGAACTGGTAGATTTTGTCAAAAGTTGGCCACCAGCAATTTACCCTATTACCATCCATCTGTGGATCATATTGTCATATTGATTCAATAGAATACATTATATAGAGCACACTAGCTGCTAAACTTTTTAGAGTTCCATAATTCAGTGAAGGTATGCACATGTTATATTTCAGGTAGGTGAGCTATATTAAAACATGGATTAAGCCATTTTCTCTTTCCCTATCCAAAAGAAAATGTATTCCAGTTAGAACCAAAAAATACTGTAATTTTAACCACCATGGACAAAACCTCTAAAAGTTATGAATGTGATCTTTGTTTTCATCTAATTCACAGTATCATCCTCTCTTCTTCATTATATGTCTTTGTTTTTTCAATTAACATTTCAGTCCTGCCTGAGAAAGTTACTAATATCTGAAAACTACCAGATCAGCCCCATTTACTTTTTTTTTGCAAATTGAAGCTAAATTTATTTAAATAATTTGCCCAACTACATTCAGCTAGCCTAAATCCAAGTTTCTTAGACATAGTTTCCATAGTGTTTATACTACCCTATACAGATTATCTTTTTTTAAATTTTATTATGTTAATCACCATACATCATTAGTTTTAGATGTAGTGTTCCATGATTGATTGTTTGTGTATAACACCCAGTGCTCCATTCAATACGTGCCCTCTTTAGTACTAATCACCAGGCTAACCCATCCCCCCACCCCCTCCCCTCTAGAACCCTCAGTTTGTTTCTCAGAGTCCATAGTCTCTCATGGTTCATCTCCTCCTCCGATTTCCCCCCTTCATTTTTCCCTTCCTACTATCTT
>NC_138370.1:90732920-90748160 GCF_054177405.1 Leptonychotes weddellii
AGTTCATTTTTGCCCTTGCTTCCCTTGCCTTTGGTGACATTTCTAGGAAGAAGTTGCTGCGACTGAGGTCGAAGAGGTTGCTGCCTGTGTTGTCCTTTAGGATTTTGATGGACTCCTGTCTCACATTGAGGTCTTTCGACCATTTGGAGTCTATTTTTGTGTGTGGTGTAAGGAAATGGTCCAGTTTCATTCTTCTGCATGATGTTTAAAAACAAAACCAAAAACAAGAAAACATTTGTTGAGCACTGGATGTTCTATGTAAGGGATGAATCACTAAATGATAAATCACTAAGTAGATTTGCTAAACTCCTGAAACCAATATTACACTATGTTAGCTAACTAGAATTTAAATAAAAATTGGAAAAGAAGTATACATTAAAATTCTGTGACAAGATTATGTTTTGAAATATTTTTAAGATTGTTTCATAGAATGTTTATATTGAAGAAAATTAGCATTATGGACCTCCGAAAACCCTAAGATAAATCACATGTTTCTAAGAGTAAGCTCTGGTGTTCGTTTATTGAGGGAAAAAAAACCTTTACTAAAGCAGTATCTACGGGACCCCAGACTCTTAAATGTATACTAGAAGAACAAATTCTGCTTTTAAAATTATCTTAACAATAATAGCAATACCTACCATATAACAATTTAATGCCTAAAATGTGCAAGGCTCAAACTCAAATGTTTTATTCCTTAAAAATTAGAAAAAATATCTTTTTATAATCATATTTTTGTTATTCTAATAGAAATAGTTAGAAAAGATTATCTTTATATCTGTATGTCATCCACCCCCTCCCAAATAAATTGAAGCTACTGGTGTTTTCTATAATGTTTAAACAATCAAGATCATCAATAAATCAAGAAAACATTGTAGTCAAATAGTAGAGACCACAATACAAAGTATAGGATAACATTATTTCTAATAATCTGAGCTATTTCATAAAATATAGAAATCTAGCATTTTCATATTGTGATTGGTTCTATGTATGAACTATAGTACATTTCAGAAGGACCATTTTTTCCTTTTTTGAAGGATTAGAAAGTTAGATTTTTAAATGTAATTGATGGGAGTGTTGCACCTGATAAATGTTTGTTGTTACTGGCACTACTCTTGCACAATGTGAAAATATATCCTAGTGTCATGCATTCAGATAAATATTTTATTCTCTGAACAAGAATGATGAAACTATTTAGAGTAAATGCAACTGTAAGTGGTGGAAAATGAACAAACTAAACCACTAGGATCAATTTACTTTTTAAAAAAAATCTTTTTGTTAAGCCACTATCCAGAGTTATTCTTTTGATGTTTTATAGATTATAAGCTTCAATAATTGGAATATATCTTCTATCAAGCTTTTTAAAATGTAAAACATGGAGAAAATCGGGTATTAACACTATAGGCATTTATTGACTCCTTGGCATTCTTGTTAAACCTCTAATTGCCCTGCTTCCAGAAAACATAAAAGTAAATTTCCTTTCATTTATCACAAGATGTTCCAGGTCCTTCTTGTGTTTTCCTGCCCCTGTCCTGGATTTAACAATTCCTCCAAGAATTCTAAATATATTTTACTGTTAAAATTTTAATTTAGACCATAATGTAGGTGTTGGTGAACATCCCCATTGTTACTAGGTCATTCATTGTTCATAGGCCCTTTAAATGGACAGATAAAGCCTTTAGTGGGACAATAACATGAATTCCATATTTCTAAAATAGATACAGGATTTTATTCTTTTTTATGTTGAACTTTCACTTCTAATGTTGAAAATACTGGTTCACAATAACATAAGAAATTATGTTTTTGTATTCCATGTATAATTTTTGAATACCAGTGTTAAGAATAGTCACTGAAACTATTTTATAATTTAGATTATATTAAAATATTCTAATGTACATATATTAATGTATATATCTTTTATTATATACATACTTTTTTGATTGTAGACACTAATTAGTGTAACTTAAAATCATTTGAAAACCATTGCTGCTAATTCAATAGAAAATTTCTTTGCATTAAACTCTAGAGGTGCTTGGCTGGCTCAGTCGGTAGAGCATGTGACTCTTGATCTCAAACTCATGTGAGTTTGAGCCCCATGTGAGGGGTAGAGTTTACTTAAACTCTAGTGCTTATTTAATTTTATAATTTAGGTAAATCATTTATAAGTTCTGTGGTAAAACTTAAAGTTGCTTTACTGAGGTTCTGTTTCTATCATGTCTTCTGGATTCTTTTTCTCCCCTCTGTATACAGTAAGACTTTATAGTAATACTCACTGATTTACACTTTACTCTTCACTTGATACTTAACTATAGAAATATAAAGAAATACTATTTATTGTTCTATACAGTGTGCTATAATGTAATATAAATACGACCTTTGCAAAAACAGTCTTGAACTAGAAAACTATACCCCTCTAGCATTCATTTGTTTTGGGCATTCAAGATGTAATTTATGCAAAATCATGTAATATGAGTGCTCAAGATGATTCACAAAATCATGCATAATGTGTAAAGGAAAATAGAAGTAGCATAATCTTTTTAATCAGAGTTTTAAAAGAAAGAAAAAGTGTTAGGAATGTAAAATTCCCATAACCATGAGGTGGCTTCATTACCACCAACCGGATCATCTTTGAGCTTACTTTTGCTGTGTGTTAGTTATCCTGGGGAAGGAGAATATTAAAGAGTTTTGGGAGCTAACAAGTGTACTGCTGGGAATAGAAATCAGTGATCCTGAAATAGTCTTTTTTATTAATTGTGGAAAAATCAATGTCTTTTGGATATAATGATATGGTTCTTCCATCTCCTTTTAGCTATGAGTAAAGTATAGTCACATTGATTAGCGATCACTCTTTGCCATTAGTTCCAAGTATGCTTGATTGATTGTATTTCATTGAATTTTGATACATATCCAATTTCAGTTTCATTTTCAGGTATAAATAATTACCCTTGGCATCTTTATTTTAGGCAAATGGGTAGGAACGAGTCTGTTTTCTAACTCAGGGGAGAAGTCCAGCACTTCTTATCAAGTTTATTATTAGACTATATGTGATGGCATTCTTAAGTAAGTATGCTTATTTCCCAGTGACTGGAGTGGCAATCATTACATATACGCTCTAGTCTTTATCTCAATCACACTCAGGCTGAATTAACGGCAACAACAATGCTTTCCTTTCTCAAGGAATCTGAGTTTTCCCTGAAGGGACAATTAATACACATGCAAAGAATGTGGAAGAGAGAATCATGAAATAGATACAAATATAGTAAACACATTAAAATAAAAATAAAAATAAAATAAAAGAATGACATTAAGAGGCAAAGAAAAAAAAATACAGCAAAATTTAAATGAACTATATTTCAAATAAAGTATACTATGAGCAAACATAAGGGGAAATTCGTGGTCAAAATTGCCTTTTTTATCACTTTTTTTTAAACTTCTGCTCATCTAGCTATTAATGCATTACTTCATTTGATTTGACATATTTCAATTAAAAAGTAATTCTATAGAGGTGTTTTAAGATCTTAATCAGTTTTGCTAATAAGGCTTTCGGTTCTCTAATATAGCCTGTTGCTGATTAAGAGCGTTAAATTATACCTTCATGTTGTAGCAATTTAAACCTGGATTTAGAAAGAGCTAACTAATTCTGACTATAACATCCAAGTTAATTAGAGCTTGTTTAGTAGTTGCAAAATGTTAGGCAGTTAACCAAACTAGAGAAGACAAGGGTACTTAAAGCTGAGAGAAATGCAACTCATCCTGACTGATCTTATTACTTATTAAGAACATGTTATCCAAACTAGCACCCAAAGTTATCAAATGCAAGGTTATACACTAATGAAGTACACGCTCTGATTTAAGAAAAGGACAGATAATTTTATGTCCAGAAGTTACGCCGACAACAGGTCAACAGATTTGCAGTGTTCAAGGAGAGTGTGTGTGTGGGTGTGTGGTGGGGGTGAGGAGACAGACACTGCATGACTGAGTCTGACTTATAGTAATGGAGAAAATACCAGGACCGTTTTCACCGTGGCAATATCTAGAAGTCATCAGCTAGTTCTCTGGCTATCGGGTTATTTAATATACAGGTATCACTTCTTGTTTGCAGCCTATCAAATAACTTTATCATTTTTATATTATATGGAACATGGACATAGCTCCATTTAAACTTTAACATTGTTTATTTCACATAACAGTATTCAAATACATGACAGAAAAATAAGCTGGTTTATCATAAAAATGTTTGGTCACATATTGCTCAGTTTTCAAAAGTCCAGTATAATCAAAACAAAATAATTACTTTTAATAAATCAGGGCTAAAACCCCTCAAACTGTCTCACTAGAGACAGACTCACAAACTCAACTAGACTCACTGTCATTGAAACACTTAAGCGTTCTGCGTGTTTGTTTTCCTTTCAATTAAGCCAATCCTCAAAAGAATGTATTAAATATTTTCGACAGGCTTAACATTTATGCTTGTGATTTACATATTTTAGTAACATTCTTTATGAAACAAAGTTTTTTTTTTGTAAATATCCAAAATCTAATCATACATGAATGGAGAATAAAAGGGAAATATTTTTATAAAAGAATCAATCCTGAAAGTCTTAAGATTTCTGTGCCTAGCTGCATAACCTTGCATAATTTCTCCATTTTATGTAGACCTGGTGTTCTTATATGTAAAATGAAAACAGTAGTAGCCCTTGTCTTATAGAATTATTTGAAGGAATAAAATAATATAAAGCGCTCAGCATTGTGTCTGACGTATAGTAAATATGTAAAAGGTAATCAGTTTTTGCTGTATTAAGGAAGAGTAAGGTACTTCTTGAGATAAAATGATTACATTTGGGACTCCTGGGTGGCTAAATCAGTTAAGTGTCTGCCTTCAGCTCAAGTCATAATCCCAGGGTCCTTGGATCCAGTCCAGCATAGGTCTCTTGCTCAGCAGGAAACCTGCTTCTCCCTCTGTCTGCTGCTACCCCCTGCTTGTGTGCTCTTTCTCTCTCTGGCAAATAAATAAATCTTAAGAAAAGGATGATTATATTCAATAAGACATATTGTAGGATGTGTCAGGTAGGAAGTGGTAGTTAAAATCTTTGTAGAAATTGTTGCGTTTTCCTAAATTTCTTAGAGTTTCAAACAGTTGATAGTGGTCACAAAAGAAGTGTAAGGGATTGGATTATGTATTTGATAAATTATAAAACTAATTTCTGGAAGTTGGGAAAATAATTTTTATCAGACACTTTTAATCAGATAGAGCTTAGAGAAAAGTCATAGGATCAATTGGGGAAAATGTGCTTCTGGAGAATACAGAAAATATAGTTCCTTCTGCTCCTCTTTTCTGTTTTCCTCCCTTCTTTCCTCCTGTTTCAAAATTTTGTCACTGAGGTGCTCTAGTGGTTTCATATTTTTTTTTTTTTAAAGATTTTATTTATTTATTTGACAGAGACAGAGACAGCGAGAGCAGGAACACAAGCAGGGGGAGTGGGAGAGGGAGAAGCAGGCTTCCTGCTGAGCCGGGAGCCCGATGTGGGACTCGATCCCAGGACCCTGGGATCATGACCTGAGCCGAAGGCAGTCGCCCAACCAACTGAGCCACCCAGGCGCCCCTCATATTTATTTCACTATACCTCATTAGTATTTCTTTCATCACCCAGGAGATGTTGGTTCAAACCAAGTTAAGCTATCCTCTCAGGAATTCTTGGGAAAGTCATCATCTTGCTACATACTAATGAACCAAATTTTTTTCCTGAACGTTGTGTATGAGTACTAGCACTGATTCCTCTTTTGTCATTGTTCTTACCTTTTCTAGATTTGACAGGATTACTTCACATATGTATCACTCCCTAAAAGATGGAATAAAGGAAAATACATATATAGAATTTATAGACCTTTACTAGTTTATTGGAAAACCAACGGAATCCTCCCCCACCCCCCGCATGCTTACAAAAATAAAATAAAATGAAATAAATAACTGGTTGCTTTCTTAGGCCAACATGATACCCAGCAGAGGAAAGTCAACCTCCATACATGGCAGCAGAGAGCATCTAAAAATTAGAGATGTGAAAAGAGTGGATAGCACAGGCATCACCTGGTGCTCATCACAGCAAGTGCTCCCTTTAATCCCCATCACCTATTTCACCCAACCTCCCAGCCCCCCTCCCCTCTGGTAGCCATCAGTTCTCTATAATTAAGAGTCTTGTCTTTTTTTTTTTTTTTTTTAAGATTTTATTTATATATGAGGAAGAGAGCACGAGTTTGGGGGGAGTGGGGAGCCCGATGTGGGATGATCCCAGGACCCTGGGACCATGATCTGAGCCAAAGGCCGACACTTAACCAACTGAGCCACCCAAGTGCCCCTGTTGTGATTTTAATTATAAAATTTACTCTTTTTTTTTTTCTTCAACACACTGACTATTGTATATAAAAGTTTAAGCAGAAACATCTGGGAAACTATTATAAAAGAGTCCATATAACTTGGACACCTCATCGACTTTCAGACCATTTTACAATACTTAAAATTATTTTACTTGAGGAAGTCATATATTCTCAGAGCTGGAAAGAAACTTAGATGGCCCTATAACTGAACTTTCAAATTATATATGTGAAGAATCTCAAGTGGAGAAAACAAATATTTTGTCCCACTCTGTCTTTCTAATGTACTTAGTGGTGAAATTAGATTTAGAATCCACACCATCGAGCTCAAGTCTAGAATATTTACATTGCATTTTGATCTTTAAACAATAAGACTTTAATTTTTAATAATGAAGGTATTAATACACACTCATAATAAATTTGGAGTGTAATTGGCAGTGTATTACACTACGTTAAATATCTAATATATTTAGAAATACTATAGCTCATTTTACTTGATATACTTATTTCTTAATGATACAGATTTTATCGAAGTCCAAAAATGATTACATATAAGTACACCAAGCTCAGTTTGACACTGCAATGTTAAAATATTTAAAATTAAAAATAAATTTTATTCTATTATCCTTTTTTATAAATATTACCTCACCCATAGGCATTCACAATTGCCCACTGTGTTATAAAGTTAAAATGTCTAATACAAGTACTTATTTCTTATCTCATCCTTTTTATATACATGTTTGTATACGTTATAATGTAGCAGGTGAATATATTTCCATATTATATAAATTCAGTTATTTACTTATTCATACATCCAGTAATTATTTATGAATTTGCAAACACTCTCCTGTGCCCTTAGAATCTATTAGTGAATAAAACTTCAAATGATCTCTGTGTTCAACATTCTGGAAAGGCAGAGAGTAAAAATAGTGTAATAAATAATACACAGTATAAATATAAAATCATTTGTTACATAACAAACGATAAGGTTATAAATGTTATGGAAAAATTAGCATAAATAGCATCAAGTGAGTTGAGAGAGTAAAATCGAAGGTAGTTGGGTTGGCATCATTAAGAAAGTGGTATTTGAGTAAAAAGGTCAAGGAGGTGAAGCTGGAGAAAAGGTTATATGGAGGAAGAACATTCCAGGTGGAGGAAACAGAACAAAGACTATATGGCAGGATAATGCCTGCTGTGTTCTAGAATAAGCAGAATCAGTGTTGCTATGGTAGAAGGACTCTGGAAGAGAGGAAGGAGATAAGATTAGAGAGGGTTTAAAGGTAGATCCATATGGCATAGACTAAGATATCATAGTTGAGGTGATTTGTGAACCTTGAAAACAATTCATATATGTGTTGGGAGAGAGAGGTATACAGAATGGTTTCAAGTTTTGCAACTGAGCAACTGGGAGGGTAAAGTTATCATTGGTTATGAAGGGGAAGGCTACAGATTGAGTGAGTTTGAGGTCAGGATGTTGTAACCTAAGAAATTCAGCTTTAGACATGTTAATTTTGAGATGTTAATTGTACCTCCAAGTTTCTATGCTGAACATGTTTTGTGGTATAAAATTTCAGAAGTCGGGAGAGAGGCTAGGGCTTGGAGATAAAATTTTGGGGAAATCAACACATAGATACTATTTAAATCTTAGAGGCAGGATGAAATCCCCAGAGGAAAGGGCAAAAAAAGAGAAGAATGAGCACTGAACCCTGGAATGTTCCAATCATAACAGGTTGGGGAGAAACTGAAAAGGTGAGGCAGAACAGTGTGGTGTGCTAGAAGTAAAATGGGGAAAGTGTGTAAAATGAGTGGGTTGATATATGTGGCATATAATGGTCTTTGATGAACTTGACAGGAACAGTTTTGGTGAAACCATGTGGATAAAGATGGATTAGACAAGAGAATGTAAAAAGAAGCATTGCAGACATCAGGTAGAGCCAGTTCTTTCAATAATTTTTAATCGAGCAGGGGCAGAGAGAAAAGAGGTCGCATCTAGAAGATAAATGAAATCAGGTGTTATTAAAATGGTAGAACCAACATGTCTTTATATGCTAATGGAGAGGGGCGCCTGGGTGGCTCAGTTGTTAAGCATCTGCCTTGGCTCAGGTCATGATCCCAGGGTCCTGGGATCCAGCCCCGCGTCGGGCTCCAGCCCCGCGTCGGGCTCCAGCCCCGCGTCGGGCTCCCTGCTCAGCGGGAAGCCTGCTTCTCCCTGTCCTACTCCCCCTGCTTGTGTTCCCTCTCTCGCTGTGTCTCTCTCTGTCAAATAAATAAATAAAATCTTTAAAAAAATAAAAAAAAATATGCTAATGGGAATGATTCAGTTAAGAGGAAAATAAATGATGTAGGAAAGTAACGGAAGATTTGTGAGACTGATGACCTCCAGTAAAAGAAAAAGAATGAATATATATATAATATTATACATATATGTGTAAATAATATATATTTATTTTGGCCATATGGATTTATGTCAATAGCTTTTTAACTGGTGTTTCACTTTCCACCCTATTCTTCACACTCATAACAAGAATTATTCTTATAAAATGCAAGTCATTGCACATCCCTGTTCCAAATTTCCTAGTGGTTTCCTGTTTCCTTCAGGAGAAAGACCATTTATATATATATATATTTGAAAGGACCTGACTGAGATAGGAAAATGAACAGGTAACATATTGTAGCAGACGTGGAAGCAGAAAATAAAGTTTGGATACTAGTAGGTGCATCATCGAGTGCTGAGAATATGTGGAGTTCCCTTCTAATTACTACATTTTTTTCAGTGAAGTATGAGCAAAGTTGTAAATTAAGAAGGTGCACAGAGGAAGAGTAGAGTTTGAAGAAAGAGAAGGTGTGAAATAGTTGTCAAGAAGGGGAGAGTAAAAAAGCAAAGGAACTAATTGCTCAATATCAGTACAAAATTAATCGTGGTAAGTTTAAAGTATAACTTGTGTGCTTGATCCTCTTTCTTTGGGGTTGTTCCCTCAAAAGGTTTCAATGGTGCCACATATTTGGCAATTGTCAATCTAAAACATCTGGCATTTGCTTTCTCTTATGTTAAGTTCCTAACATAGCATCTGTCACTTTAGTTAATTTTTAACATTTAGTAAAGATCTTCCTTTCTTTAGAGAGGAAAATCTCTAAACTAATCATTTCCTATCAATGATATTTAAGACACAATTATAGGCTAATAGAAAGCTCACCCAAATGCTACATCTTAACTCACTGACACATTCTGACCAATGCCTAGTAGCAGTAATTTTATATTTCATAAATTGAAATTATTTTTAGGTTTGAAAAGAAAGGTTAAAATATATCAATCAAATAATTGTAGAGGTAACTTATGTATTGCTTATAATATTACTTTGAAATAGCCTAAATTTATGTTGGTGTTTAACTTTTGTCATTTTAATTATTACTGGGTAAATTTCCATCATCCAAGCTATCAAAAGTGTTAGGATCATTTCTGCCATGATTTTGACCTTCCTTCACACAGCCCCACCTCAGTCTATACATACAGATTTTCTTTATTAATTAAATGCCATTAATTTCATCACAGAAAAATATTTAAGTATAAAAATTCCAATTCTTGAGATCTTCCTAGTGCTAACAAAAGCTATATTTGAAGAATATTGTCATTTACTTTGTATTAAACAATATATCTGACAGTCTTTGTTTCAGTCACTATAGTAATTAGAGAAAATGAGGCTGTTCAATTGTTAATAATTTTTAGAAGTAATAGTATTTTATATTGTAAAAGATTAATATCAATTACTATTAGGCAAAAAAAAAATTCCAATACCTTTCTGATAATGAGTTTTAGTCCATAAATGTACATTTAGTCAGTAAAATAAAACATTTTTCTTACAAGATAATCTGTCTTATAAAGTGAATTTAATAAGATACCCAAAGTTATTAAATAATTAATAAGACTAATTTCTGAACTTACTTTTACATGTTATTAGTAAATATTGACATATAAAGGAAAGTATTAAATATAAATTCTGTTTCATGCTCATAGATGCTGTGTTATTTTAATACTTATATAGAATACATGGAATTTATAATATGGATATATACAATTAAGAGAATTAAATATTTAATCACATAATAAATCTGCATTACTAATACAGTACCTAGGAAGTTGACATTCAATTTGCTTGGACTTTTCAATTCTTAAATATTCCTTGCCTGAATATTGTCTAAGAACATATTTCTTCTTATTATTTGCAGCTTAAATAAATGTAGCAAATTTTACTGTGAATTTTTCTAGAGAAAGAAATGACATAACATTTTTAATATCTTTAGGATCAATTTTGCAATTATTAACTCCTTTAAAAATCATATTAGTTTAACACACTTTCATGATAAAAGCACTCAACAAACCAGGAATAGAAGGAATGTACCACAACATAATAGTTTATAGAAGAAAAACCTACAGCTTATACTATACTCATGGGTGAGACTGAAAGCTTTTCCTTTAAGATCAGATACAAGACAAGGATGTCCACTTTCAACACTTCTATTCAAGATAATATTGGAAGTTTTTACCAGAACAATTAAGAAAAAGAAAAGTCAGCTGAATTAGAAAAGAAGTAGTAAATTTATCTGTTTGCAGATGACATGATCTTATATGTAGAAGATCTTACAGATTCTAAAAACAAACAACAAAAAACTGCTAGAACTAATAAATGAATTCAGCAAAGTTAAAGCATACAAAACACACCATCCTTCCATTTTATATACTAGTGAACAGTCCAAACAGGAAATTAAACAATTTTATTTACAACACCAAAAAGAGTAAATGCTTAGGAATAAACTTAACCAAAGAGATGGAAAGACTTGTACATTGAAACCTACATAATATAGCTGGAAGAAGATGACACAAATAAATGGAAAGACACCTTGTTTTGTGGTTTAAAGACAATACTGTCAAGATGTCAATATTATGCAAAGGAATCTGCAGAATCAATGCAATTCCTATCAAAATCCTGTTTAGAGTTTAAACTACTCCATAATTTTGCTTCCTCAAAATCCATTTTGTTTGCTAAGTGGCTAGTTGAACTGACATTAGCCTATCTCCCAAGTGATGCCCTAGATAATAGCCCAGAGAGTCACAAGAAAGTTTAAGTCTCTGATATGACTCCCTCAACACTTCTGGTGATGATCTCTCCTACCTCCCAGCTCCTTTCTCCTTATGTGCCCTTAAAATAAGACACCCCCCCACTAAATTTACCAATCCGCCATTATTTTCGGTTTGAATTGACCAATCCAGCTTTAGTCCAGGAAACCCTAGAAACACATCCCCTGTGAATGCTAATAAAATCATTTTCCCCAGGTCCTGCCCCTGCACTCAGCCTTTACTTCCTCATGTGACCTCCCAAGACATGCTGTGTACCTCTTCCAGGACCTATGAGTAATAAACTTCTCCATTTTACTTTCCTCTGTGGTCTTTGTTGAACTGTGTTCATATCCGACACCCCATCGGGGCTCTACTTAACAATGTTAATTTAACAAAGTCGTTACAAATCCTAATGATATTTCTTTGTAGAAATAGGAATCCATTCTAAAATTCATATGGAATCTTAAGGGACATCAAATAGCCCAAACGGTCTTGACAAAGAATGAAGTTGGAAGTCTTAACTCTTCCTGACTCCAAAACTTAGACTATTTTGATTTCTATATTTTGTAGTATTACTGACATAAACACAGACCTATATACATCACTAGAATAGAAGAGAGAGCTGAGAAATAAACCCTCACATATATGGGAGAAAGATTTTTTTACTAGGGTTTCAATCCCATTGATTGATGAAAGGACGTTTTAAACAAATGGTTGTAAGAAAACTGGATGTCCACATCAAAGAAATGAACTTGGACTCTTAAAACAGATTTTAAAATATTAACTGAAATTCATTGAAGACAAATGCAAGAACTAAAATTATAAAACTCTTAGAAGAAAACAGGGAAACCTTCATAGCATTTGGTTTGGCAATGATTTCTTGGAAGTGACAGCTAAAGTATGGGCAAAAAAAACCCAAAAATAAATAAATTGTACCACATTAAAATTAAAAACCTTTGTGAATCAAAGGACACAACCAATAGAATGAAAGAGTAGCCCACAGAATAGAAGGAAATATTTGCAAATCATATATATGATAAAGGATTACTATCAAAAACATATAAAGAACTATAACTCAACAATCCAATTAAAAATTGAGCAAGGTACTTTATTGTTGGTTTGAATTGACCAATCTAGTCTTAGCCTGAGAACCTGAGAAACACTCCCCCAGGAACACTAATAAATTTGATATATAGATAAAATATGTTGTGCTTTGTTTCTTTTTTATATTATTTAAATGCAAACATTTGTGTTTAATAATAGAAGGATACAACCAAAGTTGTATAGTTAAAATTGGAGTCCTCAATGGAAATAATAGAATTAGTATGCATCACTAAACTAAGATTCAGCCCTGACACTGAATATAATTACAAAAGTTAAGAGTTATCACCTTATATAATGCCTCTATTGTAATTTTTAAAAATTTAAAAATAATAGCAATAATAACTAACATTTATTGAGGTTTGTACTCTATGTCAGGCACTGTATGCATTTATTTAAACTTTTTTTTAAACTTATTAAACTTCACAACAGCCACAGGAGGAAGGTATTATTACTATCCTCAATTGAGGACAAGAAAATTGAATCATATATATGTGTATATATATATATCTTGTCCTAGGAATGAGTGGAGCTGAAATTTGATTTCAGCCAATGTGTTTCCTGAGTTGTAATTACTGTCTTACTTTTAGCCTGGGTATATCCTCTGATATGTCCTCTTCTAGTAACCTGCGAGAGTTTGTTCGGTAAGATGTTTTATAAAAATTTTATAGATAATATATGTCTTGCATATATCATTTTTATATAGCTATTTTTGTACTAGTGATAAAAAGCAATGTTTGTGAATAGCAACTGTTCACCAGTATTAACTTGCGTTCAGAAATTATCTGATACTGAGTCTTTTGGCTTTGACTTAGAGAAGGCCCAGCCAGGTACAGCTCTCCTTGGTCCTCCAGAATCTGGGTTCATCCGACACCTTCTGCCTCCACCATGCCGCCTAAATTCCACCCCAAAGAATCAGAGCCCTATACCTGAGGTGCATGGGGTTGGGAAGTCAGTGCACATCTCTCCTGGCCCTGAGGATCAGCCCCCTGTGCCTGTCTCCAAAAAAGGTGGGTGATGACATTACCAAGGCAAACAATGATAGGAAGGGTCTGAGGATTACTGTGAAATTGACCATTCAGAATGGACAGGCCCAGACTTAAGTGGTACCTTCTGCTTCTGGCCCAATTATCAAAGCCCTCAAGGAATTGCCAAGAGACAAAAAGAAGCAGAGAAACATTAAGCACAATGGAAATATTACTTTTGATGAAATTGTCATATTGCCTGACATATGTAGCACCAATTAAAGAGATCCTGGGGACTGCCCAGTCTGAGGGCTGCAATGTTGATGGTCGCCACCCTCATGACATCATAGATGACATTAAGAGTGGTGCAGCAGAATGCCCAGCTAATTAAGAACTACAAATGAAAATATTTCAATAAAGGATCATTTAACAACAACAAAATTTGATATTATACCACATTTAAAAAACAATTCTCTAACGATTAAAATGTTTTATAAAGAACTAATTATCAACATATATTACAATCCTGGAATCAATTATCTAATGGAATTTTATTTGTAAATGCCAACTTTAACAAGCTTATTAGTTTTATTATTTTAATATAGAAGTTGAATTTTTATGATGAATGTAGGATTCCTTAATCCCAGACATAATTGGGTCACTCTGGTATATGCTACAGATTGTCAAAGATCATAAAATAATAGATCTAAGAGCAACACTTCAGATATCCCCTTGCCTATTATTTTAAAAGCAACTAAATTATACTTAAAGTAACTAGTATATCAAACATTTTCTCTTAGAAATAATGTATATACTTGGGGAACTTGGGTGGCTCAGTCAGTTGAATGTCTGACTCTTGGTGTCTGTTCAGATCATGATCTCAGGGTCATGGGATTAAGCCCCGGGTCAGGCTTGCTTGAAATTCTTCCCCCCACTCCTCTGCTCCTCCCCCTGCCCTGGCTTGCACTCTCTCTTTCTCTAAAATAAATATATAAAATCTTTAAGAAATAATGTATATGGGGCACCTGGGTGGCTCAGTCAATTAAGCCTCTCCCTTCAGCTCAGGTCATGATCTTAGGGTCCTGGGATTGAGCCCCTGCATCAGGCTCCCCACTCAGCAGGGAGTTTGCTTTTCCCTTTGGCCCTCCCCTGTTCATGCTCTCTCTCTCTCAAATAAATAAATAAAATCTTTTAAAAAAAGAAATAACGTATGTAACAATTTATCCCTTAATTTGGGAAAATAATTCATATCTATATTTTTCTAGTTTATAAATATTCTGCTCCAGAAGTCTGGAATTCTTTTTTTTTTTAATCTTTTTTTTTTATTCTTATGTTAATCCCCATACATTACATCATTAATTTTAGATGTAGTGTTCCATGATTCATTGTTTGTGCATAACACCCAGTGCTCCATGCAGAATGTGCCCTCCTCAATACCCACCACCAGGCTAACCCATCCTCCCACCCCTCTCCCCTCCAGAACCCTCAGTTTGTTTTTCAGAGTCCATCGTCTCTCATGGTTCATCTACCCTTCCGATTTCCCCTGCTTCATTCTTTCCCTCCTGCTACCTTCTTCTTCTTCTTTTTTTTTTCCTTAACATATATTGCATTATTTGTTTCAGAGGTACAGATCTGAGATTTAACAGTCTTGCACAATTCACAGCGCTTACCAGAGTACATACCCTCCCCAGTGTC
>NC_138370.1:90748260-90760633 GCF_054177405.1 Leptonychotes weddellii
CACATCTTCTTTATCCATTCATCTGTCGATGGACATCTTGGCTCTTTCCACAGTTTGGCTATTGTGGACATTTGGAATTCTAATTCAAAACAGTACAAGAAAAAAATTATCTATAGAATCTTTTATTCATCATGACAGATTGGATAAAATACATGGGATACAACATTTATAAAAAATTGAAATTCCATTTTGTCTCTAATCTTTTTTTTTTTTTTTTTTTTAATGAGAGACAGAGAGCATGAGAGGGAGCAGGGTCAGAGGGAGAAGCAGACTCCCTGCCGAGCAGGGAGCCCGATGCGGGACTCGATCCCGGGACTCCAGGATCATGACCTGAGCCGAAAGCAGCCACTTAACCAACTGAGCCACCCAGGCGCCCCTGTCTCTGATCTTCTTGACAATTAGACAAACACCGTTGGTAACATAATTGGTACTACCCATAAAAGCACATTGCTTTATATAACAGGCTTTGCATTTATATTTTTACCATGCATCTCCCATCATAGTACAAAAAGAGATAAAATGATTAATGATATAAGCCATCAGACTTCCAACAGAGATAAGCAGATGTCTAGGAGTAACACAGACACATAAAGGTAACTGAGCAAAGAATTTTGAGGAAAACTTTCAGGTATTCAGTTTTCATATACATTGCATTCTGCTACAACACATGTTCCTAAAACAACTTAGTGATTGGAAAACTGGAAAATTATGTACAATAAAATGGACATATGTTGGAAAAAATGGACATATGTTGGAGTATGAACTATTTTCTTTCTTTTTTTTTTAAGATTTAATTTGTCAGAGAGAGAGGGACTCCCAGACGCTGGACTCCCAGGACCCTGGGATCATGACCTGAGCCAAAAGCAGACACTTAACCAACCGAGACACCCAGCTGTCTCAATATGAACTATTTTCTGCAGTAAAGACAGCCAGAATATCATAGATAGGATTATAATATTCAGCAAAAAAGAAATAAGCATGGCTACTGCCCACGAGGACTGTTACTGGCTTTACTTTTTTATTGTTGCTTTAATGATAAAAGAAGTGCTTGCAAATTGTTCTTTCATTAAGATGTAAATCCTGCGCCTTATACAGTTCCAGGTTCCTGGCATATTGTACTTCCCCTAATGCTTAGAGGTCCAGTTACATCCATATTATCTCGGGGTCAGCAAGCCAGTATTTTCACTTTAATTTTCATTTCTGGGGGTGTAATTTTATTATCCCTATAGGAAGTCTAGAGCCATAATGAGCTACCTGCCTTTGGTAATAAGGTTACTTCTCAGTGTCCCAAGGTATCCGTTTGTTGTTCTTGCTGTTGTATGTGTATATTCCTGTTACAGAATTATACTAATTCCAAGTGCACTGGTTCAACCTTATTACTCTAATAAGTCCTGAGTATTTTAAGATTTTGCAAAATGTGAGGTTTACATGGAATGTGTATATTTTGTCATAGCAAAAATCCCTGTGTATATTGTCCCCCAGACTGGTCTGCACCCGAGTGACAAGGTGGTACAAAAACTTTGATGCTGTCCTTCTCCCATGTACCTTTACCTAATCCTCGATCTCATCACTTAAGGGAAAGGCTTACTTCCCATCCATCTTGAATTCAATTTTGTTTTCCACTGACATTAAAACATTTGAAAAAGACTTGCAGCCATTCTGAAATATTGATATCAAGGACAGTACTAAACAAATACTACTTTATAAATGACACGGCAGAAGGCATTGCTGGGCAGGTTGTGGCAATGACAGAATGTATGTTTTATAGATGGTTAAACCCACAGGTCCTTCTTCTTATAAGGCCAATTCATAATTTTTGCTCTTAGAGCCAACAAATGGATCTCACTGATGTAATCTCCCTGATAAAATTATCATTTAAACACTTAGCTAGAAATGGAAGTAGTGAAAAAATCTTCACTTTTGAGTAATTGTATTCCATTTTGTATTAGTGTCCAGGTAGGCATCAGAAAACACAACAACAATCGGAAGAACAACAAAAGCTTAAGGTGAGAATTAATAGTAAAAGGGAATTGACTATGCAACGAGGTAAAGGAAACCCTAAGGAATAAAAAGACAAATATAGGGGACAACCACAACCACTACCTCTAGGGCTGATGGAGAGTAAAAAAGCAAAGATCAAACTAGAAGAAACCTCACCAAGCCCAAGATTCGGAGCCCACTGGAGAGTGAGGGGCTGAGGTCACTGGATGACAAGGCAGTTTTGTGATGGGGTGCTAGCAGACATCTCTGAGGGGTGGGCGGCACTGACCCTCTGTGTGCTGTTGACAAGGCACCTGCCTGCAGGGTTGCAGCGACCTTGCTGCAAAACTGCCCACTTGGTTGCCGTCAAGTGTATCTGTATTGAGAAAGGATGGTCTGAGAAAACCTGAGGGGAGGTGAGTAGAAGACTATGCTGAAAATTACTCTAAAACACGGGCAGAAAAGTTCTTGGCTGAATGAGAAAATAAACTACCCTGGTACAGCAGAGCACTGACTATAGAAAATGGCTAGGAAGCACCCACGATTTATGTGAAATCTACTCAGTAGAGATTTTTTTTTTCCCTTCATGATATGAAAGGATTTGGGCTTAATATTTTAGTTACATTATAATGCATTTTGACCTTTTAATCTCTGAAAAGCCAGTACAGACACAACTTATAAAACTCATAATTTTTAGTATCCATGAATATATTATAAGGAATAGCGATGTTCCTTCTATGGCAATGTTTCTTAAACTGCATTTATACATATCTTTGTATTTGCATGTATTTGTTTACATACACTCACATATTTTAAAGTTCTGAAATGACCCTAAGAAAAATATATTAACCAAACTTTTCACTAATTATGTTCATAACTATTTATGAAAGATAACCTTTGTTGCTGTCTTTAGAAAATATCCAAATGTATAGTAAATATATGCTACCTGACAGAATATTAGATAAAATAATTATATGAAAAATTTTAGGTCTTCCTTAGTCTTTGTCAAAAGTGCAATTGGCAAATTGGAAAATTTACATAATTTTTTTTCTCTGCTGCATTAAATACTTTTAGTTTGAAAATTATGCTGAAGTAAAAACTTCTTCAATAAAGTTTACCTGTGCAGAATATCAGTCTAAGACTAAGTAAGGTACTTGGGCTAAATTCCTAAAACTTTAAATTACTTCTTTCGTAATTATATATTTTTCAAGTTTTCATTGTCATTTAAGGATTCCATCTTTTCTGATGTTAGGAGCATCACTACTGTTCTATTATTTATGATTTTTTCTAGTGTTATGATGCAGCCTGAATTTTCAAAGAATATCCTCAAACTGAAATTATTCACCACAGAATGCATATACGTTACTCTGTGACCTGCATTTCTACCTGGTAAAAGCTTATCATGTTTTCTCTAAAAAGTGATGGGAAAGGAAAGGCCCTGGAGTCAAACCATTTCTGTTATGAACCTGTTCTTCTACTTAGTAACTGTGTGAATTAAGGAATTGATATAATCTATTTGTGTCTGATTTTCATCATTTATAAATTGGGGAACCATTTTTGATAGTGTGAGAATTAAGTGACATAATGATTATAAAACCTGGACTCAATAAATGTTAGCTATTATTATTATCTATGCCAAAAAACATTCTTCACACCATTACACTATATGAATATGAAACCTATAACTTGATTTATTAATTTAGCTAATATTTATTGAATATTATTCTAGGTACTATTCATTGGACCATTCTATATCTCTTTCACAGTCAAGTGGATCACTATTCAGATGCTCTGTTGTGTGGAATTTCATGCTTATGGACTGGGCATTTCACAAGCCCATAGATAGATTGTGGTTGAGTCTTTGTGGATTAAAAATGCAAATCTAGATTCAGAATAGGTATCCGTCCTTGTGGGAATAAAATACTGAATCTTCCATGATGGAAAATGCCCAAGGTATTCAATTTGTTGCCAAGTGGATATTTTGTCTATCCAAGTAGTAGTGTCCTATCACTTTCTCAGCATTGATCTTTGTTGCAGATGGGTTGGATATTCAAAAGTATCTGTGGCTAGACTGAACCTGGTAAGTAGAAATCTATGCTTTGGGGACCATATATAACCTTTATTTTGGCTTTGATCACTCTGCTAATATGCAGTTCTGTGCTAGTTCTGTCATTGAATAATGGTAAAGACCAAGAAGATTTAGACAGGTAAAATATTAATAGAAGGATATGGCAGTGATAGGTAAAAAATAGGAAGCAGGAGTGTGCAGAATGAATCTTTAGATAGCAATGCTTATCTGCCAACTGTGAAATTAGTGAGGTAGTAAAGGTCAACTGGATAGGATAGGTCTTATACTGAAGTGTACCTTTAAGAACATTTTGGCCAGGATAAAAGGGAGCCCCTTTGTGGTATGCTGAAAATGCACCCTCCTCCCCAAATATTAGGCTCTAGTTCCTGGAATCTGTGGATGTTACATTATATGGTAAAAGGTATAATAAAATTCAGGATCTTGAGCTGTGGACATTATCTTGAAAAATGCCATCAGATGTGTTCTCATAAGAGTAGCAGACGGAGATTTCCCACAGAAAAGAAGACACAGAGGAGGAGAAGGCTATGTGACCACAAAGACTGAGATTGGAGGGATGCAGCCACTAGTGTCAAGAGGCTAACAGTCACCAGAAGCTGGAAGAAGCAAAGAATGGACTCCTCCCTAGAGCATCCAGAGAAAACACTCCTCTGTGGACTCCTTCATTATAGTCCAGGGCTACTGATTTCAGAATTCTGGCATATAGAACTGATTGAAAAAGAATTTCAGTTGTTTAAAGCCACATTTCTGGCCATCATTATAGCCTAGGCAACACATACAGTTCTCAAACTGGAGTTGTACAATAGAGGAGGTGGGGCGCCTGGGTGGCTCAGTCGGTTAAGCGACTGCCTTCGGCTCAGGTCATGATCCCAGGGTCCTGGGATCGAGCCCCGCGTCGGTCTCCCTGCTCCGCGGGGAGCCTGCTTCTCCCTCTCCCACTCCCCCTGCTTGTGTTCCCTCTCTCGCTGTGTCTCTCTCTGTCAAATAAATAAATAAAATCTTTAAAAAAAAAAAAAATAGAGGAGGTCCACGTAATACAGGAATGGATCTGCGCTAGTATGCTGCCGTGCTCAGTCGTTGCCAGGAAGCAACCTGGGGGAAGTGTGGCCTCAGCCCGAATGCAGCAATGGATCGAGAAAGGCAGCAGAGGCAGATGGGCTGTCAGTCAGAGGCTGTCAATCAACTGCACTCCCCAGAATAAGAAAAGAGAAAGGTGCATTTCTATCACAACCAAAAAAAGGTACACTTTTTTTTTTCTAACTGAAGTATAGTGACATACAACATTATGTTAGTTTCAGGTGTGCAGCAAAGTGATTTGACATTTATACACATTACAAAATGACCACAACAATAAATCTAGTTCCCATTTGTCATCATACATAATTATTATAATATCATTGACTATATTCCCTATGCTGTACTTTATATCCCCGTGGCTTATTTATTTTACAACTGAAATTTTGTACCTCTTAATTCCCTTCACCTATAGTATCTAGCTACCCACCTTTCACACCCTCTAGCAACCATCAGTTTTGTTCTCTGTATATATGTCTGTTTCTGATTTGATTTTTTAGATTCCACATATGGTTGAAATCATATGCTATTTTTATTTCTGTGTCTGACATATTTCACTTTACTATAACACACTCTAGGTCCATGTATGTTGTGACAAAGGGAGGAATTTCCTTCGTTTTTATGTATAATATTCTATGTATAAAATCTATGTATAAAATTTTTTTATTAAGACATTCATTACAGTTTTATTTTAAAATAGGAAAAAATGGAAATAACCTACATGCACATTAATAGAGAAATTATTCAAAGTTATAGAACATCCTCTCAATTGAATTTTCATTAATTTTCATCATAAAACCTTTTTGTTTTAAGAGCTGCAATGGACTGAATCTGGTGAAGTTTTCCATATTTTTATGAGGACAAAAATGCTATTAAGACCTTTTCCTATTAGGCTCTTCATTTCACAACAGGCTACTCTAGAAAATCTTCTGATTGATTCTCCAAATCAGGATAAAAGTGACATCTTTTTGGGAGGGGGGTGCTTCACATCCCAGAGGGGTGGTGAGATGAGGAACCACCATGGGAAACAGCACGGAGAAGGAGCCACCGGAAGGTACAGAGAAAACACAGTGAACCAGAAGTGTGGTGATCAAAGTTTCCAGAAGAGTACTCATCAGCGTCACATCCTGCTAATCCATCGAGAAGAGGCTGAGGACTGACTTCTGGATTTAGCGAGCAGTCTCCCTGGAGTTTACATTGTGTTGAGAAGTCAACGGGAGCCAAGTTTGAGAAATACTGAGGAGAACAAAAGGACTTGGACACAGTGAGTAAAGCCAACTCTTCTGAGAAATTCTCCACGTTGGAGCAGACAGCAAGCCGCTAGCAGGAGGCCGCCAGGGATCTCTGTGGCTGTCACGCCTGGCAGGATGCTGGGCTCCGAAAGAAAGAGGTGAGGAACCTCCAGAAAACAATGAAAACCTGAAAGTGTCTTTCTCCTCTAAGATCAGGAACAAGGATGCCCTCTCTCACCACTTCTGTTCAACATAGAACCAGAAGTCCTTCAATTCATTTCTCTATTGCCTTCTGACTGATTTGTGGGATCTGGGCTCTTGATGTGCCGAGTACGCATTTCTCCACTATACAAATAAGCCATCACACTCAATCTTTCCATTTGGATGGCTGCCCTAAGGCCTAAATTTGTGGGACAGGAAAGACTGGCAAATCCATTTGATGACCATGATGCACGGTCTCAGGCATGCATAGTTTTTGGGCCAGAACCCATTGCCCACCACCTGGCCAGGCAAGGCACCTCTGCACTGTGAATCTGATCGGGAACGGGGTGTACAGTGGGTGTACGAATCATCCAAGGAGCACTGGGGTCTGTATCATCGGTAGTGTGAGCCATACTCCTTACGGACACGTCTGCAACATGGACCCTCGATGCCCAGAGCAACTAGACCAACTGCTGCCAGGACTGTGGGAGCCGACCCGTGGCCGGGCGTGACTAGGCGCCCGCGCCCTGGGTTCCTGCCCCCGCCGCTGCGCCCGGGACGAAGGTGGTTTCCTACACACGTTACGTGTTCCAAAATATATTTGAAGATAAGGTGTCAGAAAACCGAACAAAAGACGTATATTTGTTTTAAGAAAATGATCATAGAATTTACCATCCAAGCTGGGATACTTTTGAAAGCTAAACAGATACAGTAATAATTATGCTGAGAGAGAAGAATATTATAAGATGCCTGCATGGAGACTAGCCCTGGGATCCTAGGCCTGCACCGTCATCGCTTACCCAACACAGGGCTGGAGCACACATTCTGACAACACACATGTGAACAGTGTTTGTGCTTGCACTTCCTTGATACAAAAGCGGGCTCGAGGAGCAAGATTTTTTTCTTCTTCGAGAAGACAGTCGAGTGGGTCTTAGCTCCCCAAGTTGGCAAAAGGGAGCCCGGTTCTATCTATTGATGGACACTTAGGTTGCTTCCGTATCTTTCCCATTGTAAGTAATGCTACAATGAACATCGAGGTGCATAAATCTTTTTAAATTAGCATTTTCTATTCCTTCAAATAAATACCTGGAAATGGAATTATAGATAGTATGGTAGTTCTATTTTTAATCTTATGAGGAACCTCTATACTATTTTCCATTATGGCTCTACCAATTTACATTTCCACCAATAAATAGTGTATGAGGGTTCCCTTTTATCCACATCCTCACCAGGACTTGTTATTCATTGTCTTTTTTACCCTAGCCATTCTGACAGGTATAAGGTCTATTCTTTTCCAGATAATGTTACATTTATGAAATTTGGCCATCTTGAAGGTCAAGCAACAAGTTCCAATCAAAGTGAAAAGTATTTGTATACATAACACCTTTTCCGAGCACAAATAATATAAAGGATATTAATAAATATATTGGATACCCATTATATCAAAATAAAAGAAATCCTACAACTAAAAAAAAGGAAGAATGCATAGTTTATAATATTTGATGAGAATACTTACTATCAAAAATTATAGGTTGAGGGGTGCCTGGCTAATTCAGTCAGTAGAGCATGAAACTCTTGATCTGAGGGTCATGAATTCAAGCCCCACATCAGGCACAGAGCTTACTTAAAAAAAATTATAGATTGAAGCTAAAGTGAGTGGAAACATATTTGAAGAATGGCTAATATATAATTATCTAAACATCCAATTTAAAAGTTAATTTAAAGAAAAAAAAATATAAAAATAATGAGAAAGCAAACAACCTGATGAAATTTTGTCTTTTTATCTAATAGGAACATCTAGAAATATAAATTAATAAAATATTAAGACAGGAAATGTTAAGAATAAGAAAACATTGCCACCAATGCTGGTGAGCTTTAGCAGGTGATTAAAAATCCTATGGATAACATTGTGCTAATGCATTTGAAAATGTAGTTAAAATGAGTACCTTCTTACAGAAAACACCACTTACCTGACCTGACTCTGGAAAAAAAATAGAATAAAAGTATAATACAGTGTGACCAGGTTGAGTTTATGTAAGAAACAGTATTAGTTTCATTAATGTAAAAAATAAGTCAAAATAATTTAATATAATAAATGAAAGATAAAGACAGAAGACAAAATTTTCTTTGTCAAAGAAGACAAGTCTTCCTTTATCAAAAAGACAAAGTTGGTACCCACAAACTGTCACTCAGTTTCAGAGAGGCAAAAGTGCCCAGTACTGATCACCCCACTGGCCTGGAGATAATAGCCAGTATAACAAAAAAGAAAAAAAATAAAAGGTGTTAACATTGCAAAGAAAAAACAACTTTGACATTATTTTAAAATTATACTTAAGAGCAAATGTAACTAACTTAACTTCCATATATAAATATGATTTCAAAGCAAATGTATGAAAACTAAAATTTTAGGTTGATTGTATTAGTGTCTTTGATAGAGAAATAAATTCAAAGCACCTAGAGAGTGAGAGGTATGTAAATCCAATTGTTTTTCCTGGTTTTCATTGAGATTAGGAAGCTTAAAATTGTTTGCTGATTTCCATTTTTTTTTTTTTTTAGGTAGAAAATCTTTTTTCTTTTGATCCCACAAAATTTCTTAGGCCTCTTCCTCTGTCTTAAGTTTTGTCTCATGCTATATTATTTTAATTTTCAATTCACTGAATATAAAATATTCATATTGATTTTAATTAAATTATGAGATTATATTAGTATGTTTGTCTATACAGAAGCAGAAGTTTGAAAATGTGAATTCCATGTTTAAAATGAGTAAATATTTAACTTAGAATGACAAAAACAGAAAATAAAAATCAGCAATATAAGTGTATATCATGTATAAAAAAGTGTCACAATGGAGGATGGAGTTTTGAAGTGGCAGTCAGATGTGCAATTTGCATATGGCATATTATAAAGCTAACCATGTCAAATTATCTGTTGTGGTCAGTTTATAAATCATCCTGTTCTGTTAATTATATAATCTGGAAGTATACTTGGTATGTTCCCCTTATGACTTTTGGCTTCATTGTTGATATACATTTATGCATTCCATATGTAATCTAATTTTTAATCAGGTCTTATTTATCCAAAGCAAGAAAAAACTACAGCTGTTATAAGTCTAGTTGAATTAGACTACTAAAGGCCAAATGTTAATTTTCCCCAAGTAATTATGAATTAATGTCAGAGACTCATCTTGAACAGGCAGGTGAGCAGATGACAGAGCAATTGTGACGAGGTTGTCAAACTAAACAAGTGTGAAGAAATGTTAATAAGCTCTGCTTAACATTATTTTATAATGTATAAAAGAACTGCGACATGCTATTCTTATAACAACACTGACAGAATGCTGTTTTTTTGTTGTTGTTATAAATGTGTTTACATAATGTCTCTTGAATTTTAATAAGAGCATTTTCATTAACTGAGCTCTTCAGATTAGACAAAGAATATATCCCAAGAAAGACTTATAATTCAAGAAGTTTTAAAGTAGTTGTTAAATTGATTGTTATATACAATTACAAATGCCAAAATGTTTTTCACTGTTTATTTTCTTAGGTAGGGATAGATTTTAAGGATGGTCACAAAATGAATTATAATAACAATATATAACACAATAACACATAATTACATAGGCTATTTGGTATAAAATCTTTAAGTATTTCCTCTTTATAAGGCTAGTCTATTTAGGCTGATATATAATAAAAGGATATTCAAATTAGTCAACTATTATGAAAAAGTGCTTTAACAGCTTTGAATAAATATAGTTATAAAATGATTAAAGTGATCCTTTTTTAGAAAATGATATAACTGGAAGTTCATAAATGACATTCTCTTTGAAATAATGTTTGCCAGCCAACACAGGAAGTCCCAATATGGCAATAGAAATAACAACCAAAATTAAGAAATGATAAAGATGTGTTTACTGTAGTATAGTATAAATATATGACTAAATATCTGATATATGGCTAGATAATAAATGTGTTGCCATAAACTTTGCCCCTGTCCCAAATATCTTTTCTGATGGCTACAAAATCCTGGAGTTAGCAAACCAGTTTATGAAAATATGAATACATACAATATACTACTTATTCTAGAAAAAAATATACATTTCTAAGTCATTTCTAATATTTCATCTCTTTAAAGATCTCTAAATATGTACATACACATCTGTTACATAAAAATATATAATGTAGGTTTGGGGCATGTTATATAAAATTTCACCCTTATTGCATGGTACAATATATGAAAACACCATCACTAACAACCCTCTTCACTAAATTCTGAATCCATATTTCTTTTAAACAAGTTATGGCTTGTTTATCCAAGAGAACTAAGTGTTACATCCACTCATAGTATATATGCACATAAATAATATCACATGAATCCTCTATATGTAGCAATATCTAAATCTGAGAGAATGATCAGGATTTGATGGAAAGAAGCAGACAAATGAATACTCAGGCTAATGTCCCCAGGAAAGGAAGATGAGGTAAAAACGCGTCCTGATGCCAGAAAGAAATCAAATTGTTTAAAAGCTGGAGAGAATGGTCACAACAAACAGGCAAGTCAGGGCATCTGCGGGTTGCGTGTGTGTTTTATGTAACCAACACAAAGAAAAAGGTTTTATCTTGAGTGCCCATAGATGCATAGTAATGATCTAGTTGTCATTAATATTGATCTAATTTTTAAACATCAAAAACAATTTATTTGAAGTCATAAAGGGTTTATATCTCCTCCACAATAGATACTAAATCAACTTTTAAAATTAACCCCCTTTGCATCGGTTTCTCTGTACTGTGAAAATCAGAATACATTTACTCACTAAAGAAAACATGTAGGTAGTCTGATGCATCTATGCTCCAGATAAAAACCTTTAATGCTTTACAGGTATTTCAAAAATAATATGAAAAGTGTCCAAATCTGTCTTTAATATCTTCCTTTATTGATATCAAGGGATCTCATGGAAGCCTATAGGAATGTGCCAGTGTGGTGTGTGATGCTTCTCCCTGATTTTCTTACGAAATGTAAACAACAGTCACTGCAGCATGAGGCCATTATGTTTAAAGAACAGTTTCTAGATATTATTTCCTGGTTTTATTAATCCCTTCCTCTTCTTTCTTTGATGTTCATTTTGGGGTCAGTCTTAAGTAGTAGATTTTAATATTTCTGAACAATAGTGTCAGAAGAGGTTTTACTCAGTCATCAGCTATTAACAAATGTCAGTAAACCTTTGTGTTTTCTAGTTTGCTTTAGATTTTCTCTACATAACTGACATATTTTTTAAAAATTTTATTATGTTATGTTAGTCACTATACATCATTAGTTTTTGATGTAGTGATCCACGATTCATTGTTTTCGTATAACACCCAGTGTTCCATGCAGCATGTACCCTCCTTAATACCCATCACCGGGCTAACCCATCCCCCCATCCACCTCCCCTCTAAAACCCTGTTTGTTTCTCAGAGTCCATAGTCTCTCATGATTCATCTCTCCCTCCGATTTCCCCCCTTTCATTTTTCCCTTCCTTCTCCTAATGTGCTCCATGCTATTCCTTATGTTCCACAAATAAGTGAAACCATATGATAATTGACTTTCTCTGCTTGACTTATTTTACTTAGCATAATCTCCTCTAGTCCCATCCATGTTGATGTAAAAGTTGGGTATTCATCCTTTCTGATGGCTGAGTAATATCCCATTGTATATATGGACCACATCATCTTTACCCATTCATCTGTTGAAGGACATCTCGGCTCTTTCCACAGTTTGGCTATTGCGAACATTGCTGCTATGAACATTGGGGTGCATATGGCCC
>NC_138370.1:90761133-90839406 GCF_054177405.1 Leptonychotes weddellii
TGTCTTGGTGATCACAGCTTTGTAATATAGCTTGAAATTGGGCAATGTGATGCCCCCAGCTTTGTTTTTCTTTTTCAACATTTCCTTGGCAATTCGGGGTCTTTTCTGATTCCATACAAATTTTAGGATTGTTTGTTCCAGCACTTTGAAAAATGTCATTGGAATTTTGATCGGGATGGCATTGAAGGTATAGATTGCTCTGGGTAGCATAGACATTTTAACAATGTTTATTCTTCTGATCCATGAGCACGGAATGTTTTTCCATCTTTCTGTGTTTTCTTCAATTTCTTTCATGAGTGTTTTGTAGTTCCTAGAGTATAGATCCTTTACCTCTTTGGTTAGGTTTATTCCGAGGTATCTTATCGTTTTTGGTGTTATTGTAAGTAGAATCATTTATCTAATTTCTCTTTCTACAGTTGCATTGTTAGTGTATAAGAAAGCAACTGATTTCTGTGCATTGATTTTGTATCCTGCCACATTACTGAATAGCTGACATATTTTGATGTTGTAGTTTCACAATAGGGTACAAGTTTTTCCTTTTTCTGCAGCCTGTGAAGAAGTTTGTGTAGCATGTAAAATATACAGTTTTGAAATATTTATATTTCATCTATAATAAACTCAAAACCTGGCAACTTTGTGAAGGCAAAATACACAAACATTCCTGATCAGAATATTCACTAGTGCTTGTTGAAAATACTGATTACAAGGTCCCATTGTCCTTAGTAGGTCAGAATCTCCAAGAGAAGATTTATAACAAGTATCCCTGAAGATTCATATGATCAGGATAATTTGGAAAATACTTTGGTAGGTATTTATTAGTAAAAAACTTACAGATTTGGCGTTAATATATGTTAACATTTATGTTTTCTTAGAGAATTAGTCACTCCTTTAAAATTTTCAAGTATTTGACATATAATTTTATATTTTCCATAGTTTGTTTAGGTCTTCTCAGATCTGCAGCTATATCTTCTTTTTCATTTGGTATACTCATAAACTACAGTATGTTTAAACTACTTGAGATAATTTTCAACAGTGTTCTTTTCATAATTCATTTTTGTTTAATACTATGTATAAATCCTTTTTATAGTTTTCCAAATATTTTATTGTTCTTATTTCTTATGAGTTAGATGCATGTTTCATTTTTTTTCATTTTATATACTGGACATATTTAATATTCTTTATAAATCTCATAAGTATCAATAAGTTGATTTCTCTCATTTAAAACATTACAGTGTTACTATTTTGATTTAATAGAACTTAAGTTGTTCATGGTCATCATTTTTAAATATTTAAGATTTTGTTTGGGTTATTAATTTTCAATTTTATTAAAATATGGCTTAAAGTACTTAAAAATTTCTATTTATGGGATTTACTTATTCATCACATGTAGCCTCACTTGTTCATCATATACATACATATGCATATACATATATATGCATATATGTTTATATATCATATTTATTTTTTCACTCTTATTTATTTTTTATTTTTTAATTTTATTTTATTATGTTTTGTTAATCACCATACATTACATCATTAGTCTTTGATGTAGTGTTCAGAACCCTCAGTTTGTTTCTCAGAGTCCATAGTCTCTCATGGTTCATCTCCCCCTCCAATTGCCCCTCTTAATTTTTCCCTTCCTATTATCTTCTTTTTTAACATGTAATGTATTATTTGTTTCAGAGGTACATTGTTTATTATATATATAAACTGCCATTAATACATTTTCTATTTTGTTGCTGCTATAAATTATGGCTTATGAGCAATTTTTAGTTGATATATTTTAATGCTGTTATTGGATATATATAATATATAATATTTTATAGAGTATTCTACACCAAATTGATAAAATAAGATCCCCTCTTGTTTTATTCTACTTGTATTTTACTTCAGAGTTCAACTTTTCCACCTGTGGCTGTTTCCCAGCAATTAATTATGAACTGTGATCCTCCTGAAATGATTCTGTGTGCTTCTAAAATAGAGCTCATTTTGTCTGTGGAAACATCTTTAATCACTGTTCCAACTCTAGGTATAGATCTCTTTCCTACTGGCAGAAAGTCTTCCTGGCAGTGTGTTAATATGCCTTTACTTATTTTTAACTGATCAAGTATAGTTGCTCTAAAGTTGATTGTCTTTTATGTTTCCCCTTTTCCACCCATACCAAAAGCTGCTACTTGCACAGAAAATGAGTGTACCGTGTCTTCACTGAGAACCATATCCACTGCCATGTATATGTACATATATCTTCTTTAGTGCCGTATGTACTGTCATTTTATAGTGGCAGATAATTTCAGGAAAACTCCTGTAGCCAGCCCAAACATTCTGCTTGCATTATACCAAATAGGACATATTTGTTCTGTTTTTTTTCCCTGAAGTTGCAGTCTGTTCTGTAAAAGTCATGTCTCTGTTCATTTACCTAAGTCAATAATAATCAGCACTCTCTTTCCTTAGCCAAATTGCAATGATCTTAGCAACTTTTACATATGTTGTTTACATTTTACATATTATTAGGCATATGGGATTTTATTTTCTCATTCTACTTATTTGTAGTTTCAGAATATTCAAATGATTGAGACTTCTTTAGTGTGCTTCTTTGAAGTTGGAGTCTAGCACCCTTATTTACAGATTGGAATTCTGACACACCAAATTAAAGAGGAGGAGAAGAAACATCTAGTCAATGTCTGATCTTGGACAAGAATTCAAGATCTTGTACTAGCTCCAAGATTTAAATATATTTCTTAATGTGGCACTATGCTTCCTTTAAAATAGTACCTGTGACCCTTCCCAGTTTTATAATAATCTATATATTTTCTTTTTAATCCATTAAATAGTTATGCATATAGTGTTATTACAGTAATACCCATCAAAGCATTGCAACCCATCACAAAATTTCTAGGGATAACTCAAAGAGTTTATCTTTCAAAAAATATTCTGATAACTCTGATCAATGATTTTAATTTTTGAAATTATAAAAGACACTTCCACTGCCTACAATGTATCCACTTCCCATTTCAAAAATGGTTTCTCAGTTTTCATTTTGTTATGTACTCTCTGGACACACAATCCATGCCTCTCTGAAAAGCAGGTTTCTGCCCCTATCTAGAAACAGAACTGATTCTTAAGGATAAATCCTTTCCTTTGCTAGTGATTCATTTAAGGAATCCAGAATTAAGAGAATTGGAGCATGGCATCACATTCAACAAGGGACTATTTCAGATAATGATGTGCTCAATTCAGGCCAATTAAGATGAGAGAAGTATTCTAGAGAGATATCAGAATCTTCACTTGTTTTCTGTTAAGAGATTGTAGCTGAATAAGCAAGAGATAGCTTTTTTTCTCTGTATAACATCATATATTTGTTTGAAAAACTACAACCATTTTCCTTCCAGACTAAGACTGAAATTGCAAAGAAACCAAGGACAGAGCTGAGAGATTTGCAGAAAAGGTTGAAGCCTTAACTGACTGACCACCGGTAGGCCATGTCTTCAACATGTGGACTTTTTCAGTTAAATATGCCAGTTTGCCCTCTTTACCGATAAGCCAGGGTAGTTTTATGGTACATGTAATTTAAAAAAACCACATTAACTTAAATGTAAATGTATGTTTATTAAAAGATAAAATAAATTTAAAATATTTGAAATAGTCTACCTTTGATTGAAAATAATTCTGTGTATGTATTATCAGAGACCCATTCTCCCAAAAACATTTCAAAATACATAAATAATCTGACTCTTTATAAGAATACAAGTGACATTAAAATCAAGCATATTATTGAAAATCTGTTTTTAATCTTTCCTGAGGAAAATAAAATGTTTGAATTATTAACTTGAGAATTTTTTTCTTTTGAAGTATAGTTGATTTACAATATTAGTTTTAGGTATGATTCAACACTTATATACATTATGAAATGATCACAGTAAATTTAGTTAGCATCTGTAACCATACAAAGTCATTATAATGTTATTTACTATATTCCCTAGGCTGAATATATAAACATCTATATTATTATTATTATTATTATTATTATTTTATTTTTATTATTTTGTAGAGTGAGAGTGAGAGCAAGTGAGGGCAGGGGTGGAGGGACAGCGGGAGAGAGAGAATCTGAAGCAAGCTCCACAACTTGAGTGGAGCCTGTTGCGGGGCTCAATCCCTTGACCCTGAGACCATGACCTGAGCTGAAAACCAGTCAGACACTTAACCGACTGAGCTACCCAGATGCCCCTACATTATCTATTTATTTATAACTGGAAATCTATATCTTTGAATCTGCTTGACTATTTCATCCATTCCCTGTGTTCCTGTCCTCTGGCAACCATGAGTGTGTTCTTTGTATTTGTAAGTCGCCTTCTGTTTTATTTTGCTTGTTCGCTTGTCTTGTGTTGTTATTCCACATATAACTGAAATCACATGGCATCTGTCTTTTTCGGTCTCATTTCACTTAGTATAATATGTTCTAAGTCCATCCATGTTGTCATGTATGGAAAGATTTCATTTATTTTTATGGCTAAGTAATATTCCTGTATCTAGGTATATCACATCTTTTTTCAATTCATCTGTTTGGACACTTGGATTGCTTCCATATCTCAATTATTGTAAATAATGCTACAGTGAACATGGGGGGATCTTTTTGAATAAGTACCCAGAAGCAGAATTGTTAGATATTATGGTAGTTTTATTTTTAATCTTTTGAGCAACCTCCATAGTTTCTTCCCATAGTGGCTGCACCAATTTCCTTTCCCACCGACAGTGGTTCCTTTTTCTTCACATCACTTATTAATTTTTTGTGATACTAGCTATTCTGACTGGGATGAGATGATATTTCATTGTGCTTTGGATTTACATTACCCTGATGATTAGTAGTATTGAACATCTTTTCACATGTCTCTTGGCCATCTATCTGTATATCTTCTCTGAAAAAAAAAATGTCTTTTCAGGTTCTCTGCCCATTTTTTAATCAGATTCTTTGTTTTTCTTGGTGTTGAGTGTATAAGTTCTTTATATATTTTTTATTTTAACCCTTTATCAGATATATCATTTGCAAATATCTTCTCTCATTCAGTAGGTTGTCTTTTCATTTTCTTGATGGTTTCCTTCACTGTACAAAAGCTTTTTATTTTGATACAGTCACAATTTTTTTTATTGTTGCTTTTGCCTGAGGAGTCAGATCCAAAAAATACTGCTAAAATCAACGTCCCAAGACTTTACTGCCTATCTTTTGTTTTAGGAGTTTTGTGGTTTCAGGTCTTATATTTAGGCCTTTAATCCATCTTCAGTTTCTTTTTGTATATGTTGTAAGAAAGTGGTCCAGTTTCACTCTTTCACATGTGGCTGTTCAGTTTTCCCAATATCATTTATTAAAGAGACTGTCTTTTACCCCTTGTAATATTCTTGTCTCCTTTGTTGTAGATTGACCATAGGGTTTATTTCTAGGCTTTCTATTCCATTGGTCTATGTGTCTGTTTTTATGCCAGTACTATGTGTTTTGATTACTATAGCTCTGCAGTACAATTTGAAATGAGGGAGAGTAATACCTCCAGCTTTGCTTTTCTTTCTCAAGTCTGCTTTGGCTATTCAGGGTCATTTGTGATTCCATACAAATTTTAGGGCTATTTGTTCTAATTCTGTGAAAAATGCTATTGGTGTTTTGATAAGTATTGTATTAAATCTATAGATTGTCTTAAGTATGAACATTTTAATAATAATCATTCTTCAAATCCATGAGTATGATGTATCTTTCCATTCATTTGTTTCATATTCAATTTCTTCCATCAATATCTTATATTTTTCAGCGTACAGGTCTTATATATTCTTGGTTAAATATACTTCTAGGTATTTTATTATTTTTGATGGAATTGTAAATGGGATTGTCTCCTTTATATTTATGTATTCTTATTTTTATTGAAGTACAATTAACATACAGTGTTAGTTCAGGTGTACAATATACTGACTTGACAGTTCTATGCATTACTCAGTGCTTATCATAATAGGCGTACTCACAATCTGTCACCATGCATTCTACGATATTATCAGCTATATCCCCTATGTTGTGCTACTCATCTCTATTACCTATTTTATTTTATAACTGGAAGTTCTTACTTCTTATTCCTTTTTATCTATTTCACCCATTCCGCACTGTCCTCTCCTCTGGCAACAGTTTGTTCTCTGTATTTAAGAGTCTGCTTATTATTTGTTTGGTTTTGTTTGTTTTTTTGTTTTGGTTTGTTTTTTGATTCTACATATAAATGAAACCACATGGTATTTTTCTTTGTCTGAATTATTTCACTTAGCATAATTTCAAGGTTCATCCATGTTATCACAAATGGTAAGATCTCATTCTTTTTTATTACACACACACCATGCATACACACACACATGCATGTGCGCACACACACACACACCACATCTTTATACACTCACCTGTCAATGGACACATGGGATGGTTCTTTTTGACTGTTATATCCCTCCCTTTTGTGGTTAGTCTTACCAGGGGCTTGGTTCCCATCCATGTCTCCACCCCTCCTACACTTTGTGATATGGCCTTCTTTTACAATTAACTGTAGATGGACTGTTCTGCCAGTCTTCGGGTCATTTTCAGAGTTAGTTGCTGAGTTATAGATGTTATGTTAGTGTGTCTATGTGATGCTGTAAGCTCTGGATCCTCTTCATATTCCATCTTTCTGCCCACTTGAGCAATAAAGTCTGGGATTGTTTTCTTAATTTTTCTTTCTGCTAGTTTGTTATTAGTGTACAGAAACACAACAGATTTCTGTTTGTTTTATATTGTCCAATTTTACTGAATTCATCTTTTTAGTTTTAATAGCTTTTTGGTATAATCACACAACTTTTAGCATTATTGGTTCTGGTTCTGTGAAAATTGCTAGAGATATTTTGATAAGGATTGCATTAAATTCATAGATTGCTTTTGATAACATGGACATTTTAACAATATTAATTCTTCCAACCCATGAACATGGAATTTCTTTAGAATTGTTTGTATTGTTTTCAATATCATTCATTAATATTTTGTCATTTTTAGAATGCACATCTTTCACCTCTTTGGTTAAATTATCCCTGGGCATTTTTATTGATCATGCAATTTTAAATGGGATTATTTTTAAAAACTTCATGTAAGTTTATTAGTATATAGAAATGCAACCAATTTCTGTGTATTGATTTTATATTTTGCACTTTACTGAATTTATCAGTTTTATTGTTTTTTTAGTGGAGTCTTCAGGGCTTTCTACATGTAGTATCATGTCATCTGCAAATAGTGACACTTTCACTTCTTTTTTTTTTTTTCTTTTAGATTTTATTTATTTATTCATGAGAGACAGAGACAGAGAGAGAGAGGCAGAGGGAGAAGCAGGCTCCCAAGGAGCAGGAAGCCCGATGTGGCACTCGATCCCAGGACCCCGAGATCATGACCTGAGCCGAAGGCAGATGCTTAACCATCTGAGCCACCCAGGCGCCCGTGACACTTTCACTTCTACCTTACCAATTTGGCTGACTTTCTTTCTTTTTTTGGTCTGATAGCTGCAGCCAGGACTTCCAGTACTATGTTGAATCAAAGTGGCAAGAGTAGACATCCTTGTCTTGTTCCTGCACTTAGAAGAGAAGTTCTGTTTTCACCATTGAGTATGATGTTAACTGGATTTTTCATATATGGCCTTTATTATATTGAGGTATGTTCCATCTACACCTACTTTGTTGAGAGTTTTTATCATGAATGGATGTTGTAGTTTGTCAAATGCTTTTTCTGTATATATTGAGATGATCATATGGTTTTTATGCTTTCTTAATATATATATATATATTGCTCCATTTGCATGTAGATGTTTTTTCATCTCTTTAAATTCAATCTGCCTGTATTTTTAGGTCTGAATGAGTCCTTTGTAAATAGCATATATATGGTTCTTGCTTTTTATCAATTCAATCACATTATGTCTTTTGATTGGAGCATTTAGTCCATTTACATTTAAGCTAATTATTGATAGGTATTTGTTGCCATTTTATTGTTTTCTGTTTGTTTTTGTAGTTCTTCTCTGTGCCTTTCTTCTTTCTCTCTTCCCTTGTGGTTTGATTGCTTTGTTAGCTGTTATGCTTGGATTCCTTTTTCTTTCTGTGTGTATATCTCTTGTAGGTTTTTTATTTGTAGTTACCATTAGGTTTATATAACATCTTCTGCATATAGTAATCTATATAAAGTTGTTGGTCACTTATGTTTGAACACATTTTAAATGCAGTAAAATTTTACTACTCCCCCTACCCGTTACATTTAAGTATGTCCTATTTTACATACTTTCATTTTGTGAGTCCCTCAACTGTGTTTGTAGATATAATTGATTTTGCTACCTTTGTGTTTTAACCTCCATAAAGATTTTATGATTAGTTTACTGTCTTTATTATATGTTTGTATTTACCCATGAAATTTTTTCTTTCATAATTTTCTTACTTCTACCTATAGCCTTTTCTTTCCACTTTAACATTTCTTGAAAGGGTAGTTTAGTTGTGATGAACTCCTTGAACTTTGTTTGGAAAACTCTTTATCTTACATTCTTTTTTTTTTGAAGATTTTATTTATTTGTCAGAGAGAAAGAGAGCATAGCAGGGGGAGCTACAGGCAGAGGGAGAAGCAGGCTCCCCGCTGAGCAAGGAGCCCAATGCAGGACTCAATCCCAGGACTCTGGGGTCATGACTTGAGCTGAAGGCAGATGCGTAACCAACTGAGCCACCCAGGCGTCCCTCTTTATCTCACATTCTATTCTGAATGATAACTTTACTGTGTAAAATATTCTTGGTTGCACGTTTTTTGTTTTGTTTTTATTTCTTTTCAGCACTGATATATCATGGCACTCTCTTCTAGTCTACAAAGTTTCTTCTGACAAATCAGCTGATAACCTTATGGGGTTACCCTGGTGTTTAACTGTTACTGCTTTTAAAATTCTCTTTATTAGTATATTTGGCCATTTTAATTAGTATGTGTCTTGGTGTAGCCCTCTTTGGGTTCATCTTTTAGGGGGTCTCTGTACTTCCTGGATCTGGATGTCTGTTTTCTTCTCCAGAATAGGGAAGTTTTCAATTATTTCTTCAAATAAGTTTTCTGTCCCCTTCTCTCTCCTTCTGCAATCTCTATATCACAAATTCTATTATGCTGATGATGTCACTGAGTTCCCTTAACCTATTTTCATTTTTTATTTTCTTTTTTGCTGTTTAGCTTTGTTGCTTTCCATTACCCTTTCAGACCACCCATCAGTTCTTCTGTATCTTCTAATCTGCTGTTGATTCCTTCTAGTGTGTTTTTTTACTCATTGAGTTCTTATTCTGTTTTTTGAAATTTTTCTCTGTTGAAGGTATCACTGACCTTTTCTCAAGTCCAGTGACTATTGCTTTGAATTCTTAAGCATATTGCTTATCACTCTTTTATTTAACTCTTTTTCTATGATTTTTTTTTCCTTATTCTTTCATTTGGGACACATTCCTCTTTCTCCTCATTGTCCAACTCTCTGTTTCTTTTTCTTTCTGTATTTGTTTCTATGTATTAGGAAGGCCATTTATGTCTCCTGTGCTTGAGAGTAGTAGCCTTTTGAAGAAGAGGTCCTATGGTGCCCTATAGCACAATGTCCCCTGGTCACCAGAATCAGGTGCTTCATGGTGTCTAGCACACCACTAGGTAGAAGGTGTTTGTGCTGGTTTCCACAAGGGTCTGGCTATCTAAGTTGGGGGATAGGAAAAGAAATGGTGGCCATCAGCACTTTTGTTCTTGGAAAAGTCTCCTGAAGATCACTGCACCTCCAATATACTTTCTGAGTTTAGTAAATAAACTCTCCATGTATATACCCCAGGCACTTTCTAAACTGTACCTTCTATGCTATGTCTTGTTCCAGTTATTTATTATTCTGGCTCTTTTAAGGGCAGGGAGTGTTTCCTATCACCCTCTGGGTCTCCTAGAGCTAATCCTACTGAGTTTTGAAGTACCTGGAGTTAATCCCCCCCACACACCCCCCGATTTTAAAAGCTTTCAAAATTAAGCCCTACTGGTTTTCAAAGTCAAATATAAGAGGACCTTATTTTTCCAGTGTGTGTTCCCAGTGTCTGGGGTGCCTAGTGTGGGGTCTGATTCTCTTACTTCTCTGTGCTTATGATGTCCTTCCATTTTTGGTTAGTCTCACTAGGGGTTTGGTACCCAGCTGCATCTCTGCCCTTCTTACCTATTTGGGTTTATCTTGTTTGGGGCGCTCTCTGCTTTTTGGACCTAAATGTCTGTTTTTCTTCTCCAGGTTAAAAAAATGTTCAGCTATTATTTCTTTAAATACTTTTCTGCTTTTTCTCTCTCCTTCTGAGATCCAGATAATGAGAATGTGTTCCAGAGATCACTTAAACCACCCTTACTTTTAATTCTTTTTTATCTTTGCTGTTCAGCTTGGATGATTTCCATACCCTCTCTCCCAGATTGCTAATTTATTCTTCTATATCACCTATTCTGTTATTGATTCTCTCTAGTGTATTTTTCATTTCCTTTATTGTATTCTTTATTTCTGATTGGTTCTTTTTCAGATTTTCTATTTCTTTATTGAAGTTCTCACTGTATTTATCTCTTCTTTGGAGTTTGGTGGGCATCTCTACCACCATTATGTTGTATTTTTGTTTTATTTTTTAGTTTTTTTTTCTTATTCTTTCATTTACAAAGTATTCCTGGCTCCTCATTTTACTTGGTTCTCTGTGTTTATTCTTATATATTAGAGTGGTTAACTACATCTCCTGTCTTTAGAGAGTAGTTTTATGTAGAAAGTATCCTGTGGGGCCCAGAAATACAATAACCCTGGTTATCAGAACCAGGTGCTCCAGGGGTGTCCCCTGTGTGTTTCAGGGATCTCCTTATTATGGCTGCACCATGACTGCTGTGGGCACACTGGTAGATAGAGCTAAACCCTTGTTTGCTGGCTGAGATTCCTTGCCACAACTGCCACTGGTGTACTGCTAAGTGGGGTTGGCCGCCAGTTTAGCAGTCTGAGAGGCCTAGCTATGGCATGTTAGTGGGTAGGGTTACCCCTGTTGTGGCTGGCCATGAGGCCCAGGCAGGACTATTTACCTGTGCAGTGTTTCTGTCCAGATCTTCCTAGTGGATGAGATGCAGCAGGAACTGCTTTAGAGGGGTGCCTGCTAAGGTGAGCAGGTTGGGTCTGCAGGGGAATGCTAGGATGTGGTATGGTGCTAGCAAGGCAGATGGAGACTGGTCTTAGTCCTTATAGCCCCCCCAGCTTTCCTGGATTTAATCCCTGCTCATTTTCAAAGCCAGATGTTATAAGATTGTAGAAATATTGACAGTACTGACTCCATATTTGTACCTCCATCTTGTTCATGTCCATGCAATGACCTCCCTTGGAGATATGAGTTTTGGGCCCATCGAAGGTTAATGCATGCCCTGACCAGAATGTGAGAAGGCTCATTGTGATCTTCTCTAAAGTTGTTAAAATAACTGGTAGAGATAACATAATTTCTTCTCTTCCTTCCCTACTGACAAACAGATGGAACTGTGAGATCCTATAAATGGTAAATCCTTTGTTTTCACCACAATGACCTCTGCACATCCCCTTACTTTATAAAATATGTGGATTAAGGTCCAGAGTTTTGGAAAATGGCTGCCCATCCCCCTGGATTATCATCCCTCTGATGCCCCCTGTCAGTAAGTTACCCTGAATAAAACTGTGTAAATGGTACAAAGTGGTTTCCTTCATTTCTTAGTCTCAAAGTGTCTTCTCAGTTTGGAAAACACTTTATTTCCCCCTCCACCTCTGCCAGTGATAACTCTTCTGCTTGTGGGACACAGGGCCATATTATGGGTCCTAACCAGACCATATCTCTTCCTTTCCTATTCCCCTCTATATGGCTTTTTCTTTATAACTTTATACCTTCTTTATACCTTTAGTGGAAAAATGCACCAAAAATAATAAGGTATTATCCCAAAAATAAGATAATAAACTATAATATAGAAGATAATAATATATATTATTTTTGGTACATTAGTAAATGGGATTGTTTTCTTAATTTCTCTTTCTGCTGCTTCATTATTGGTGTATTGCTAGGTCATTAATTCATTCCTCTTCTTCCAAACTGCTATTTATTCCATCAATAGATTTCTGTATATTGATTTTGTATCCTGCAACTTAAAAAAAAAAAATCAGTTCTAGTAGGTTTTTGGTAGAATCTTTTAGGTTTTCTACGTAGTGTATCATGTCAACTGCAAACAGTGAAAGTTTTACTTCTTCCTTACCAATTCTGGTGCCTTTTCTTCCTTTTGTCGTCTGACTGCTGTGGTTAGGACTTCCAGAACAATGTTGAATAAATGTTGTGAAGAGTGGACTTCCTTGACTTGTTCCTGACCTTAGGGGAAAAGCATACTTTCCCCCCATGAAACATGATGTTAGCTTTCCACTCTAAGAGTGCCCTTTAATATTTCTTACAGGGCTGGTTTAGTGGTCATGAACTCCTTTAGTTTTTTCTGGAAAACTCTTTCTCTCTCCTTCTAGTCTGAATGATAGCTTTGCTGGATAGACCATTCTTGACTGCATTTTTTTTTTTTTTTTCCTTTTAGCACACTGAATATATCATGCTGCTCCATTCTGGCTTGTAAAGTTTCTGTTGAAGAATCTCCTGCCAGCCTTATAGGTTTTCCCTTGTAAGTACTGTCTTTCTGCTTTAAAATATTTTTCTTTATCACTATATTTTGGTGTAAGCCTATTACAATATGTCTTGGTGTGGGTCTACTTTTGTTGATTTTGATGGGAGATTTATTGATGTGGATAATGGTTTCCTTCCCCAGGTTAGGGAAGTTTTCAGCTATTATTTCTTCCAATAAATTCTCTGCCCCCTTTTCTCTTTTCTTCTTCTGGGACTCCTATATTATAAATATTACTGTGTTTGATGAAGTCACTGAGTTCCCTGTCTAATCTTGTTTTATGTAATTTTTTTTATTCAGTTTGATTACTTTCCTTTACTATATCTTCTAGGTCAGTAATTCATTCCTCTGCTTCTTCCATCCTGCTATTTATTCCATCAAGCATGTTTCTCATTTCACTTACTGAGCCCTTTATCTCTGCTATGTTATACTCATCTAGGTGTTAAGGGTCTCACTCATGTCTCCACTCTTTTCTCAAGTCCAGTGGGTATCATTATGATCATTACTTTCAATTTTCTATTTGGCATGTTATTTATATTTGTTACACTTGCATACAATTAGAAAACTGAGGAATTTATCCCAAATGACAGGACAAGACCATGGCCAGAAAGCTAAGACTCTGCCTATTTCTATATGTTAGGAAAGTCAGCTATGTCTCCTGTGCTTGAGAGCAATGGCCTTATGAAGAGGTCCTGTAGTGCCCAACAGTACAGTGTTCCCTGTTCCCCAAGAACTAGCAATTCCAGGAGTGTCTCCAAGGTGTGCTGTTTATGCTCTGCTGCTTTGTCTTGGCCACTTTATCCTTCAGACCAGTTGTCTGCAGAGCCTCTCTCTACCTGTTGTGGGTAGTGTTTGGTTCCTGGCCTAAATGTGGCATGTTTTAACCTAGTATCCTCTGGTCTATTTGTGAAATGAGATCTGTTGCCACTCTTACTGGAACTGAGGCTCCAGAAAACTCCCAAGTTGGGAGACATGGCATGAGCAAGGATTAAGGCCATTTTTCTGGGGATGGGGTGAAGCAAGTGTGACTGAAAAGGGAGGTTCTTCTTTGGGGAGGGCTTGGTGTAAGCAAATTATTTTCAAGTGTGGCCACTGTACTTGTTCTTGAGGTGGCCCTGTGCTTATGCTGAGGGGTGGGAGAGGAAAATGGCACCTGCAAATTCCTTTGTTCCCAGAGGGTTCTCTCATGAACACTGTCTCTCTGCAATGTGCTCCAAGATGAGCGAATAACCTCCCAAGTGTGTGCCCCAAGAACTGTTTCTATGCTATATGTTCCAGGCTGTTTGCCCTGCTTTTTCTCCAAGACAACCTCAATACCCTCTTAGCTCTCCCAGAGCCAAGCACACTGACTTGAAATTTCAGATCTTAAACCCACTGGTAACAAGAACTCACAAAATTCAGCCCCTCTCACTTTCCAAGCCAATTGCTACAGGAATTTGTTTTTCCTGTACACTCCCCCATGCGTTAATCTTTCACCCTTCTATGTGACCAGGGCTCCCTTTCCCCATAGCAGTGGTCATGATCCATTTCCATTTCCATACTTCCTACCTTCTTCTATATGGTCTCTTCTCTCCCTTCAGTTGTGGAGTTTGTTCTTCCAGTCTTCAGGTCAATTTCTGGGGTATTTAGGATGATTTGATAGTTATCTAGTTGTATTCATGTGATGAGGTGAGCCTACAGTCCTCCTACTCTGTTGCCATTTTCCAACCTTTCTCTGGAACAAGGAACTTTTGAGAATGAAGGGTATGCTGATTATCTTGATTGTGGTGATGGCTTTCCCAGGTACATATGCGGTTATTATTTGTCAATTATATCAATGAAAATATAAAGAAAACTCTGGTTACAATAGATTCTAAACAAATTCTTGAAATGTCAGCCTAATTAATTTTTTCTGGATTATGTCAGTACCCTAGCACTAGGTCACAGTAGTTATCAAATGAAAAGAGTAAAGAATATTAGAACATAGAAACAAAGGAGAAGAGCAGATTACAGACAAATGTTAACAGTATTGGAAAGAAAATGTTTTTTAAAGTGAGTTTGAAATACATTTTTATTAACAAAAAGATGTAAGAATATAGCCTACATTTTTATATGACCTTCAATTTCTTCAAAAAGCTTACTGAGGAAAATTAAAAAGATTCCTTATAATATAATGACTTTTTAATGAAAATGTGTTTTTCCATGATTAAAATTCATTTTTTTCTACTTCATTGATTTTCTCCTTGCTTCTGCTATCAATTCATTTTAGTCTACAGCTAAAACTTTATCAAATGAGGATGGCAGAGCAGTTTCATAAAAAGTGCCAACTAAATCGTTCAGTTACATTTTTATAAATGTAAAGAATGAAATTATTTTCATTAAATTGTTTTCAGACAGGAAAGATTAGGAAAAAAGTCATTATATATGCCAAGTATCTGACTTTATTGCCAAAGAACACTGCACCATCTTAGATGGGATCCATTAAAAAATATTGTGTCATTTAATATATACTTTAAAATGTGTTAAACTGTTTACACTTGATTCAAAATAAGATCTTCAAATCATAAAAATTGTCCTTTAAGACTGTTTCAAATTATTTCATAGAGAAAATGTTCGAATTTGGGCCTCCACCTTTGTGTTTTCAAATATTGGCTATATCAGTACTATGCCAATTTTTTTGTTTTTTGATATTTTATTTGTGCAAGCAGGGGGAGCTGCAGGCAGAGGGAGAAGCAGGGTCCCAGCTGAGCAAGGAGCCCAATGTGGGATTGGATCCCAGGACCCTAGAATCAGGACCCGAGCCAAAGACAGACATTTAACTGACTGAGCCACCCAGACATCCCAATACTATGCCAAATTTGACTTTGGCAATTAATCCTTCAGTTGAACATTTTTTTTTTTTTTAACAGTAACTTGATTGACTTTAAAATTTATACCTAGTCATCACTTAAAACTAGTAAAGCATCCTGCAATGTTTATTTTATTCATTTAACATTAACATCTGGTACGTATTACAAGTCTTTTTACCCTTCACTTACCTATTCATTAACTGACACTCTCCAAATTTCTTATAAAACCAACCCACTGACAACAGCTTTTATGGCATTATTAGTCTATAATTTAATATCTAATATCCTTACATGTCTGCTTTCATCCACTATCAAGTTATATTTCAAACCTGTTTGTGTCAATTATACTTATTACATAAAGTGGTAAAATATGACTGTAAAGAAGAAAAGAGTTTTTGCATTAATGCAAATAGTTTGGAAAAGCTACTAGAAAATATACATTATAACATTAGGTGTGGATATGACAATTGTAAATGGAAGAAAGCTCTTTGAAAAAAATCATGAATCATTTTCCATTTAAATTCCACTTTTATTAATGAACTGGATGGAAATAAAAAAGGCTTGTCTACCACACCAATGAATATTTAAGTAAAACTAAATGTTTAAACTATGTATGAATTTTTAGAAATTCTTAAGTGTTGGTTGATCACCCATGTAAATACAGTTGATCACTCCTTGAAAGCCTTATTCACTTTGCTTTCTAGATATAACACTATCCTGTTTATCATTTTACCTCATTTTTCCTCCATGTTGACCTACACTTGTGGATCCTCCTGGAACACTAAGTCTCAGGGCTGTCTAACAACCCTTTGCTGGAGACCATCTCCAGCTCTGATCCCTGACTTGTTATATATGCTTCTGATCTGACATCTTTATTTTTATATATAAATATCTCAAATTTAATTTTGCACAAGTTATCTCTTCTTGCTTACCATGCTTCAGGAACATTGCTCTTTTTTTATTTCTTTAAACACTGTTTCATTTCAACTTGCAGGATATTTTTGTCCATATCTTCTGAAGGTTCATCCTTCCTTGTGTTTTTTCTTTCAATTTCAATTTTTCATGGACACCTTATGTAAGTACCCTATTTAAATTAGCTCCCCCTTAAATAAAACATTCACTATACTCTTACACAGCTGTATATTTTTATGCCACTTTTCACTGTTTGGAATCACAGTACACATTTATTTGATTTATGGTTCACACTCTATCTCACTAAAATAAAAAGCTCCCCAAGGACAGAGTCCATTTATTAATGAATTCCTTCAGTCTTTTTAAAATATTTTTCAGGTTTTGTTTTGTTTCAAGTAGTTGATAGTTGGCTTTTCATCAATTGATATATGGTGAGTAAATCTACTTATTGTGGGCAAAATAATAGCCTCCTAAAGATACCCAATCCTTAATCCCAGGAATTTGTGAATGTTTTATCTTACATGGCAGATGTGTTTAAGATTAAGAATGGGGGGGGGGGGAGGTGGCACCTGGATGATACTGTTGTTAAGTGTTCAACTCTTGGTTTCAGCTAAGGCCGTGATCTCAGGGTCATGGTATGGAGCCTCACGCTGGGCTCCATGCTCCGCGCAGAATCTGCTTGAATTTCTCTGTCCCTCCTCCACTCTCTCTAAAATAAATAATCTTAAAAAAAGAAAAAAGATTAAGGATCTGGGGATTATTTGTATTATCCAGTTGGGCCCAATTTAATTACACAGGTCATTAAAAGGAAGGTCCCCGAATATAATTAAGGGACTTTTGACTATGGCAGAATATTTATAAAGATCTTATATTGCTGGCTTTAAAAATGGAGGAAGGGGCCAGGAGTTTAGGAATATGACCAGCCTCAAAAATCTGGAACAGGCAATGAAATGATTCTCCCCAAAAGCCTCCAGATAGGAATGGAGCAATGCCAGCACTTAGGTTTTAACCCAGGGACACTCATTTTTTCATGTCTGATCTATAGAACTGTAAAATAATAAATTTGTATTGTTTAAGACACCAACTTTATAATTGTTTTATGGGAGCAATAGAATCCAGATGCCTCAATCATAGTAAATACTGTTGTAAAACAGTTTTTAAAAGTCTCAGAATATTATAAATATGACTAAATTTGAAAACTGATTTGTTTATATTGTTTGTAATTTTTAACATTATAAATATATATCATAGTATATATAGATTATTACCTTAGATCTTACTCCTGCAATGAAATGAATAGTATAATTGATATCTTTTTTATTAAGAGAGGTAATTTGAGTAGCAGCGGTTAAAAAAAAAAAACTGATAAATGTGAAAAATGGAAATAAAGTGAAATGGTAGCTTAGAGGAAGAAAATTCTACATTCTGAAGAGTATGATGTAGAGGGCTTCTTAAAGGAGAAAGCTTTTGGGAGAATCATACGTAATATTTAAAAGGAAGAAATACATAGGTTGGGCATTATAGGCATGGGAATGAAAGGCACATACAAACAGATTAAGTTATTGTAACTTATGCTAAATTCTGTTTAAATTGGAGATTCACTTCAGAAAAAGGTGTACCTGGCTTCAGTGGCTTCTAAGGTGTGTTTCTCAGGCAATATTCTCTGATTTAATTGACTCTGGAAGATGATCCATTCAGATATATTGATAAAACATTTAAAACTGTCAAAAATAATTTAAAAAAATTAAAAACATGACTGTCATACAATAGTAATATATGCATGTATTGAAAATTTAAATCTTTAATGATACAACCAGCAGAATAATAAATTTGATAACCAATAAAGTCTCATTCTTATTTTTGGTCTGCTCAGTATTCTGAGGTAGTGTTTTGAAGTCTGCATAGCTTTAGAAACTGAAAGAGAAAGAATATTATTAATACATAGTTTTTGATAAGAACTATAAATACTATGTAATGATTATTCTTAAGTTAATGCTTATTAAAAATATTAACCAAATCCTCTTTTACAACTGTAAAATATTTCCTATAGTTCTATATAGTTGTTACAAGCCAACCATTTGTTTCTGTGGGGAACTGTAGAGAAACTAACATCTGACTTATAAATAGAAGTTTGGAAAACAACCATTTGTCAGTTAACAGCTTCTTTTGTTCAAGAGCTAAATCGCTATAAATAAATTGGTGTCATATGGCCATAAAGTTTTACAGGTGAAACTATTTAAGTTTCAAGGGCTTTTTGTTATTCTTCTTCTTCCCACATAACCTACCTTAACTTTCAGTATATATATTTATAATCAGAAAGGGGATAGGCTCCTCTGTGTTTTCACAGACTTTGTCATATGAAATATACTTTCAGTATTTGTTTCACTTTTTATATTGCCTTAAGCATGCAATGTTTATATATTTGTTTCCATCTTTAAATGTTATTTAAATATTTTCATTTTTTTTTCTGGTATGCAGGTATATAATCTTATCTTGGAAAGTGGTTTTAGAATTAGCACCAACACTTTTATTTTTTAATTTTTCTTTATTTTTTTAAAGATTTTATTTATTTATTTGACAGAGACACAGCGAGAGAGGAACACAAGCAGGGGCAGTGGGAGCCCGATGCGGGGCTCGATCCCAGTACCCTGGGATCATGACCCGAGCCGAAGGCAGACGCTTAAGGACTGAGCCATCCAGGCGCCCCAACACTTATTTTTAAAGGCTAACAATAATAATCATAATACTAAAATTATGTATAAGGATTGCAAAATGTTTTAATTAAAATCATTAATTTTACATTTCCAATGCTCTTTTCCTTCTCCTTCCAGTTTTGGATACTTACAAATATGAAAGAAACTGATCCAAATACTCATTACTATTAAAACCAGGAAATGTGCCCTCCAGCTACTCTTAGAACATTACACTGTGAATGCAATACAATGTGTCAAGAAGAAACATGCATTTCAAGAGAAATGAGGTCTCCATTGCATTTTTTTTCACAAAAATTAGTTAAGCTATTTTTAAAAAGGTATGGGACTCCTGACTAAGCACAAGTGAGAGAAAAAAAATGGACAGAATAGGAATACATAACTTAGGGTTTTAATGGGAATATATTTTCAATGTAACATACAATATTAATCTGAATTCGACATTTCTGGGTTTTCAATGGATGTCATTTAACATGATTTCTGAAAGGTGTGAGACTGACACTTTATAATTTAAGGATCTTTTCATAACAGGCACAATTAACCCAGAAGCAGTTACTCTAGCAAATACAAAAAGTGCTTCTTGAAAAGAATAAGCGTTTCAAATGCCACATATTTTAGCATAAGGAAAACTATAATCAAAAAGTAAGCTTTGTTACTAAAAGCCTCAAATATACTATTTACAATAATTCTATGGAGAAAATATATTCTAGGGGCACCTGGGTGGCTCAGTCATTAAGCGTCTGCCTTTGGCAGGTCATGATCCCAGGGTCCTGGGATCAAGCCCTGCATCGGGCTCCGTGCTCAGTGTGAAGTCTGCTTCTCCCTCCCCCACTCCCCCTGCTTGTGTTCCTGCTCTTGCTATCTCTCTCTCTCTCTCTCAAATAAATAAAATCTTTAAAAAAAAAAATACATTACATTCTCAAACATCCTAATTTTCTCTAAGACTTGATTGTGTAAAAGCATCTGGTCTCAATTCTAATGGTAGAAAATTATGGAAAAATTATTTTTTTAATGCCAAAATAAAAAGGAACAAGTAAAAGTAATTTCCCAACTCCTCTAATTTCTTGTACTACTAAGAAAAAAATAAAAGACTAATGGTCATTAGGGATCTTTATCAATGTGGAAACCATAGCTGCAAGAGGTTTGCTGATTTCTTTCTAGAAATCTACTTTGAGTTTCCAATTGAAACACTCTTTTCCTTATACTATATTTCCTTCCTCATCACAGAAGTATAAAACAACATCAGACAGCCAGGCCCTAGCTCTCAAATACATATTCTGTACAGAACTCCATTTCTATTAAGTAATATTTTATATATTCTAAGATGCAATGAGGATAACACCTATAAGTTACATACATGATCAGAAACTTAATAAGGCTCTGAAAAATTATCTTATAAAATAGTGATAAAAAGTTAATAATGTAAAACATCTTAATACACTAGTCATGAACACTGAATTAGACCAAAAATTCTTTTAAAAGATGTATTTTTTTTAGAGAGAGCAAACAAGTGGGCATGAAGGACAGATGGAGAGGGATAGAGAAACTCAAGCAGACCTTGCACTGAGCGTGGAGCCCTGACGTAGGGCTTGATCCCACGATCCTGAGATCATGACCTGAGCTGAAGCCATGAGTTGGATGTTTAACTGACTGTGCCACCCAGGTGCACCCCCAAAAATGTTCCTTAAAAAATGCTACACTAACTAATGAGATTGGAAGATAGTACATTACATATAGACAAATCACAAATGAAGTGATACCTATTTTTCCTTTAAACAACAGATAGGCACTGTACAATTAAAGTGAAAAGAATATAGTACAGTATAATTTTGTCTCTGATTAAATTTTGATTATGACATTTATGATTATAACATCTTAATTAAATCTTCAACTAAGAGCTACTCTTCATTTTGTAATATTATGTAACTAAATCACTAAGTGATTTTTCCATCCCAATAAATAATATCTGGTAATAGTTTTAATACCATTTCTAAATGAGTTAATTTTGGGATTCCATTTAAACTTTGGGAAGAAAAAAAATGAATAAAACCCCAAATCCCTGCCTGTAGATTTTGGTGTGGGAGTAAAAAACAGTTAACTATATTTATACTTTGTTATAACATCTGTGAATACAAATAAGGCAAAGTGAAAAGTCAGTAAATGGTTGGAAAATGATTCTATTTCAGGTACTTTTGTCAGCGAAGATGTCTGTTGTTTGAGCTGACACTCATTTACTGCTGTGTTTCCATCACATAAAGCAATCCCTGGCATGTATTAACTCACATTCATTGATAAATGCATATTATGCCACGTGATATGGAAACTAAGCTGGGTTGACACAATTCTTTTCTTTGTATATGAAAACTTTCAATATATCTGAAGTATTTCCTAATATATTAAAACACTTTTAAACTTCATTATAAGAACTACCATATAAGAAAGTCATGGAGAATGACATCACTAAGATGGTGACATAGGTCATTCTTAAACATACGCCCCCTCACAACTATTCATGGACAAGACACAGCTGGGAGAGGGCGCCTGGGTGGCTCAGTTGGTTAAGCGACTGCCTTCGGCTCAGGTCATGATCCTGGAGTCCCGGGATCGAGTCCCGCATCGGGCTCCCTGCTCAGCAGGGAGTCTGCTTCTCCCTCTGCCCCTCCCCCCTCTCATGTGCTCTCTCTCATTCTCTCTCTCTGAAATAAATAAATAAAATCTTAAAAAAAAAAAAAAAAAAGACACAGCTGGGAGAATCCTAGAATATGGGGGTGAGGCTGAAGCAAACCCTGTACTACAGAGCCCAAAACAGATTGCATTGGGAGGGTAAGAGGAAAAACTGCACATTGATGACACTGCCCCTCCCCCAGGCTGGTACAACACCACGCAGATCTCCTCTGAACCTAAAATTCCTCTAGTGAGAATCAGAACCAATGGCGAAATCTAGCCCTACTCCAGTATTGTAGGTCACTTTGTGGAAGCCGCTAGTCTGATCTAACCCCATGGATATCACATAAAAATCTGTGGGGCTCAACCACTGGGAATCAGATTGTGGTGGAGAGGGGAGAAGAGCTTCCAAAAACCTGCACAGTTGGATCTTGGCAGAACAAATTCCTACTTTCAAAGCCTGAGTAGTAGTCCCAACCAGTGGCTTTGCACATCTGTAGAACCACATCAGTGACACAATATGGCCAGGGAATCTGACAGGTGCAGGTCTGCCTGATTTTGGTCCCCAAATGAGGAGTTTTGCTACTCCTGCAAAGTAGTCTGCCCAGGCAGAGAAACTGAAACATAGCCTCACCCACTGTGGACCATAGATCCCAGCCTCATTTCACAGCAAGGACTGCCTGGAAACTACATAACTCAGCACTGAGTGGGCAAAGCTGACTGCCCCCAGAGCAAAGCCAGTACCAGGTGTGCAGGCGTGATTTACAGAAATATTCACTTTATGAGTGTAGCACCTAGCACTTCCTGGCCAGAAAGCCTATTCAGGAAATTTTGGGAGTTGTCTGAAGGGGCCCTGCCAGTCCTACTGAGACAGGAGAATGGAATCTTAGTCCCATGAGCTGGGGAACATGGCCTGAGCCCCATCTGACAAGCAGAGTTGATGAGAACACCTGGAAGCTGCTGCACACTCTGCAATGCTTAAGCAAAGAGGTGGGTGCGTATACCTGATTGCCCCCCAAACAAAGCAGTGTTCTGCCAGGGAATGTGGGGCACAGGTCAGCTTGGGTCAAGACCACAAATAATAAGACTTCCTGATTTGGAGCAGCTTCTGCTGCACCCAGGCAGGAAAACTAATTTGCAGCCCCACTCACTGTGGAATAAAGCCTTCAGCCTGCCCAACCAGGAAACTTTACCAGAGCACAGGGGAAGCTGTATAGCCCATCCAACATCCCTGCTTACACTGGAACTTGAAAAGAGAATATAGCCCATAGCTTCTCTTGTCTGTGGAGCAAAACTGTTGGCTTCACTTGACTAGTTAATTCAGTGCACACACTTGCCTGATTTAGGTCCTCAAACAGTGAGCTGTGCAGGCCCTTGGACTCATCATGCTGTCCTTCCAGAGAAGGAAAGCTAATTCAGACCTTCATAAGGTATTCAGTCCTGATCATCTAGTAAGCCTAACCAGAGAATCCAGGGAACTGTGGAACAAATCCTACTGCTTCAGTTGGACAGAGAACCAAGCCAGAAGTCCTATCCAGCAGTTCTTAACCAGTTTTACACCCCCTTTTACTCCTCACCTTGAACAGTTTCCTCACCTAAAAATAGGTCCTAATAGCAAGCCCATCCTGCCCAATGGCATTCCAGCAGACATGTCCAAAAATACAAACTGGGCTGACTGGTGATGAACCATCTCTGCCAAAATAAGCCTGTGAAGTCTGAAAGAGGAGACCTATTACTCACATGCACAGATTCCAACATGAGCAATCAGGTTGACAAACAAAACAAAACAAAAAACAGGTGAATATGACACCAGCAAAGGAAACTAATAAAGCCACAACTGACCCTAGAGAAGTAAAAATCTATGAATCATTCAAGAATTCAGAATAATCCTCTTAAAGAAGTTTCGTGAACTATAAAGAGCACAAAGACAATTGAATGGAATTAGGAAAACAATTACAAGAACAAAATGAGAGTTCAACAAAGATATAGCATAAAAAGCTAATGAATTCTAGAGCTGAAAAATACCATAAGAAGAATTCAATAAAGAGCTTTCAAAGGCAGTCTCAGCCATGCAGAAGAATAAATCAGCAAACTAGAAGATGGGACATTTGATATTATCCAGAGGAGCAAACAACAAAAGAATTAAAGAATGAGGAATGTCTGTGGTGCTTATGAGACAGTGAAAAGAAACATGTTCACATTATGGAAATTCCAAAAGGAGAAGAGGAATAAAAAAAGGATGCAAAGTATCTTTAACGCAATAATGGGTGAAAACTCCCCAAATCTGGGGAGAGAAAGAGACATCCAGATCCAAGAGGTACAAAGGACCCCAAATAAGTTGATCTTGTATAACACAATATTACATTGTCAAAAGTTAAAGAATTTTTAAGAGCAGCAAAAGTTCTATGCAAGTGAACCACCCCAAGACATTTTTCTTTCTTCCTTACTTTCTTCCTTTCCTTCCTTCCTTTCTTTTTCTCTCTTTCTTTCTCTTTCTCTTTCTTTTTCTTTCTTTCTTTTTCTTCTCTTTCTCTTTCTTTCTTCTCTTTCAGAAATAGAGTTTTATTAAGTGTGAATACAGAAAGAGCTCTCAGGAGTGAGAGGCATCCCAAAAGGGTTGCTGACAATCAGATTTCTTAACAGAAACTTTAGGCCAGGAGAGAATGGGATTGAATACATAAAATATTCAAAGAAAGAAATGTCAAGCAAAAATACTAGGTGAAGCTATCCTTCAGAAACAAATAAAGGATAAAGACTATCCCAAATAAACAAAAGCTGAGAAAATTCATTACCACTAGACCAGTCTTATAGGATATGCTAAAGGGAGTTCTTTGGGTAGAAATAAAAGGTTGTTAATTATCATAAAACCCTAAGGTAACATAAATGTTACTAGTAATGATAAATATACAGCCCAAGTTAGATTCTGTAATATGGTAATAGTGGTACATAACTCACTTGAAACTCTAGTTTTAAAGTTAAACAAATATAGTAAAAATATCCATCATTATAATAATCTGTTATTAGTTGCACAAACTAAAGTTAAGATGTGAAGGAAAGGAGAAGTGTAAAGCTTAAGAATTCTATTAAATTTAGTTATTAGTTTAAAATAGTGTTACAATTTTAAAATATTCTATGTAAGCCTCATGGTAACCACATGGGAAAAACCTATAGCAATTACACAAAAGGACATGATAAAGAAGCCAAACATAATAATACCAAAATACATCAAAACACACACAAAAAGACAGTAGGATAAGAAATAAGGATCAACAAACAAGTAGAAAACAATGAAAACATAGCAATAGTAAGTCCTTAACTATCAATAATTACTTCAAATATAAATGAACTAAATTCTCCAAAAGACACAGAATGGCTAAATGGATATAAAACAAGATCCAACAATTTGCTACCTATAAGAGACTCAGATAGGCCTTAAAGACACAAGCAAACCGGGCACCTGGGTGGCTCAGTTGGTTAAGCGGCTGCCTTCGGCTCAGGTCATGATCCTGGAGTCCCAGGATTGAGTCCCGCATCGGGCTCCCTGCTCAGCAGAGAGTCTGCTTCTCCCTCTGGCCCTCCCCCCTCTCATGCTCTATCTCATTCTCTCTCTCAAATAAATAAATAAATAAAATCTTTAAAAAAAAAAAAAAGACACAAGCAAACCAAGAGTGAAGGGATGAAATAGATATTTTAAGAAAATGATAATTTAAAAAAATGGGTAGCTATACTTAGACATAATGGACTTAAAAATGGAAAAAGATAACGATGTAATGTATGGGGATTAACATAAGAATAAAACAATGGAAAAAGAAAAAGGTCGTTATATTATGATGAAGGGGTCAATACATAAAGAAGATTTAACAATTGTAAATAATTTTGTGCCCAACATTGGAGCACCTAATATATATAAAGCAAAAACTAATGGAATTAAAAGGAGATCTAAACTAATACAGTAATTGGGTACTTTAATATCCTACTCTCTACAATATATAGATCATCCAGACATTCAAAGAAATAGGAGATTTGAACAACACAATAGGCTAAATGGACCTAACAGATATACACAGAACATTCTATCTAACAAAAGTAGAATACAAATTCGAAAGAGCACATGAAACATTTTCTAGGACAAACCATTAGTTAGGCCACAGAATAAGTCAGCAGATTCAAGATGACTGAAATTATATGAAGTAAATATTCTGATCACAATAGTATGAAACTAAACATAACAAGAGGGAACTGGAAAATTCATGAACACATGAAAATTAAGCACTCTGTTGAACGACCAATGGATCAAAGAGAAATTAAAGGAAAAATTATAGAAGTATATTAAGACAGCAAAAAATGGAAAAACTCATAAAACTCATAAAATTTATAGGATGCAGCAAAAGCAAAAGATTTATAGCAATAAACACCTACATTAAGAAGCAAGAAAGATCCCAAATAAACAACCTAACTCTACTCTTTAAGGAACTAGAAAAAGGATAAACTGAGCCAACAGTTAGCAGAAGGAGGGAAATAAGAAAGATTAGAGCAGAAATAAGTAAAACAGAGAACAGGAAAACAATAGAAAAGATTAACCAACCTTAGAGTTGGTTCTTTAAAAAATGGCTGCTGGTAAGATGGAGGAGTAGAATGACGCTGAGCTCACCTCTTGCCACATGGCTGCCTAGTGAGCTCCCACATCGGCATAAATAACCCAGAAAGCAACTGGAAAACTGGTAGAACAGACTCTCCACAGCCCAGCATAGACAAGGGGCCACAGTGAAGCAGATCCACCCGCTCTGATAGCTCTTGGCAAGATCCCATCAAAGCAGTGTTAAATGGCTGGCAGTGTGCGCGCAGCCCAGATAAGAGTCAGCACCACAGAGCAAAATGGAATTAAGTAATATGTCTGATAGAAAATTTAAAGCAATGCTCATAAAGGTACTCATTGGACTTGAGAAAAGAGTGAAGAACCTCCATGACACCCTCCACCAAGAGATAGGAGATGTAAAAAAGAACCAATTAGAGCTATTGTACTCACTAAATGGAAATACAAACAGACCACGGGAATAAATAGCAAACAAGAGGAGGTAGAAGAATGGATCAGCCACCTGGAGGACACAGTAATGGAAAGTAATCAAGCTGAGCAGATGAGAGGGGAAAAAAATACACAAAGTGAGAAGAGACCCAGGGAACTCAGCAACACTGTCAAGCATAGCAGTCGCATGACAGGGATCCCAGAAGAAGAGCGAGAAAAGGGGGAAGAAGGTTTGTCTGAAGAAATAATAGCTAAAAACTTCCTGAATCTGGGGAAGGAAAGAGAAATCCAGATCCAGGAGGCACAGAGAGCCCCCAACAAAACCAACCTAAAGAGCTCTGCACCAAGACACAAAGTAAATAAGATGGCCAAAAGTAGTGATAAAGAGAGAATTTTAAAAGCAGCAAGAGAAAAGAAAGCAATGACATACCAGGGAAATCCCGTATCACTATCAGTGGGTTTTCCAGCAGAAACTCTGCAGGCCAGAAGAGAGTGGAATGATCAATTCCAACTGCTATGAGGAAAAAATCTACAGCCAAGAATACTCTATCAGCCAAAGCTTTCATCTAGAATAAAAGAAGAGATAGCGTGTCCCAGAAAAACAAAAGTTAAAAGCAAAACCAGTCACGTCCCTGTGAACATGATGCCATCGGCCTGTGGGTCCCAAATTCACAGTCCGGCCACCCTCCTGCCTGAGTCAGCATGCACGGCCTGCCACCTGCTCAATGCCAAGTCAACACATTTTCACTTCAGATTGCCAAGGGCTCAAACTGGCACTCTTCCCCTCAAATCCCAGCCCCTGTGCTCAAGTTTGTGCACAAAAGTGGGCATAATTATAACAGCAGAATTAAGCAACCCAAACAGTGACACTATTTCTGTGGAATATAGAATAGATAAAAGGAGTGTGCTAGGCTGAGAACATCCCCAACAAGCACATCAAAGAACAATACATACAGCATGATTCTGGTTAGTAAAAAAACAAAAACAAAAACAAAAACAAAAAACACACAACCTGGGAAGAATAAAACAAGATGAAGTCGGAGAGGGAAACAAACCGTAAGAGACTCTTAAGCATATGAAAGAAACTGAGGGTTGCTGGAGGGGAGGTAGGGGGGAGGGATGGGGTAACTGGGTGATGGGCATGAAGGAGGACGCGTGATGGAATGAGCACTGGGTGTTCTATGCAACTGAACCTCTGAAACTAATAATACACTATATGTTAATTGAATTTAAATAAAAAAGAGGAAACCCCCCAAAAAATAAAATAAAAAATAAAAAAAGGAAACAAAACTGACAAACCTTTACCTAGATTAACTAAAGAAAAAAAAAAGATCCAAATCAACAAAATTATAGATGAAATTGGATGGGAACATTAAAACGGACACCACAGAAATGCAAAAGATTAGAGGAGGTTAGTATTAACAGCTATACTCCAATAAACTGCATAACCTAGAAGAAATGGAAAAATTCATAGAAACGTACAATTTACCAAGCCTGAATCAAAAAGAAATAGAAAGTCCAAATAGACCAATTACTAATAACGTTATCCAATTGGTAATCAAAAATCTTCCAACAAAGAAAAACCCAGGACCAGATGGCTTCACTGACTAATTTTACTGAACACTTAAAGAAGGATAAATACCAATCCTTCACAAATTCTTCCAAGAAATCAAAAAGGGGGAAACACTCCCAAATTCATTTTATGAGGCCTGCATTATCCAAATATCAAAGCAAGAAAAGGACACACCCGAAAAGAAAACTGTAGTTCTGTATATCTGATGCATATGCAAGCTAAAGTTCTCAAAGTATTAGCAAACTGAATTCAGCACATTAAAAAAAATAGTTTACCATGATTGAGTGCTATTTATACCTGGGATGAAGGGATGGTTCAATGTACATGAATTAATGTAATACATCACATTAATTTTAAAAAAGGGAATATCTCAATATGCACAGGAAAAGTATTTGACAAAATTCAATACCCATTCATAATAAAAATCTAACAAATTATGTATAGAAGAAACTTACCTCAACATAATAAAGGCTATATACAACAAGCCAAGAGCTAATATCATATTCAATGATGAAAGGTTGAAAACTTTTCTTTTAAGATCAGGAACAAGACAAGGATGCCCACTTCTTACTGCCTGTATTCAATATAGTATTGGAAGTCCTTCCCAGAGCAATCAGGCAAGAAACAGAGATATAAGGCATCAGAATTAGAAAGAAATAAGTGAAAATGTCTATTTACAGATGACATGATTTTATATCGAGAAAATCCTAAGATTCCACCCAAAACTGATAGATCTAATCAATTAAATCAGTAATAATGCAAGATACAAAGCTAATATACACAAATAAGTAGCATTTCTATACAATGAATTATCTGGAAAAAACAAAATGATACCATTTACAGTAGCAACAAAAACAATACTTAGGAATTAACCGAGTTGGTGAAAAATTTTTACTCTGAAAACATTGATGAAACCCGTAATTGATGAAATACATCAAAGAAGGCACAAATAGAAAGGCACCCCATATTCATGGATGAGAAGAATCAGTACTATTAAAATGTCAATACTACCCAAAGCCATTTATAGTTTCAGTGCAATTCCTATCAAGATTCCAAAGGCAGTTTTTATAGAAATAGAGAACACAATTCTAAAATTTATATGGAACCACAAAAGACCGTGAATGGCCAAAGGAATCCTAAGAAAAACAAAGTGGAAGGCATCACACTTCCTGATTCCAAGCTATACTGTCATGCTATAGTAATCCAAACAGTATGGTGCTGTCATAAAGGCAGCAAAACCGAGGATTGGAACAGAATTGAGAGCCCAGAAATACACTCGAGTACATTTGGTCAACTAATATTTGACAAGTGAGCTAAGAATACTCAATAGAGAAAAGATTGTTTCTTCAATAAAGGCTGTTTGGAAAATTGGACATTCACATGAAAAAGAATGAAAACAGACCCCTATCCAATAGCACTCAGAAAAATTAACTTAAAACAGATAAAAGACTTAAAATAAGACCTGAAACCCTGAAATTCTTAGATGAAAACCTAAAAAAAAAAAAAAAAAACTCCTTGACATTGGTCTTTTTAATGATTTTTTTATATGACACCCAAAGCACAAGCAATAAAAAAAAAAAAAAGCATGACTACAACAAACAAGTGGGACTGTCCAGAAAAAAATCAACAAAGTCAAAAGACCACCTATAAATAAGAAAAATATTTGCAAACTATATATATGACAAGGGGTTAATTTCCAAAATATATAAATAATTCCTACAACTCAATAGCAAAACAAACAAAACTAGGAATCCAACTAAAGCTAGGCAAAGACCTGAATAGACACTTTTCAAAGAAGATCTATGCATGTCCAACAAGTATACAAAAAGATGCTCAACCTCACTAGTCATTAAGAAAATGCAAGGCAAAACCACAATGAGATAAACCTCATGCCTTTAAAAAAAACAGCTATTATCAAAAAGGCAAAAAATAACAAATGGTGGCAAGGTTATGAAGAAAAGTTTACTCTTACGCACTATTAGTGGGATTATAAGCTGGCACAGCCACTATGGAAATCATTATGGAGAATTTTTAAAATATTGAAAGTAGAACTATCATATGACACAGCAACTCCACATCTGGGACTATTTCAAAAGATATGTGCACTCCCATGTTCATAGGAGCATTATTTACAATAGCCAAGACATGGAAGCAACCTAAGTGTCCCTCGATAGATAAAGAAGTTGTATCTATATACAATGGGATATTATTCAGCCATAACAAAAGAGGACATCCTGCCATTTGTGACAATGCAGATGGACTTGAGGGCATTATGCTAAGTGAGGTAAGTCAGAGAAAGATATTTTATCATCTCACTTATATGTACATTACAAAAAAAAAAACCTGAATTCATAGAAAAGATCAGATTTGTGGTTACCAGAGGCATAAGTTTCATGGGAGGGAGAAGTGAAGGAAGGTGGTAAAAAGGTACAAAATTCCAGTTAAAGGTCAATCAATCCTACAGATGTACGACATGATGACTATAGTTAACACTGCTGTATAACATCTGTGAAAGTTACTGAGTCCTCACCACAAAGAAAAAAAAAATATGTATCTATAGCAGATGGTTGATGCTAACTAAACTTATTGCTATAATCACTTCACAACATAAATCTGTTATGCTGTACACCTCAAACTGCCACAGTGCTATATGTCAATTACATTTCAATTAAACTGGAAAAAAAAAAGTCATGGTTGGTGACCACAATGTCAAACATGACTGAGCATGAAGAAGGGAATTGTGTTCACCCAGGTTTAAGGTTCTATAGTCACAGAATGGTGAGGTCTTGAAATTTGTTACAATGTAAGCAAAAATATATAAAACAGCAAGAAAAGAGAGCAAATAAAAACCTGTAATGTACCAACATTTCAAGTGACTAGATGGCATTTTTTTTTCCAGACTCAATATCTTAAAATGGGGTTATGCAATAGTCCCTTTAATGTGTGCAATAGATACTGAATCAGTGGTATTGCTAATGCTAGTACAGTCTTAATGATAACCACTGTTTATTGACTGCCTATTTTATCTGTCACTTTTCATGAATTCAGATGTATTAACTCATTCATTATTGCTTTAACAACCCTATTATTCAGTACTTTTATTAACCACATTCTACAACTGAGGAAACTGAAGCTCCAAGACATTGGTAACTTTCTAAAATCACACAACTCATCAGTGGTCCTATCATGAGTCAAACTCATGAAATTGGGCTCCAGAGCCTGAGGTCCTGATGTCTTTGTTATACCATCTTATATGTATGCATCTCTTCAGTGTGTTATATACACACACACACATATATATATATATATATAAACTTTAACTCTTTTGCATACTTAACATCATTATTAATCATGGAATCATCCATGCCTTTAGGAAATGCATATTGTGTCTTTCAGCATGCCAGGGACTATTAGAGAGGCTGAGTATAAAGTGGTGGAGAAGATCATTAAATTCTAACACTTGTTAGAATCATAATACAGACTTTATTTAGGATTATTGTAATAGTGGTCAAACATCAAGGTAGGGGGGAAGTCTGCTAAGCTGGCCTAGCAGAATTCTTACTAAAACTGGAGGAGACAGGTGAAGACAAGGTCTCAAGATGAGGCCTAGTCAAAAAGAGTGCTCAGAGGACACTGACTACACTTTGGTCATGGAGAGAGTTTTTGTTAAGACAAACGAGGGAGCTACCCTTTGGAGCTCAAAATCTAGTAGAGAGTGACAGTAAACAATTTATCAAAGGGATAAATATGGCAATTTCTGTTCCTATTAAAGAATAAAAAGAAAATAAGGCAGGCCTTGGAGAGTTACTGAGGAGTTGTTAATATGAGGTGCAGGTTTAAATAAGCTAGTGATCGAGGAAGGCCATTTTGAGGATTTGATATTTGAACTCAAATAATAATCCTCCACTCAGCTATCAAGTTATTTTTGGATCCTTGTCCTGTGAATTGCTACATTGTAGATGTTTCCTTATAATGTTCCACTATACTGTAAATTTAAATATATACATATATTTCTCCCCAAAGACTGTGGAATCATAGAGTGTGATAGTTTTATTTATTACAATATATCCAACTCAAAGTTGTACCTAAAAGAATGGTGAGGGCTTCATAAATACTTTTTCCACACCATATATAAAATAATTTTTATATATATGCAACTATTCTCTGTAAACATGCCAACCTATCACAAAACATTGTTGTATAAAAAATAATTTTCTACTTCTATTTTTGTAATTTTGCTTAATTCTGTTCCTTTAAAAAGCAATACAAATTATATTTAAAATCCTTAGTGATAAATGTCTGATCTTCCTCTAATATATCAAGAGAAGATTCATCATACGGTAGGGAAAGACAAAGAAAACTTAGAACATTTTCCTCATGGAAACCTTAAAGAATCCATCAGAATTTTGGTTTTATCAGATGTTTTTCTCAATTTTTTCTTGTATGTTACATTACCTGAGAGAGAAAAAAAAAATTAAAGGGAGCTCTTTGTCCTGACCTATACTAATGAGAACCTGTTTTCTCTGCATCTGTATCGCCCCCCACCACAGGCTTATTTATCTATTTTTATACATTTCAAAACACTTTTCCAACCCCCAAGTTATAAAGCAATGCCATCTAAAAGTTTGTATATAAAAGAAAAATTCAATTATAATAGAGCATTTTATTTTGAAATTGGATTAATAAAAGGACTCTGAAGAGGATAAGAGCTGAAAGAAAAACCAAGTAATGCTAGATCTTACTTATACAATATACTCACCTAAGAAATAAGTTATGGAAGATGACTTGAAATCACATTATCTATTCACAAGCTAAATGTCAATATGTCACCTGGGTGAACAAAGATAAGGGGAGAGATATTTTAAGAAAAAAAGTAAATATTAAAAGCTCTTCATTATGTTTTGTGATAGGTTGGCATGTTTACAGAGAATAGTTGCATAGTGATGTATAGGATCTATTACTTTCCTTGGTGTTATTATTCAAAGTTATTTTTTTAAATAAAGTTACTTTTGTAAAAAAAAATTTCTTCAAAACACTGCTATCAAATATTGGATTTTTAAAAACAATTTTAGATTAATTAATACATTTTCTGTTGTAAATGTGAATATTTCAAATTATTTTTTCATTTTCTCATACGGGCTTCTTTAAATGTTCTTCCACAGACCCAAAAAGATAAAGTTACTGATTAAAATGTTTAAATCTAACACTGAGAGTAACAGTGTTCAGTAAGAAATGAAATGGAAGAACCATTACTGCTCAAACACCAGCTTTTTTTTTTTTTTTGAGAGGGGGGAGAGGGAGAGGAAGAGGAAGAGCAGGCTCCATGTCCAGCGCAGAGCCCATAGCCCATTGAGGGGCTTGATCTGATGACCCTGAGACCATGACCTGAGCCAAAATCAAGTCAGATGCTTAAACGACTGTTTAAGCAGGCACCAAACACTAGCTTTTGACAATTAGAATACCTGTTTCTTTTTATATCAATCTACTTTAAATGATTTCTGACTCTTGAGAACATATTCTAAGTAATATAATGAAAATTCAACTAAAGTGAAAAATGACATGAAAATATGTATAAGATATGGCATGAATTATATATAAAGGAAAAGTATGTATGTACAAAGGTGTGTGCATATACACACTAAAAATGTTAATTGTAACAAGTAGAATATTTTAAATTTGGTATTTGTTTTTCAAATGACATTGGGTTATCAATGAAACTTGCAATAGTTGAAACTTACTTTTGACTTAGAAACTACGTAATTATAGATTTAATAAGCACTAAACTTCATAACCTTCACTTGTTTTATGTTAGCATGAATTATAAGTGTTAAATGATGGCATTTCTAAATAGATGTTGTGGGGCACCTGGGTGGTGTAGTTGGTTAAGTGACTGACTCTTGGTTTCAGCTCATCATCTCAGGGTCCTGGGATTGAACTGTGTCATGCTCTGTGCTCTGCACATAGTCTGCTTGAATCTATCTCCCTCTGTCCCTCCTCCCCACATGTGCATGCGCTCTCTCTCTCTCAAATGAATAAATCTTTAAAAAATAAATACATGTTGTATCCATACTATATAAGCCAAGATAATTAATTGTATCTGTTAGATAAGAAGCCAGTTCAGTCCCAGCTTTCAGAGTTAATGATTTCAAAGATTATCAGAAAATAAATAATCTTAACACTATATGAAAAGAAGAAATGCAACATGTTTTTCAGTGGCAGTACAAAAATTAAAGAAAGAAAAAAGAAGCCTGGAAAAAATATTTCTAGATTCTACTGATGTTATATGACATCATCTATAATTTAGCCACAATTATTAATGTGATAGGTGGTAATCTTGATAATTCTCATCTACAAAAAAAAATTCAAGTAACAACTTGCAAATTTTATAAATTTAATTTCTATATGAAGAAGCTACGTGCATTGAACATTTCTGAGTTTTGAATCCTTTTATCTTATTGGATTGTCATTTATTTTTAGCTATACATTTAGAAAATAAATTTTTAGAAGTAGCAAGTGATAAATAATTGCAAATGAATATCATCACATGCTGTATTTTGAGTAATAATTAAATAAAAATATCATGATCTTGATTTTCTTTAAAGTCTCTTTTGTTCACTTCAATATACCTCTTGAGAATGGTTTTTTTTTTTTTTCAAAGATTTTTATTTATTTATTTGACAGAGAAAGAGATAGCGAGAGCAGGAACACAAGCAGGGGGAGTGGGAGAGGGAGAAGCAGGCTTCGTGCCGAGCAGGGAGCCCGATGTGGGGCTCGATCCCAGGACCCTGGGATCATGACCTGAGCCGAAGGCAGACACTTAACGACTGAGCCACCCAGGCGCCCGAGAATGGTTTCTTAGATATTGTATTAATTACTAGGGTTTCTAAAACAAAATTCGGAAACTTATTTTTTCATAGTCCTGAAGTCTAAAAGTCCAAGATCAGTGTTCTGGCCAGATAGATTCCTAGTAAGAACACTTCCTCACCTGTAATAGCTGCCTTCTTGCTATTTCTTTGTTCTGTGTGTGTGTGTGTGTGTGTGTTTTGTTTGTTTTTGTTTATTTTTTGTGCAGGTGCACAGAGAGAGAAATTACAAGAGTGAGCTCTGATGTCTTTTTTTTTTTTGTTTTAATGTAGTGTTCCATGATTCATTGTTTGCGTATAACACCCAGTGCTCCATGCAGAATGTGCCCTCTTTAATACCCATGTCTCTTCTTATGAGGACATTAGTCCAATTAGATTAAGGCTCCACCCTTATGACCACACTTAACCTTAATTACTTCTTTAGAGACCCCATCTCCAAATATAGCCACATTGGGGTTAGGGCTTCAACTTAATTTTGAGGGACACAAATATTCAATCCACATATGTGTATTATCCTCTCTGAGTCATTTTGCCATTAATCTAGCCTAGAGTGGATAATTTAAGAAGAAGTGAGCTCATTTTTCACATTGAAACCTTTAAATATTGACATACACAGTTCTGAAAATAATTTCTAGAGTTTCATGGTAGCTGCTTAAATCGAACTTACTCTACATATCCATCCCTCAAAGTATCTAAACTTGAGAGCAATACAAGTAAGTGCACACATGAATTATAACTTCATCAATAGTAGAGACAGAATACCAAAAACTTCAAATTACCTATATATGGAAGAATAACGCTAAATTCTAATAGAGCTTCTAGTCTTACTGCAAGGCAGATGGGGAAAGGGAGGCTTAAGAGGCTCAGTTTTTAAAGGGGAGGAGGTAGGTTTAAGGTTGGAGAGTGAATTCAAAAAAACCCAGAAAACCCACCTCCAGTAAGACAAAGATGAGGATTAAAGGTCAGATGAAGATGATAGGACTTGGTAGAAGAAAAGGGCTTCAAAGTGCCCAAGAATGAAAGTAGTAGCCTGATAGAAACTTTTATTCTGGGGAATAATTACATAAGTAGAAAAAGAATGACAATGAAGGATGAAGAGAATGTAAGCATTCTGCAGAAATATAAAAGAAATAGAATACAGGCCAAGCCATTCTTTCACTATTTACCACTGAAGTTGAACATGAAAGACTGTCCCCAAAAAGCATAGGGACAGAAAAAAAGCAAATGGGATTCCAGAGTAATCTACTTAAAAACAGAAAATGCAAATCATAACATTTTTGTCGATGAAAACAAGTAGAATAATATATAATATATAATTATATATAATAGATATTACTATGCTATATATAATGCATATGTATTCATATATAATATAAAATACATATGTAATATGCATAATAGATGATATACAGAAAGATTATATGGCCACATTTTGCTCATTGGTTGTGTAATATCCATACAAAAATCGCTTTTACACAATACACTTTAATCTGTTCCTTCTTTTAAGCACATATATGATAGAAGTATTTCCAACTATATGAATTGTAAAATAAATCAAAGTTAAAATAAGTAAATAAAACCTAAGAGATTCTATACTAACTACTGATGATAAAATTTCATTAGCTGAATTATGAGATTAATTAATCCCTCTACATTCCAAGATATGAAGAAATTACTTAAAATACAAAAGTAAATGATACAACTCAAAATTATGCTACACTATTATAATCCTTACTTGTATTTTAAGAACTCTTTGAAAGTGATCCAACTCCTTAGTTAACAACGGCATTTTAAAATATCCTATTTTACCTTTCATCCATTTCAACACTCTTGGCATCTCTGCCTGAGTTTCTCTTTTCATCTGTTTCCCTTTCTGAAACAAAATACAAAAAACACTGTCTTTTCATCCCACACTTTTAGTACTGTAACTCCTCTATTCCTTCCTATAAGCATGATGATGTAGAATTGCTTTTGAACTTGGGGCTAAGCCCTCCTCCTTTCCTATTAACCCTAAAATTCTGTCACTTTATCTTCTTTGCCCTGATTTTTCCTTTTTAAAACCTATATCCCCTCAAATCCCTATCTAACTCAAAATAGACTTTTGGGGGGAGTTGGAAAAGGGCAGTCAGGCAGAGGTATGGAGGGACATAGGATGGGTGGAGTTGTAGAGAAAGTAGGCACTGACAGAAATAGCAAAGTAACTGACAGGAGAATGTTATCGAGAGCTTATATGCTTATGTGCTTTCTTTCTTTTGGAAAGAAAAGAAAAAAAAGGAAGTTAGCTTTGACTATATATAGAAATGAGTTTCTTCTGCCTTACATGTAAGACGTTAGCCTTGTCAGTGCTGAAGTAGTTTTTATTATATCAAATTAACAGAAATTAATGTCTAATAGTACTGAAATCTTACATATTAACTAGGAGAGAAGATCTGCCATCTATTACTTCAGGAATTTTCAGAGATACAATTGATTGATAAATTGCATTTTCTGTTGGAAACACATAAGCACTATAGAAAGAATAAGAACAAGCAGCTAGAGCAAGGTCGTAAGGTGAGAGCTTGCCTAAAGTGTTCAAGGAAGAATAGGGAGGTTATGAGGCTTGAATGAGTGAGTGAATGGAGACACTAGAATAGGTCAGGGTTTCAGGTAGAGGCAGACAGTATGAAGCCTGTAGGCCACTATATGGACTTTGGCTTTTAGTCTCAGTGAAGAGGAATCATTGCAGTTCTAAGCAGAGGACCGGCAAACTGGTATTAAAAAACAAAAAAACACCCTAACATTTTGAGAAGAAACAGAGAGTAGATGTAATAGCAGCAAGATCTGTTAAGAAACTCTTACAGTAACTCCAATCAGTAAATTGGAGTGACAACAATAGAGGTAGTAAACAGTGATCAGATAATGTTGGATTCAGTGGCAACAAATATTTCTGATGTATTTGGTAAGTGGTATGGAAAAGAGTAGTTGAAAATGGCTCTGTTTGTGTGTGTATCTGGAAAACTGTAGATTCCAATGGAGGTGGGTAAGGTGTCATGTGAAAAATGTTTTGGGGAGAAATCATAGGTTTAGTTTTGGGTATGATAAATTTGAATGTCTATTTCACAGTCTAGAAGAGATGTCAAATAGTTTGCCATATGTGTATGAAGTTCAAGAGAGACATTTTGGCAAAGGATATAAATTTAGGAGTCTGTCAGCACATATTTTGAAGATATGGGGCTGGTTGAGATCAAATAAGGGAATGGAGAAAGACTGAGACATGAGGCACCTCAACATTAAAAGATCGGGAATATCTAAGGTTTCTCTGCCAGATGTCATCTTCACAAGGCAGGAAGGGATGGCAAGCTTGGTCCAGAGGCTGTGCATACTGGGTCTGACCCTCTCAGGTGTGTGAGGTACAATCTGCTGAATCACCACTTACAAACAGGAATCCAGTTATTGGAGTGTTCCTACAAAAGTACCCTATGCAGGATCTGCAAAACCTCAGAAAATATTAGATTTCTGCATTGTATGAAAAATATCTGGAGACTGCAGGAGAAGAGTTGTATATCCTACAAGTAAAGAATATAAAAAGGCAGTCAAAGACCTTAATGGGACCTTTTTGCCCAGAAGATTTTTATCCTACAGAACTGATGTTATGCCAAGAAAGAGAAATATGTTTCAATATGTCCTTAAAGAATTTTTCAAAATGGAGACTATTTCACCATGTGATGTGTTCTTGACTAGTGGGGAGTTATGACTAAATGTGAAACATATGGAAGTATGTTCCAGCATTTTGGTAGTGAATTTTGGTAGTGAACTGCTGAACACATTTGGAAACACTGATATCTAATTTTCTTTATTTATTTGACAGAGAGAGGCAGAGAGCACAAGCAGGGGGAGCAGCAAGCAGAGGGAGAGGGAGAAGCAGACTCCCCACCGAGCAGGGAACCTGATGCAGGGCTCAATCCCATGACCCTAGGATCATGACCAGAGCCGAAGGCAGACGCCCAACTGACTGAGCCATCCAGGCACCTCTGACATCTAATTTTCATGGATGGATCATATCACTGAAAAATTTTATAAATGGTCAAGGGTTGAATATATTTCCTATTTTACCTTTAAATATGGATGCTAAGATGGAATGTATTTTTAAGTGAATTATACAAATGCCAGTAAATGATGTCCAGTGGCATACAGAGAAAGCATGTTATGAGTGAGTAAAGTTCAAATATATTTGCCGCTCATAAAATGTTTCAAGAACATGATTTTATTGTTGGTGAAGCTTGGGAAAATTGATTGATTTGGTAACAAAAATCAAGGCATTCAAACCCTAATTTATCAATTCAGTCCAGTTTATACTGGGAATAGTTCTGGCATATATTTGATTGAATGACTTTGATGTGCTAATGGAGCAACTCTGAATAACTTCATGATCATAATGTTACAAAATTAACTTTTTATTTAGGGCAATGACAGAAAGTCATAGAAATTCCTTTTCTAAGATAACATTTAGTTTTTAATTCCTCATTTGCCTTGACATATTTTTATTCAATAACTGTCATTTTTGACATATTAATTATATAAATATTCACAGGATACTTCATGAAAATGAATTATATTAACATATCAGAAAAATATATATTTATAGAAAATACACAAAAAAATGAAATATATCTGGGCAAAGGGGAGAATCCATAGGAGATGGAGATAGAGTGAACACTTAGACAAAGTGAAGCCAAGTGGGGAAATAGATGAAAGAGGAGGGAATGCTCAACTATGTTGAGTGCTGCCTGTAGTTTAAATAATCCATGAACTGAAAATTGATTAGTGGATTTTCTAAAATAGAGATAATTGCTGACCTTCACAAGAATAGTCTCTGTAGACTGATGAAGGAAATTGTGTTTGAGAGCATGAGATCAGAGGAACCGATGAAGAATGTATAAAAAACTCACCTGAAGAGTGTGCTAAAAAACCCAGAAAACTGCACAATAACTGACAGGAGAATGTTATCAAGAGCTTATGTGCTGGAGTGCCTGAGTGGCTCAGTCAGTTAAGCATCTGCCTTCGGGTCAGATCATGATCTCAGAGTCCTGGGATCGAGCCCCACTTCAGGCTCCCTGCTCAGTGGGGAGTCTGCTTCTCCCTCTGCCCCTCCATTCATACTCTCTTTCTCAAATAAATAAAATCTTAAAAAAAGAGCTTATGTTCTTATATGGTAGAAAATGAAAATTTCATATTATAGTAAAGATAAGGAAAAAGTCCTAAAGCATTGTCTTTAAATAGCTAAGAGAAGATCAACTCTCATGTACAAGTAGATATTTTTTCATTAGAGAATGATAATTGCATGTGCAGTGAAAGGCTATAAAGCAGGGAACAGAGTTGCCCATCTGGTAATTGGATAGTTGTAGTTATTAGAGTCTGCAAAAATTCTTATGGCTTCAGTTTTCTCAGTGAAGTAGGAAGAAAAGCAATTGGTGAGTGACAATAATAAAACAGCTAATGTGGTGTGAGTGGAGAGGAGGAAGTATAAAATGATCATGTAAGAGAGTGGTACAGCGAGTGGACTAGCTTCCTGGATGCCTGCTGTGCAGTTTAAAGGGTCTACTTGGTGTTTGTAGGCAAGAAATTAAAATAAGAATTTTTAGTGTGGCTTTATGTTTTTCTCCCACCACATTTTGCCAAAAAGGTAGATGGGCATAGAATATGGATGATGGTAGTGGAAGTACTTCTCAAAATAACTCCACAATTTATAATTAATACTACTTGGTAAACACTATTTAAATCCTAGGTCTGAGGAAAAGAAAGTGATTGAGGGTGATAGCAAGACTAGTGGCTTTGGTTTCATGTAAATCAATTCATATTTCTAAGAAACAGAAAGGGGCAGAGGTTTAGAAAAACAGGATAATAAAGATGGCATATTAGACATTTGCCTGTGGAATCTCACAGCATACAGGCTTAGGGGACAATAAGACATAACGATCTGGGGTCCAGGACTCAGGAAAGCATTATGCACTAGAAATGGAAACGGGAAAAATATTAGCACATAGAAGGCAATTTAATCCATTGGAAAGAATTATATGATCCAAGAGGTCCATCTAGAATTAGAAGACAATGACCTATCAAGCTTAGCAGAACATAGATATTTATGAAATTGTCAAATAAGCAGCTATCATAGGACACTAAAAAATTCTGAGAGCTAGGAGGGAAATTCTAAACACATAGGAAGTGACTGCTTCAAAAATTTAGAGTATAATAAGGCAATATCAAGATCAATGGGTGGAAATAGATGGCCCGATGTGCCCCAAAGTGTACAGAATGTTCCAGGTCATTAACATATTTAGAGGTTATGAAATGTGCAAAATGTTAATTGCATAAGGCTAATACCATGTAGCCATATTAGTAGCCAGATGCTATGATTAAAAAAAACCCAAAATTTAAATATTTAGATCCTTGTTATTCATGGAATGCCTAAAGTATTAGTTTTTTTAGTAACATATTCCTTGAAAAGTTTAAGGGGATTTAATACTTTTTTTTGTAATTTTTTAAATTAAATCTTGAGATCTTGGATATGAATGCGGGACTACTAATAGAATTTATCTTAATGAAGGATGGTAATTTATCAATATTTTTAGATCACAGGCTAACTTTATATGTAGTTTAACTTTCTGAAATTAAAATAATCTTATTTAAAAAAACCAGATTTCTGCAATTTCCAAATGGAGTAATAAATTGTTATTGTCAGATTTTGTACTCCTTCAAGGGAAAAAAATACTATCATTCAATTTCATGCATTTAAAGTTTTCCCAAAAGTCCTGTCATTTGTTGATATTTTTCAATGAACTATGAATTTGATTCTTCTCTCAGTTTGGTCTTTATTTGAGAACTTAAAATCCAAGTTAAATTTTAAATAGTGAATAGTTTCTGAAATAGTCCTTCTGAGAAAGCTCAAAGTATCTCATTTTTTTTGGTTATTTTCTCAGATCAGCTATATGTTAAATATATCTTTTTTAAAATAGTTCACAGTTATAAGTGAAATAATGATGGAAAAGACATTATAATCATAGCTAAGAAATGAAAATTTGGTCCTTTATATTAGTTTTAACTATTATTAGTTCATTATTACACAGTGCTTTACCTCCAAGTCTCCCTGTGAATCAGGTTACCGGGACATTAATGAGAGGCCTATGAAAGGAATGTTATATACTTGCAAATGCTGAAATATGCACATTCCACATACTTTTCTGCTAAATGAAATATTCCAAAGACAAATCAGCAGAAATCATGAGCTGCCATCTTTATGCCTATTAATTCTCACTCCCCATATTTCACTAACAGCACATCTTTGAAACATTGATAGATCCAAGGAGGATTAACCTGCATTCACACTTTTGTGTAACTTTAATAATTAGATTTATAACTTGTGAATATTAAGGACAAACAGAATTGAGAATCTTGATTTTGGAAGAGACTTGATGTAAAAAGTTTTAGATACAAACTTTTCAGTCCTTTGAAAAGAGAATGAGTGGAGGGGCGCCTGGGTGGCTCAGTCGTTAAGCGTCTGCCTTCGGCTCAGGTCATGATTTCAGGTCCTGGGATTAAGCCCCGCATCGGGCTCCCTGCTCCGCGGGAAGCCTGCTTCTCCCTCTCCCACTCCCCCTGCTTGTGTTCCCTCTCTCTCTGTGTCTCTCTCTCTGTCAAATAAATAAATAAAATCTTTAAAAAAAAAAAAAAATGAGTGGAGTAAGTTTGTGGATGTGAAATGATGAATTTTATTAGAAAGCAACATGCTTTCAAGATCATAGATGCAACAGAAGCTTGGGAGAATGTGAGTAAAGGGGTTGAAATACCACAAAATAAAATCTTACTCATTTTGATCCAGGCTCTTTTAGCAGGTATTTACATGTGCCAGTCATTTTATAACTTCTAATGAAATAGATGCTGACGTGTCCTTGCACCAAGGTATCAAATACACAGACCTCAATGTCTTCTAGTTAAATTCAACATGCTCATTACAGACTAATCAAATTTCTCTCTGAAGTTATTCGATTTCTGCTCAATCCTTAACTAAAACCACTCTTTCTCCTCAAATGGCAGGAAGATAGAAATTCAGTGGAGGATGAGAGAGAACAGCTTCATGAACTAGCTTCCAACTCATTTCTTAATGTCATACTAATAATTACATAATATGTGGGAAATTCCAGAGTGACATCACCAGAATTGGTAGTACTTGTGTAATCTAAACATAAGTAATGAATTTAAGTTTGTGTATTTATTAGATGAAGAGCTAAATTATGTATTAAATTAAAAGGAGTCTACAAAATAATTAAAATGGCATCACATTGTTTTTTTAAGTGGGTTTTTAATTATTATTTAATACTCATCTTGAAGAGAAAGCTGCAACTAATATTGAATTATTTTACAGATACTTTTGACAAACTTTTGAATTTAAATATGCTAAATTGAATTATATTATTTTCACAAATGTCAAATCAATTTTGTATCAATTGGTCATCATCATTTATAGGGCAATTTCTACAGCGATTTTTTTATCTGATATAGACACATCAAATTCCATGCTAAGAAAGCACTGTCTATAAACAATCTGTTGTTAATTTGAGTCCAGTTTGTTTATTACAGTGGACCAGAGTGGAAGAAGTCTTATTTTCAAAGATTTGTCATTCTCCATTCCAACGTGTTTTTGTTACATTCCATTTCAGCTGGGTCAACTACTTCCTACAGCTGGCTGGATTTTAGTTAGAAATCCAAGGAAATTTAAGGGGAGCAGAATGAGAAAACAACTGAAAGGGTATAGATAAAACATACCAACAGCAGACTTAGAGAACTCCCTAATGAATGTTTGACATTTTCAGATTACTCTATGACATTGATGAGGATAGAAATTATGCCACTGATTGAAATAAATTCAGTGAAAAAACTAATCTCTACTTAATATATAACCTGAAGGGAAGGTTTTGAATTACCAATGTTAAAATTGATTTTCAAACTTGAAAACTTTTAAAAAGATTAGATAAAAAGCTCATACTTAGATGTTTGGGTTTATATACTTACTTATCCCAGGAATTATTAGTTAATTTTTAGTTAAAAATTTGTAGAAATATTTGCCAGGAAATCAAGTTCCACATCTGCCATTAGTAAAATTCTTTACCTATTAAAAAATATCACAACTATAGCTACCTATTGCAATCAATATATCATATCTCTGGGGGCATTAAAATAAATTAAGTCTTGTCATGAAAGGTGGACAAAAATCTTGTCCATTTATTTTTGTTATCTTTATTATATTCTAAACAACTTTGAAATATTCCTCTGGGCTAATATTAATATAAATTAATTGAGGGCTTGCATTGAGGTTAACTGCCCTTCTGAATTCAATCATTTCTTTCCTGAAAAATGTTGAGATGACCTGAAAGTTTAGTGTCATAGCAGGAAAAGACATCATTGTCCAACTTGAGGAAATTTTAAGAAAAAACAAATAGGTTGTGTGTTGGCCTATATGCATACAGCAATTTTTCTTTCAGTTTCTATGGGATTGTTTTGCACTTAATTACATATGCTAATGGAGGCAGATAATAGGAAAGAATTACTGCATATGCCTGGGGAAAGTTTTTATATTTGAACCAATAATGTATGAGCAAATTCTTTTTCCACATCTCCAGAGACTCCATTACTTATCTTTTCATCTTTACTAATCCAATAGAAGTCATAAAAGTCATATCTCATTGTTTCAATTTTCAGAGTACCTTTCACATATACTCTAGCCATTTAAATTTTCATGTGAGAGAATTATATATTTCTAACCTTTTTTGGTCAATTTTTCTAATGGGTTGTCTAAATTTCTACAAATTTTAAATAAATTGTGTATTTTACAAACATTGATCCTCTAGTTTATGATTTTGAATAGACCACATCAACAGATGAAGGGAGAAGTGGACACTTCTGGTGGAATTCTACATTTCTAATATCTATTAAGATATAAAATGCATACCAGACTCAGACATATTGTTCAGATAAACAAATGAGTTAAATTTATATAAAGAACATGATTCTTGAAGAAAACTGCCCAGATTCACACACCAGCTCTATTAACTAAAGGTTGTTAGGTAAGTTTCTTTTTTTCTTTTTCCTTCAGTTTCATCATCATTTGTTTTCGTTGAGTATTTTTATTTACTTGTTTGGTGTGTAGAAGTTGCTGGATGGGATAAGATTGCATAAAGATGAGTGGCTATTATTACATATTTTCTTCATCTACTTTTGCATTTCATTTTGTTTGTGGTGAGCATGTTACTTTTAAAAATTTAAGAATTACAATTCTAGGTTTTACATGATATAGTTATATTGCTAAATTCTATTTTTGTGTCTATTGTATTTACAAAATACATATTTATTCAAACAGTTTAAAAATCCAATGTATTTGTAAATCATTTTATTGCTTTATTGAAGTACTCCATTGAAAATACTTATCTTTATGACCTATTCAGTGTTAGATAAATCTTTCAGATTACTCATTCAACACTTCGTCTGAGAATGGAGGGTATAATCAGTGTCTTATTGTGGCCTGTCATAGTAAACAGTCAAGATTTGGATACCTAATTCCATGAGCAAAAAGTATATGTTAGGTTAATACCTTGGTCAAACAAAGGTATGAGCATGCCAAAGTCTTCATCTGCCAAAAATATTTATTGACCTGATCCTCACTCTCTGGCAGTAAGGACCATCACTGTTTTTGGTTTTGGTTTTGGTTTTTCCTATACATCTTTTTCTATACAATGATAAGACTTTGTGAAATCTTATACAAGCTATCCTATATCAGATTATATATCATATATATATTATGTATGTTTTCATTACTTGCCTGTACATATCTGCTTCAATTTGACAATTTTAGCAACTTTGCCTAAAGCCAATCAAAGGCTTTCTATCTTTTTGCATGCATGAAATAAACTCTAACCCCTCATATATGGCAACACATATTTTATATTACTGAAGTATTCTTTTAAGCCTGTTTTTCTTGGAAAAATGCCTTAGCCTTTCTATCTCATTAGATTTCTAGTCAAATCAATTAGATTCATTTCAAGCAACACTTTAAAAATACCACATGTCAAAAATATATAGTCAGCTTTTTGTGAAGATGAATGGAATGAACCCTGTTATCCTCAAGTAATATAATTCATAAAGTAATGCATTAATTTATTTTGGCATCCACAGAACACTCCATTTGAATTCATGTACCAATAGGCTAATAATTTCATGAAATTTTATGAAGATTCAAATCAATTGAAAAAATAAACCTAAGTCATATCAGTAAGAGAAAGAGTTGTTTGCAATCAATAGACAAGAAATCTGGTTTATGATTTATGAGCATCTGGGTGGCTCAGTCGGTTAAGCATCTGCCTTCGGCTCAGGTCATGATCCCGGGGTCCTGGGATCAAGCCCCACATCAAGCTCCCTGCTCAGCGGGGAGCCTGTTTCTCCCTCTCCTTTTCTTGCCACTTCCCCTGCTTGTGCTCACTTTCTCTCTGTCAAATAAATAAATAAAATCTTAAAAAAAAAAAAACTAATGATATACTATATGTTGGCTAATTGAATTTAAGTAACCTCAAAAAAGCAAGGAGTTCATCACTACTAGACCTCCTGTAGAAGAATTAAAAGGAGTTCTACATAGTGAAATGAAAAAAAAAAAAAAATGCTAGAGAGCAACCCAAAGGCATATGAAGACATGATGCTTACCAGTAAAGGTGAATATTTAGACAAAAAATAATGTGAGAATATAATGGTAGTGTATAAGGCACTATTTATTTTGGTATAGAATTTGAAGAATATATAAAAGTTATAAAACTGTTAATCGATACACGATATATAAGGAGACAATCTGTAACATTAGTAAAATAAAGTTGGGTAAGGAAATATAAAAGAGTAGAAATAATTGAAGTTATCAGTTTAAATGGATTATTATAACAATAAGATGTTTTATATAAGTCCAAAGGAACACACACACACACACACACACACACACACACACACAAGACTAGAGTAGACATACAAAAGACAATTAGGAAGGCATCAAGGCATGTTAATTGAAAAAAAAAAAAATCAGTGAAACACAAAGGAATGTACCAAGAGAGGAAAGGGGGAACAAAATAACTACAAGATAGCCAGAAAAAAATAATTAGCAAAATGAAAATAATTACCCATCTAGTAATAAATTTAAATATAAAGGAATTAAACTCCCAATCAGAAGATATAGAGTGGTTTAATGTTTTTGTTTTAAAGATGGAACTATATGATTCTACAGGAGACTTGCTTTATTTATTTATTTATTTATTTATTTGTTTATTTATTTATTTTAAAGATTTTATTTATTTATTTGACAGAGAGAGACACAGTGAGAGAGGGAACACCAGCAGGGGGAGGGGGAGAGGGAGAAGCAGGCTCCCCGCAGAGCAGGGAGCCCGATGTGGGACTCGATCCCAGGACCCTGGGATCATGACCTGAGCCAAAGGCAGTCGCTTAACCAACTGAGCCACCCAGGCGCCCTATTTATTTTTTTTTAAGACTTATTTATTTGAAAGAGAGAGCTGAGTGGAGGGAGGGGCAGAGGGAGAGAGAGAATCTTAAGCAGACTCCCTGCCAACACTGGGCTCTATCCCAGGACTCTGAGATCATGACCTGAGGACCTGAGCTGAAATCAAGAGTCAGACACTTAATCAACTGAGCCACCTAGACACCCCAGGAGACTTGCTTTAGATTTAAAGACACACATAGGCTAAGAGTAAAAGATTGGAACAAGATATTTCAGGCAAATTATAACCAAAATAGATCAGAGGTGGCAATATTTACATAAGACAAAATAGACTCAATGTCATAATCTCTGTGAAGAAACAAAGAACATTAATAATAGAGAAAAATCACCAGGAAAATGTAATAATTATACATTCATCTATCATGAGTGCATCCAAATATATTACCAAATATTGACAGAATTGAAGGAAGAAATAAATGGCAACAGCAATACTAGAAGATTTCAATACCCCATTTCCAAAAATGGATAGAAAAAAAGAGAAGTATCGTTAAGGAAAGAGAGGACTTGAACAACATATCAATTAGACCTAATGGATATATATAGAACATTCCACCCAAAAGGAAGAGAATACGCATTCTCCCAAGCACACAGAACATTCTTCAGGATAGGTCACATGTTAGGCCACAAGAATTATCTTAACAAATTTAGGAAAATGAAATCATACAAAGTATCTTCTCTAACTGCAGTAGAATGAAGCCAGAAATTAATGTAAAGGGAAACAAAAAAATAATGTGGAAATTAAACAACACACTATTGAACAACCATAAGGTCAAAGAAGAAATCAAAAGGGAAATTAAAAATATCTTGAGATAAATAAAAATAAAGTCTTATAACCTGTGCCAAAGTGGCAGGGACCTTCAGATCTGAGGAAAAAAAAATGCTGATGGGTGTCATTTCTCTTCTCCTAAAGCCAGGAGCCAATGAAGACATTCTCCATCTACTTCGCTAACTCAGTGTGCCCTACCCTGGAATTGCCCTGCAGACCCCTGTCATCCAACCTACCTGCCTTGGCAAGCATCCCTCCAAAGTAGCTCTTATACTGCCACACTCTGCAGGCATCCCCAGCAGGGACTGTTACTACTCAAATGTGACACCTGCCCTGGGGAGGAGAAAAAAAAACACCACACACCACACTTAAAGTTTCAGCAAACTGTCCATGCAGATGACTACACAAGGAGTAAGCCCTCCCCTTTGGACACTTACAGTTGTGGCAGAGAGGCTAATTGTAGACAGCTAGTCTGAATGCCAGCTTCACCCACCAACAAAAGTCTCTCAGTTGGCTGCACAGTTAGCAAGCCCTGCCCTTTGGTGCACCCAGAACTGTGGCAAAGAGATTAATTGCAGATGGCTATTCTGACCACTGTCCCCATCCAACAAAGCTGTGGTGGCCTCGCACAGGTCTCTCAACTGTGCAAGAACTAAACCTTGGCCAGTGTACCCACAGAAAGCAAATTGGGTAACTGCAGCCGGCTGAGCAGAAGGCAATCGCAGTCCGCCACAACAGTAGAGCACGTGGCCCACACAGAGGACATATATGGAGTGCCTGGTTCTGGTGACTAGAGGGGATAGAGCTCGAGAGCACTGTGGGATCTCTTTGACACAAGGCAACTACTATCAAGACCAAGAGATGTAGCTGATCTACTTAATACATAGAAACAAAAACAGTTAGACAAAAGGAGAAAAAATGAATATGTCCCAGATGAAAGAATAAGATAAAATCATAATGAAAGAGCCAAATAAAACAGAGATAAACACCATGCCTAATAAAGAATTCAAAGTAATGGTCATAAAGATGAACTTGAGAAAAAAAGAGGATATACTCAGTGAGAACTTCAACAAAGAGAAAATACTAAAAAGTACCAGTAAGACCTGAAGAAATTAATAACAAAAATACACTAGAAGGAATCAACATCAGATTAGAGAATGCAAAATAGATCAATGATCTGGAAGACAGGGTAATAGAAAGCAATCAAGCCAAATAAATAGAATAAAAAATGAGAATAGGTTAAGGAATTCAGTAATATCAGGCATAATAACATTTGTGTTATAGGGATCCTAGAAGGAGAAGAGGGAGAGAAGAGGGAAAAAAATCGGTTAGAAAAGAATAGCTAAAAACTTCCCTAATGTGGGGAGGGAAAGAGATATCTAAGTCCAGGAATCAGAGTCCCAAATAAGATGAACTAGAGGAGGTCCACACTAAAACATAATAATTATAATGACAAAAACACAGTGGTCAAGAGAGAATTTTAAAAGCAGGAAAGGAAAACAGTTACAAAGGAAACCCCAGAAGGCTATCAGCTGATTTTTCAGCAGAAACTTTTCAGGCCCAAAAGAGAATGGCAGAACATAATTCAAAATGCTGAAGGAAAAAAAATAATACAACCAAAAACACTCTACCCAGAAAAGTCACCATTGAGAATTGAAGAAAAGATAAAAAAGTTTCCCAAAATTAAAGGAGTTCATCATCACCAAACCAACATTACAAGAAATGTTAAAAAGAATTCTCTAAATGGAAAGAAAAAGCCAAATCTATCTAAAATTATGATTGAAAAGTATCTCACTGGTGAAAGCAAACATATAGTAAAGGTAGATTAATCATTTGTAAAGCCAGTATTGAGGTTAAAACCCAAAAGTAATAAAATCAGTTAGATACAAAAACTAAAAGGGATACACAAAATAAAAGCATGTAAAATATGATATCATATACATAAACATGGGGGGGGAGTAAAAATTTACTGCTTTTAGAATATGTTCAAACTTAAGTGACCATCAACTTAATATAGACTGCTATACACATAGATATATGAACCCAAAGGTAACCACAAATCAAAAACCTATAATAGATACATATAATATAGAGAAAGGAATCCAAGCATTATACTAAAAGCAGCCATCAAACCACAAAAGAAAGGAACAAAGAAGCACTACAAAAACAACCAGAAAACCATGAACAAAATGGCAATAAGTACATACCTGTTGTGTAAGACTCAGAGCCAAGGGTGGGTGATAACTCAGCAAGACCAAAGAAATGACCCAGGATGGTGAATGAGACATAGGTTTATTGGAAGAACTTACATATAGGGAGTTCAGGAGAAGCAGGTCTGACAAGCCATCCACTGCTGGAACTGACACAACAGGCATTTATAGTGTAGAAACTGGGCTGGCAACTCTCTGCAGACTTTTTCCTCCTTGCTGGCCAGCATTCCAAGTCCCTCCATCCAGACATTCATCATTACAGAGGAGATACTCAGGTGGGCCACCACCAGAGCCCCTGACCTTGAATGCTAAACATTATGTTTCTCTACATACTCTGCTTGATGGGAATACAGAGAGAAGACAGGATCTGTGCATTCTAAAGGTAATAATTAGCAAGGGCATTCAGGATGTTCATGTACAAACCACCCATCCAGAATGTACCATAAATCCACTGATAATTATTTTAAATATAAATGGACTAAGTGTTCTAATCTAAAGACATGTGGTGATTAACAGATACTAAAACCAGGTCCATCAATATGCTGTCTACACGAGATTCACTTCAGACCTTAAGGCTCATACAGACTGAAAGTGAAGGGATGGAAAAATATATGCCATGCAAAAAAAAAAAAAAAAGCCAGGGTAACAATGCTCATATCAGACAAAATAGACTTTAAAACAGTGACAGTAGCATGAGTCAAAGAAGGGCATTACATAATAAAGCAATCAATCCAACCAGAAGATATAATAATTGTAAATATCTCTGCACCCAACATAGGAGCACATACATATACAAAGTAATATTAATAGACATAATGGGAGTAAAGACAGTAATACAATAATAGTAGGGGACTTTAACACCCCACTTACAACAATAGCTAGATGATCAAGATAGCAAATCAACAAGGAAAGAGTGGCTTTGACTGACCTATTAGACAACATGGACATTACAAACATACACAGACTATTCCACACAAAAACAATATACGTTTTTTTTTCAAATGTACACAGAACACTCTCCAGGATAGATCACATGTTATGCCACAAAATAAACCTCAATGTACCAAGATGACTAAAATCATATCAAGTATCCTTTCTGATCACAGTTATAAAACTAGAAATTACAAGAAAAATACCTGGAAAAAAACAAATACATGGAGTTTAAACAACATATTACTAAACATTGAATGAGTCAACCAAAAAAATCAAAGAGAAAATAAAAAATACATCAAGACAAATATAAAAACAGAAACATAATGTTCCAAAATCTTTGGAATTCAGCAAAAGAATTCTAAGAAGGGAGTTAATAGTGATACAAGCCTATCTCAAGAAACAAGAATAATCTCAAACAACTTTACCTTAAACCTAAAGGAGGTAGAAAAAGAAGAAAAAGTCCAAAGCTAGTAGAAGGAAGGAAGTAATGCAGATTAGAAGATAAATAGAAACTAAAAGTACAATAGAAAAGATCAATGAAAGCAAGAGCTGGCTCTTTGAAAAGATAAAATTAATAAGCCTTTAGTCAGACTCATCAAGAAAAAGAGAGAGGACTCAAAATCAGAAATGAAGGAGGAGAAATATAAACAACACCAAAGAAATACAAAGGATTATAAGACAATATTATGAAAAACTACATGCCAACAAAATGGATAGTCTATAAGAAATGGATAAATCCCTAGAAAAATACAATCTTCCAAAACTGAGTTGGAAATAGAAATTATAAGCAGACCAATTACTACTAATGATATTGAATAAGTAATCAAAAAACTACCGACAGAAGTCCATGACCAGCTGGCTTCACAAGTGAATTTAACAAACATTTAAAGAAGAGTTAATATCTATTCTCTTAAAACTATTCCAAAAAAAAGAGGAAGAAAAACCCAAATTCATTCTGTTAGCCAGCATCACCCTGATGCCAAAACCAGGCAAAGACAACACAAAAAAAGGAAAACCACAGGCCAATATATCTGATGGAAATAGATTCAAAAATCCTCAAAAAAATATTGGCAAACTGCATTCGATACATTAAAAGGATCATTCACCAGGATCAAGAGGGATTTATTCCAGGGATACAAGAGTAGTTCAATATTTGCAAATCAATCAACAGGACATGCCACATTAACACAACAAAAATAAAAAAAAATCATATGATCATCTCAATAGATGGAGAAAAAGCATTTGACAAAATTCTCTGTCTATTCATGATTAAAAAAAATCTCAGTAAATGGGTTTAGAGGGAACATTCTTCAACATAATAAAAACCATATATGAAAAACCAACAACTAATGTCATACTTAATGGTGCAAAACTGAAAGCTTTTCTTCTAAGATCAGAAACAAGCATGTCCATTTTTGCCACTTTTATTCGACATTGTACTGGAAATCTAGGTGCAGCAATCAAACAAGATAAAGAAGTAAAAGTCATCCAGTTTAGCAAAGTATTATAACTGTCACTATTTGTAGATGACATGATACTATATATAGAAAACCCTGAGGAATCCACCAAAAAAAAATATGAGAACTGATGAACGAAATCAATAAAGTTGCAGGATATAAAATAAATATACAGAATTAGGTGCATTCCTATGTGCTAATAACATATCTGAAAACCAAATTAAGCAAACGACCACATTTACAATTGTACGAAAAAGAATGGGATGTCTAGGAGTAAATTTAACCAAGGAGCTGAAAGACATATACTAAAATCTGTAAGACATTGATGAATGAAATTGAGGATGATAGAAACTAATTGAAATATATGTCTTGCTCATTAGTTAGAATAATACTGTTAAAATGTCCATACTACCCAAAGCAATCTATGAATTCAATGCACTACCCATCAAAATACAATATCATTTTTCACAGAACTAGAACAAATAATCTTAAAATTTGTAAGGAACCACAAAAGAACTGGAATAACCAAAACAATCTTGAGAAAGAATAAGCCTGGAGGTAACACAATCCCAGATTTCAAGATATACTACAAAGTTGTTAATAATCCAAACAGTATGGTACTATAGCAATAGATCAACAGAACAGGATAGACAGCCCGGAAATAAACTCACACCTATATAAGCAACTAATGTAGGACAAAGGAGGCAAGAATATACTAGGGCAAAAAGATAGTCTTTTCAATACATGGCTTATGGAAAACAGGACACATACATGGAAAAGAATGAAACTGGACCACTTTCTTACACAATACCAAAAAAAAAAAAAAAAGCCTCAAAATGGATTAATGACATAATTTTGAGACCTAAAACTATATTTTCTTTTAGGAGTTTTATAAACAGTCATCTCTTACTCTTAATAACATATTATGGATAGGACTCCTCAGACAAAGGAAACAAAAGCAAAAATAAACTATTGGGACTATACCAAACTAAAAAGCTTTTTGCACAGAAAAGGAAACCATCAACAAAACATAAATGCAACCTAGTGAATGGGAGAAGCTGTTTGCAAAGATATAGCCAATAATAATATCTTAAAAATAAAAGAACTTATACAACTAGACAGCAAACTACCCCCAAATAATCCAATTAAAAATAGTGAGAAGACATGAACAGACATTTCTCCAAAGAAGACACACAAATGGCCAACAGGCACATGAAACAATGCTCAACATTACTCATCATCAGGGAAATACAAATCAAAACTACAATGAGCTGTCACCTCACACCTGTCAAATGGCTAAAATTAACAATATAGGAAACAACAGATGTTGGCAAGGATTCAGAGAAAAGGAAACTCTCTTGTACTGTTGGTGGGAACGTAAAACTGTTGGTGGGAAAGTGCAGCCACTCTGAAAGACAGTATGGAGGTTCCTCAAAAGTTAAAAATAGAACTACCTTATAATCCAGCATAGCATTACTATTTACCCAAAGGTTGAATGATGATCCAAAGGGATACCTGCACCCCAATATTTATAGCATCATTATCAACAATAGCCAAATTATGGAAGGAGCCCAGATGTCCATCAACTAATGAATGGAGAAAATGTGGTACATACGTACGTATGTACATACACACACACACACACACACACACACACACACAGGAATATTACTCAACCATCAAAAAGAATGAAATTCTGCCATCTACAGGGACTTGGATGGAGCTACTGTGTATTATGCTAAGCAAAATAAGTCCAGAGAAAGACACATACCATTTGATTTCACTCATATGTGGAATTTAAGAAACAAAACAGACAAACACAGCAGAAGGGGGGAAAAGGAGGAGAGGGAAACAAACCATAAGAGACTGAACAGTAGAGAACAAACAGGGTTGATGGAGGGGCAATGGGCAGATGGATGGGCTAAATGAGTGATAAATATTAAGGAGGGCATTTGATGTGATGAGTACTGGGTGTTATATGCAACTAATGAATCACTAAATTCTACTCCTGATACCAATATTATACTGTATGTTAAATAACTAGAATTTAAATGAAAACTTGAAACAAAAAATAAAAATAGAACTACCACACGATCTAGCAATCCCACTTAAAAAATTTGACAAGATCTTGAAGAAAATATTTGCATTTCCGTGTTCATTGAAGCATTATTGTAATTGCCAAAAGAGTTAGCCAATCTAAATATTCATCAAAAAATGAATGGGTAAAGAAAATGTGATAAATATGTACAATAGAATATTAAAAGGATGAATATAAGATATATTTTATATTATATTTATATTAAATTATATTATATTTATATTTTATCCTTGCCTTAAAAGGAAAGGATATCTGTAATATATGACAGAATGGTTGAACCTGGAAGTTATGTTAAGTGAAAAAGAACAAAATAGTCACAGAAAAAGAAACTTACATGAGTTATCTAAAATAGTCAAGCTCATATAAGCAAAGAATAGAATGGTGGTTGCTTGCTAGGGGCTGGTGATAGAAATGGGGAGTTGCTTTACAAGGGGTATAAGTTTCAGTTATATAAGATGAACACATTTTAGAGATCTGTGTTACAATATTGTGCATATAGTTAAAATATTAAGTGTATAATACAGCATTTGGAGAGTATATTTTATGTTAAGTGCCTTATCATTATAATAAAAAGTCAGGGCAAAATTATGCTCTGGCTGGTAGTGGACTTAGTGCTATTGTAACTAATAAACAGACTTCAAACTACTTACATTAATTATTATGCAATGTCCATGTGATATTTTGCAAACATAACTGATTTGATAAATCTCTGAATCTTCACATCTTTCCAATTAAATTTTCCTAAAATTCCAGGAGAGATTTTATATCTGAATTCTAATTTTCCCTATTATCTCAGTCAGTAATAATATATGACATAACTCACTAGAATGTCTCTCTACAGAGTTGCCTACAGAGTTTTCTGAAAAGGTATTTTAGAATTAGGTGGTTCATAAACAAGTACATCAACAATTATATTATAGCCACATATTTGAGTTGGATTTCTAGGTTTTGAAATTAAAAAGAAGATATATTAACCAACATCTGTTTGAAACATCACAACTATATTTCTTCCTAAGTTTTGATATGTCCTATTTTTATTTACAGGTCTTTGTTTCTATCCATCTATTCCTTGTTTGTGTCGTCTGAAGCAGCATTTTGTACTCATCTTTCATTTCTTTCCCTGTATTTTACTCATGGTTAAAATCTCATCCCTCCAAAATAGAATTACTCCCATAAATACAAACACAGACACACAGAATTTGTGCCTGTTACCTAAGTTTTTGCCCCAGACAACCATATAAGCATATCTCCTCTTAGAGACCCTGGAAGTTCTTCAAAATACTTGCATTAAATATATTAAGAATAGTATTCATCACACCTTTTCTAAAAAACAAACTGTAGCTTATATATAATATATATATAAATACCTCAGCTTCACTTAGTTATCTCAAACTATAGCTTCAAATAACCTTTTAATTTTCCCCCAATCCCTGTGTATACCATGGACTCCTATTAAATAGAATCATTAACTCTCTCTCCATTTCAATTGGAGTTTCTAAAATATATGAAGAGGAAAGAATATGCCATCCCAAATATGCCTCTTTGGCATAAGGATTATTTTGAGTATATTATTTTTAAGAAACAGCAGACACAAAAAAAGCACTGAAAAACGGTAGTTACTTTCAAGATTTATAAGGGTAGTCTCCATTTGTAAGGAGATCTCCCTTTCTGTCCAGGAAGAAAAGGATGACTAAAACTGTAGAAACTCTTATCAATGAAGACGACATAGACTTAAACCTTCATAACAACTATACCCCTTTTTACTATGCTTTTCTTGGTAACCTCCCATAAATGACCTCCTACATAAAGGAGGTATACATGCTATTATTTTTTTTCCTATAAATCTGGGGGTTGGGGATGGGATGATGGGTCTCAGCCAAGAACCCAGAAGGCTAGAAGGATGATTAATTTTCCTCCTCTACATATATTACTAAAATCAATGTTTTCCATGATCATGTTTCTAAATTTGAAATTTTCTTTGAATGTATATTTTCGTATTTCTCTTTTAACACTGATATTATACTATATTTCAGTAACAAAATATACTTGTGCATTGCTCTAATAGATCTCCTTGGGCATGGTCTATTTCTTGATTTTTGTTAAATTTCCCATCATTCCTTTCTTTGTTGTATTTATAGCACCAGGGTTGAAATTCTTTTGTTGTTGTTTTTCTATCTATCTAGTTGTATGTTGGTGTATTAAAAAGGAGACAACAAACACAAAATAGAGTTACTTGTGTTAAGCCCACATCATTAAATCAAAGCTTAATACCTAATTTATGATTTCAAACTCTCCCTGGCCAACACTAGTAAAACAATCTACCTGATAAACTCCTGTTGTCCCCTAAAGGAAGCTGACTTTCCAACAAAAAAATTCATTTTTTGCTAGTAAATTCCTTGCGTCACTCCTTTCTGCCTATAAGCCTTTCATTTTCTACAGCTTTTCAGGGCTCCTTTTTATCTGCTAGATGGGATGCTACCCAATTCATGAATCATTAAAAAAAGCTAATACAATCTTTAAAATTGACTCAGTTGAATTTTGTTTTTTAAAAGAGCCTAAGAATTGTCATTAGACATTGCCTTGTCTTCTATTCAAATTTTAAGTTTATTATATAAAAGCATATATCTTCCGTTTGCTCATTGATCCTAGCCCCTACTTTTTACTATTTGGGGTGATTAAATTGCTTATTTTATGCATGTTTCACTTCTTCAGACTCCCAGCTGAAAATTTATTTTGTCAATATTCTTAGAGATAAATGCTAGAAATCCATCTAATGGCTTAAAAGAAAATTCATTTGTTCAAGGAATGAATACTGCACAGGAAAGTCAATACTTCTAGCAGAGACAATAGTAGGGCTCACCCTGTAACACCAAAGTCATTATCAGCTCTATATCCTTGAAGCTGGCTCCCTTCTTACATATCATAAGGTATAAGTCCTCTTTTCTATGCCCATGACAACTTAAAAGTCACAGCCTTATGCCAGCAAGTCCAAAGGGAAGATAGAAATTTACCTTCTTTTATAATGAAAAATCTTTATATTCACTCAGATCAAATCAACTTGTTTCACACATGTGTATCTTTAAATCACCCACCATGGCTCAGTGTATGTAATATTTATTAAGAAAATATGAGATATACTTAGAAATAAGAAGGAAGTGGTCAATTCCACTCAAAAGAAATGAGGTAATAGTGAGGAAAGATTTCCCAAGGAAAATTCTAGAGTTCATTTTCTGGAAGAAAAGTAGAAAGGTCCACTTCTAGAGTTTATTTTCTGGAAGAGAAGTAGAAAGTTTCACTATTATTCCAGGAAGCTGCAGTGCTTTTAAAACTGCTAAGGGAGGGGCGCCTGGGTGGGTCAGTCGTTAAGCCTCCACCTTCAGCTCAGGTCATGATCCCAGGGTCCTGGGATCGAGTCCCACATCGGCTCCCTGCTCAGCGGGAAGCCTGCTTCTCCCTCTCCCACTCCCCCTGCTTGTGCTCCCTCTCTCGCTGTCTCTCTCTGTCAAATAAATAAATAAAATCTTTAAATAAATAAATAAATAAATAAATAAATAAATAAATAAAATAAATAAATAAATAAAACTGCTAAGGCAGAGTTTCTTGAGGGCAAAGCCTCTGTCTTAATTGTTTGTCTGCAGTATCAAAAACGGAAGTTGAATGAATTATTTGTTTTATACCAGAGGAAGGCTGGTCCAGCTTTATACTACAGGCTTAATCTATTTAAGACTTTTTTTCTCCTGCTATTACAAATAGAGGCCCAGTTTCTAATTTCCAGCATCCATTATCTTCCCAGAGTTTGGAGAATCTGATTAAATTCCCACAGAAAAATTTTCCTTCATTCCTTCCCTTAACTGTGTTCTTTACTTTGTGGCATGAAGAGTGATGGTGGGTGGGTAAACCTTGCAGATTTTGGTGCTCAGGTTTGGGAATTTATAGTGGACACACATATACATATACGTATTCAGGTATGTTCATTTCTTTATGTCCATGTATAGGTAGGTGGGTAGCTGCATACATACACACAAATATCCTACTCATTTCATTAGGGCTGCAGGCCTGAGAAAGTGAAGCGGTAAAAGCTCATTATTTATACAGTAAACCAGTACATAGTCTCTTTTCTCATGACAAAGACCTTTTCAGTTCTTTTGTTTTTCTATTTTTATTGTTCTTCCATTTCACAAGTTTTAAAAATATGACTTATCTTTATATTACAAGCTTCTTTATTTAAAAGTTCACAATTCTTTATCTAATTTACAACTAGACTAAAAATAATTCAATTATTTCAGCTAATTGATATATGCTCCTTAATCCTATTTATAGTATAATCAAAGTATAATCTGTTTCCATGCCTTTTTTTTTTTTTTTTTTTTAAGTAAGTTCTACACCCAGTGTGGGGCTTGAACTCATTACTGACTGAGCCAGCCAGGTGCCCCATTCATGTTCCATTTATTAACACAAGCAAGTTTTCAACCACAAAGCTGGCTACAAATGACTTATAAATTATGCATTTGTGCAAGGAACATATTTCTGGATGAATGTTGATCATAGGCCCTGGCATTAAATTATGAACTAACCCTAAAGATTGTTAGTTGGACATAATTTAGTACTTGAAAATTATAGGTCAGTATATATATTTTCCCCAAAAAATCTACCTACTTTTTGGGGCACCTGGGTGGCTCAGTCATTAATCATCTGCCTTCCTCTCAGGTCCTGATCCCAGATTCCTGGGATTGAGCCTCACACTGGGCTCCCTGCTCAGTGGGAAGCCTCCTTCTCCCTCTCCCACTCTCCCTGCTTGCATTCCCTCTCTTGCTATGTCTCTCTCTGTCAAATAAATAAAATCTTAAAAAAAAAAAATCTACCTACTTGTTTCAGTGATCTGATACATTGCATTATATATAATAGGTTCCTTCTAAAATTATACAGAAAACATTAAACATGTAAATTGATATAGATGAAACCTTAATTCAATATTTCTAGCAGGAATTAAAAATTATGAAACATATACTTTGTTTAAATTATCCAGGAGATTCATTTTTATTCACAGGTAACAGGAAATTATTTCTGGCAGAAAACTTGTTCTAAACCAGGATTGTAAGATTTTTCCAGATAGCGTAGTAAAGAGGGAATAAATTTCCATATAGTGACCAACTTTACAGCCTACTGGTAGATTCATGCTATACTGTATGAATGTTTTTTGACAAGTCTCAACTTTTAAAACATGTTATAGAAATCATTGATAGCAAATTTCCCTCTGAATTTTTACAACAACCTGTTGGTTACAATGCTATAGAAGAGTGTCCTCCCCCAGGATTATATTTTACTTTTAGTACATGATTGATATTTACAATAAGTGTTTTCTGATAAAAAATGCCATCCTTAAGAGACAGCTAGAGAAGCTAGTGGAATATACGAATCCTGAGCTCACTGGTCCCATAGACACACCAAGGCAACCACTACATCTATGTAATCAACTCTGAAAATGACCTAAAGAATGGCGGAACAGATTTTCCATGGCTAGTCATAGAGAAAAGGCAACTCTGAAAAGGATTGTAGGGGCAGAGAAATGGTAACAATCCACACTTCTCATGTGACTACCACAAACAGGAGAGACATCCCAAGAACAGAGGAATAAGGGGATCATGCTCCACACCAAGCACCCCTGACCGTGAGGACTGTCACTGGTAACTCAAGTCCCTATAATGTCTAGCCTTGAAAATCAGTGAGACTTAACTCCTAGAGATCCAGAGCAATAGAAAATTGAGTACTTTCCCTTAGAAAACCAGCACACTGGATAGCTGAAACCAAAACAACACAGAAACAGCAGTTTGAAAAGTGCCTGGGGTATACATGAAGTGGATTTATAATCTTAGAACCTGTGCTGGAGGAGCAGGGATTTGCAGGAGATCTCTCTAGGAACAAAAGTGATGACTGGTGTCATTTTCTTGCCATCACTCAGGCTAAGTAGCTGGACACACACGGAAGCCAGTTTTAACAATCTCAAAATACTTTGCCATCACTGTGTGCCCCACCCTGGCATTCCCCTGCAGACCTGCCCCTCTCAACCTGCCCACCTCAGCAGGCATCCCTCCAAGCAACTCCTACCCAGTAGGCAGCCTCAGTCAGGACCTGCACCATAACAAAGAGACTCCTGTCCTGGGTAAGTGGTGGGGTTGGGGATGGGGTGGGGCGTATGGAGATCTCCACACACCAGCACACTTGAAAGTCTTGCAGCTGGGTTTCTTAGCTGACTGCACAGGGAAGCAAGCCCTACCCTCCTGTATGCTTCCAACTGTATCAAAAGCAAACTGCAGACAGCTAGGTTGAGTGCCATCTCCAACCATCAAGAGAACAGTGGCCACCACAGTCAGGTCTCTCAAGAGGACAGGAGAAAACCCTGCTCAGTGTACCCACAGCATACAAAACAGGTAATTGCAGGTTGAACTGAAAGCAATTGTCATTCACCACAACAGGAGGGCACATGTAGCTCACATGGGGACACCCCAGGAGTGCCTCATTCTGGTGACCAGGAGAGATTGTGCTATAGGGCACCACAGGATCTCTTCTACACAGGGCTGCTACTTTCAAGACCAGGAGACATAGCTGGCCTAACCTAATACATAGAAACAAACCTAGAGTTCAATAAAATGAAAAGATAGAGGAATATGTCCCAAACGCAAGAACAAGACAAAATCATGGAAAAAAAGAGTTTAAAGAAATAGAGATAAGCAATATGCCTGATAAAGAGTTCAAAGTAATGGTCATAAAGACACTCAGAAGACGTGAGATGAGTGGATAAACTCAATGAAAACTTTAATGAAGAGATATAGAGTATTAAAAAAAACAGTAAAAGTTGAAAAATAACTGAAATGAAAAAATCTATTAGATGGAATCAAAGCAGATTAGAGGATGCAGAAGAATATATCAGCAATCTGGAAGGCACAGCAATGTAACCAGCCAAAATTAAGGAAGGAAGAAATAGAAAGCTTGAACAGACTGATTACCAGCAATGAAATTGAATCAATTATCAAAAAACCCCAAACAAACAAAATCCCAGGACCAAATGGCTTCACAGGTCAATTCTACCAAACATTTAAAGAAATCTTAATATCTGTTATTCTCAAACTATTCCAAAAGATAGAAGAGGAATGGAAATTTCAAATTCATTCTATAAGGCCAACAGTTACCCTATACCAAAACTAAAGATTACATCAAAAGAAAGCCACATGCCAATATCACTAATGAACATAAATACAAAATCCTCAACAAAATATTAACAAATCAAATTCAACAATACATTAAAATGGGGATTTATTACAGGGATGCAATAGTGGTTCAATATTAGCAAATCAATGTGATAAATCACATTAACAAAGCAAGGATAAAAACCATATTATTTCAATAGATGCTGGAAATCACTTGACAAAGTATAACATCTGTTCATGATAAAAACTGTCAATGGATAGAGAAGGAACATATCTCAACATAGTAAAGACCATAAATGAAAAACTCATAGATAACATCATATTTAATGATGAAAAACTGAAAGCTTTTTCTCTAAGATCAAGAACAAGACAAAGATGTCCATTCTCACTGCTTTGATTTAACATAGTACTGGAAGTCCTAGCTATAGCAATTGGACAAGAAAAAACAAAACAAAACAAAACATACAGATTGGTAAGAAAGAAGTAAAAATGTCACTATTTGCAGATGACCATGATACCATATATTAAAAACAATAGACTCCATTAAAAATCCATTAGAATTAATACATGAATTCAGTAAATTTTCAGGATAAAAATTAATATACAGAAATTGGTTGCGGGGCACCTGGGTGGCTCAGTTGGTTAAGCAACTGCCTTTGGCTCAGGTCATGATCCTGGAGTCCCAGGATCTAGTCCCACATTGGGCTCCCTGCTCAGTGGGGAGTCTGCTTCTCCCTCTGATCCTCCCCCTCTCATGCTCTATCTCATTCTCTTTCTCAAATAAATAAATAAAAATCTTTAAAAAAAAAAAAAGAATTAAAAAAAAAAAGAAATTGGTTGCATTTCCATATAGTAATACTTGAGTGGAAAAAAATATTAAGAAAACAATCTCATTTACAATTGCACCAAAAAGAATGGAATGCTTAGGAATAACTCAAGGAGGTGGAAGACCTATACACTGAAAACTGTAAGATATTTCTGAAAGAAATTAAAGAGGACATAAACAAATAGAAGGATATACTGTACTCATGGACTGGAAGATTGTTAAAATGTCCATAGTACCCAGAGAAATCTACAGTTTCAATGTACTCTCTAACAAAATACCAACAGAATTTTTCACAGAACTAAAATGACTAAAATTTATAAGGAACCACAGAAGACCCAGAAGAGCCAAAGTAAACTTGAGAAGGAAGAACAAAGCTGGAGGTATCACAATCTCAAATTTCAAGATGTACTACAAAGCTATAGTAATCAAAAACAATATGGTACTGACCACTGTGGAGGGGAGGGAGCAGAGGAAGAAAAAAGAAAGAAAACAACAACAACAAAAAAGAGCCAAATAGATCAATGGAACCTGATAGAAAGTCCAGTATGAAATCCATCCATTTGGCCAATTAATCTATGACAAAGAATGCAAGAATATTCAATGGGAAAAACAGCATTTTTTATAAACAGTGTTGAAAAAATTGAACAGCTGAATGCAAAAGAATGAAACTGGACCACTTTCTTACACCATACACAAAATTAACTCAAAAAGAATTAAGGACCTAAATATGAGACCTGAAAACATAAAAATCCTGAAGAAAACAAACTATAATCTCATGGACATTGGCCTTAACAACATTTTGTAAATAGATATACTAAGACAAGGGAAACAAAAAGCAAAAATAAACTATTGGGACTACACCAAAGGCAACCATCGACAAATGAAAAAAAAAAAAAAAAAAAGGAAATGTACTGAATGGAAGATGTTTGCAAATGGTATATCTGATAAAAGATTCATATCCAAGATATATAAATAACTCACACATATTATCATACCCCCCCCAAAAAAAATCAGTCTGATCAAAAATGTGCAAAGGATCTGAATAGAACCTTTTCCAAAGAAAATATACAGATGGTCCACAGACACATGACAGATATTCAACATCACTAGGCATCAGGGAAATACAAAGTAAAACCACAATTAGATTATCATTTCACCCCAGTCAAAATTACTAGTACCAAAAGGCAACAAATAACAAAAGCTGGTGAGAAAGTAGAGAAAAGGGAACCCTGGTACACTATTGGTGGGAATGTAAATTGGTGCAGCCACTGTGGAAACAGTATGGAATTTTCCCAAAAAGTTAATAGAAATACTATATGATCTAGTAATTCCACCATTTATTATTTACCCAAAGAAAATAAAAACACAAATTTGAAAATATATGCTTTCCTATATTCATTGTAGCATATTTACAATAGCCAAAAGATGGAAGCAACTCAAGTGTCCATTAACAGATGAAAAACTAAGTGTTGTATGGGGCATCTGTGTGGCTCAGTCGGTTAAGCGTCTGCCTTCAGCTCAGGTCATGATCTCAGGATCCTGGGATCAGCCCCGTGTTGGGCTCCCTGCTCAGTGGGGAGTTTGCTTCTCCCTCTTCCCCTCCCCCTGCTTGTGCTCTGTCTCTCTCTCTGTGTCAAATAAATAAATAAATAAATAAATAAATAAATAAATAAATAAAATCTTTAAAAAATTCTGAAGGGGGAGAAATCAGAGAGGAAGACGAACCATGAGAGACTATAGACCCTGGGAAACAAACTGAGGGTTTCAGAGGGGAGGGGGGGTGGGAGGAGTGAGAAACAGTGTGATGAGTATTAAGGAGGGCACATATTGTGATGAGCACTGGGTGTTATACGTAACTAATGAATCATTGAACACTACATCAAAAACTAATGATGTACTATTCAGTGGCTAACTGAACATAATAAAAATAAAAAATAAAAAAGTACAGTATGTATATGGATATATGCATATATATCCAATGGCATATTACTCAGCTATAAAAAATGAGATACTGACATTTGCTACAGTATGAATGGACCTTTAGAGTATTATGCTAAGTGAAATACATCAAAGATACTATATGATTTATATGTGGCATCTAAGAAAGAAAGAAACAAACAAAAACAGACTCTTGAATACAGAGAACTGGTGGATGCCAGAAGGAAGGTAAGTGGGAGATGGGAAAATGGTGAAGATTAAGAGGTACAATTTTCCAATTATAAAATAAGTCATGGAGATGTAAAGTACAGCATAGGGAATATAGTAAAAAAATATTGTAATAATATTGTATGGTGACACAGTAAGCATTGAATACCAGAATTGTTCAATCACTATGCTGTACATCTGAAATATAACATTATAATTATACTTTAAAAATCAAATATCTCATCTGATTATTTACTTGTATGAGAGCCAATTCCTATTGGGACCCACTGTGACCAAATTTCATTGCTTCCAGACACACTTCTAACCTTTCAGACACAGTCCCTATATGGACTAATCTTTCAGGATGAAGGTTCTCAGACTCAGTAAAATAATTGCAAAATTAATCAATTTATACTTCTGGCTACCTTAGGAATTTGTGAGGAAGCTGATCATGATAGACAAAGAACAAAAGAAAATATTGGTAGAGTATATCTAGTATTTTAGGAGTGCATAAAATAGAATTTCTGAATTCAATGTATGATACTGGAAGAGTGAAGTGCCTGGGGCATCTGGTGGCTCAGTCGGTTGAGCATCTGACTCTTGATCTCCCCTCAGGTAATGATCTCAGGGTTGTGAGCCCACGCGGGGCTCTGCATTCACCAGAGTCTGCTTGTCCCTCTCCCTCTGCTCTTCCACCCACTTGCTCTCTCTCTCTCTCTCTCTCTCTCAAATAAATAAAATCTTAAAAAAAAAAAAAAAGTGAAGTGACTAATAGCTTGCTTGGTTGATTGAAAACTACTCAGTGTATATTAATTTACAATATCAGTTCTTACTTTGTATAGTATATACAAAGAAATGCAAAGTTCGGGATATTAAAAAGCCTGTATTCTATGTGATTTACTTCAACATCGTCCATAAGACCTAGTTTATAACCAGGTATGGCATGGTTCATTGGTTACCAAAATATCAGCACCCATGAAATGTTCTGCAGAGACTGTTCTCTGAAGACAAGTTATGATGACATCACAATTGGTGACCTGATATCAATGATGGCGATAGAAAATAGGAAGGGGGCACCTGGGTGGCTCAGTCGGTTAAGCCACTGCCTTCGGCTCAGGTCATGATCCCAGGGTCCTGGGATTGAGCCCCACATTGGGCTCCCTGCTCAGTGGGGAGCCTGCTTCTCCCTCTCCCTCTGTTTGCCTCTCTACCTATTTGTGTTCTCTCTCTCTAATAAATAAATAAAATCTTTCAAAGAAAATAGGAAGGAGAGGGTTAATAGAAGTTCTGTCTCAGATTCTGTCCTGTGGAAGCCCAATAGCAAAGATTAACCTAAGCCTCCTATAGACTCAATGTCCAAATCTTCTGTTGTATATGCCAAAGATATGTATAACTGAAAAGATAAGAATCCCACTGAGAAAATTTTTTGTTGATATACAAGGTCTGTGTAAATTGAGTATGTTAAAAATGGTGATAAATAGATGTATGCAGTAACTGATGGAGAATACATAATTGTTTATATAAAAAATATCCAAGTCCAAGGTAAAAAAAAAAAAAAATAGCACCTTTAGCATAATATGAAAACAACTCATGTGATACTCCCTTATATTGCATTTTTCCAAATAAAGTTAATACTAAGATATAAAAGAATCATGTATTAGCTAAAGAATACCTATTAGATTTCCAAAACCTTGAAACTCCCTGTTATGACCTGTGTGTCCTGACAGGGGTGGACCTGTTCCCCTCTCTTTTCTATGTTCTTGCCAGGGGATCATTTTGTTTTTCATGTGCAATATGCTTATTAGATTTCTTCTAAACCTGGATCTCTCTCTTCCTAGAATTCTTTATTCTCATATCTACATGTATTTGGCTGCTTCTTGGTTTCAGTTCTAATGTCATTTCTTTGTTTAGACCAACCTTGAGTAGACCAATTAAAAATTTCCATCATAACTCTAGCATTTTTCCATGTTTTTATATTCTCATAGCATTTATCACTATCTGAAATGTCAATTTATCTGTTTACATGTCTAATATGCCCTCCTCTCTCAATTTAGGTATCACAAGAACAGATATTCACTGCTGTAACATCAGCTTCAAGAACATAATTGTGTAAGACACATGGAAGGTGCTTAATCAAAGGCATTAATATGTGTAAATCATGAGTTACAGGCTATTTTTTTTTTTTTTACATGTTTGGGATGGAGTTAACAGTTTCTTTAGGTAAAATAAGTCTATGCATTTTTTTTAAATCTCAAGAATTCATTTCTTTTCATAGAAACTCCCTGTCAACACATAACCTTTGGAAACTTCAAAAATACTTTTACTGGAAAAGTCAAGGAAGATTAGATGAATTGGGCCAAGTAGGCAGAACCTCCAAAATGGTAACTATCTGTTCACATGAAAGGTAAAGGCTTATGATCTATAAGTCTTGATGAAGACTGAGAACAGATAATGCTCTTGTCATAAGGTTGAGGTAAAATATATGGAGGCTTATTGAAAGCTTTAGATCTGATAATTGAGTCTAAATAAAGGGATAGTTTATGGACTGAGGACTTAAACCACAGCCTCCTGACAGGGTGGGGAGTGGAGGGTGGAGGTGGGGGCACAGGCAAAGTCAAGTTCCAATGCACTGAGGTTCCAGAAAAGCAGATTGAGATTTGAGGACTGGGCCTAATTTTCATATAGGAAATGGAAAGCTAACCAAAAACTCAAGATTAAGGCAACTGTATGGCCTGGATAAGGATGGCTGGAGATAGAAAGACTGGAGCTCCTCCTTGGGTGCTCAGGTGCCTGGACCCTGCAGACTATGAGATCACCCAGGATGGTAAAACAAAGTCGATTTTACTTTAGGGCATAAAATTTTCTTCTGATTATAGGGGAAACTGATAGGAATAATACTAACATAAAATAACATAAGCAAAAATGTACATGATCTTATTTTTTAGTTAAATCAACAATGAAATAAGTGAAATAAAAGCAGTAACGAAGACAGTACATCATTCCAAACTAATGGGACTTTTAATAACATTAATATGTATTAAAAAGTTACTATATAATATCTATCAGCATTTAAAAATATAAATTATGTTATATAAAGACTAAGTAGAATCCTACGTACAACATGATATTTGAAAGGTTACTAAAAGCTGACAAAAAATTAAATTAAACCATTTCACTTGGGATAAATACTATGCATTGCCATCATTTAAAATCGTCTAAGTTTCTGGCAAATTTATGCAAACACACACAAAATAACCAGTAAAAGAAATAATTTTTGCCGATCTGTTTTTATACCTGACCAATCCAACAGTATTTTACAAACTGAATAATTTTTAAAATGTGATAAGGTGGCTGGATACAGAAATATTCTACAAAAAATAGGTTTGTCTACTTGAACAAATAAGACTTATTCTCATTTTCATTTCTAAGTACAAGTATTTAGAAATGTCAGTAGAATATATCAGGACCTATATGAAGAATATGAAGTGATAATGAAATGTAAAATAAGGTCTGAACAATTAGCAAGATATACCATGTTTATGTATTCTCTGTGCATTTCTTTCAAGTGATATAAATTCATTGATTCTAATTAAAATTTTGTCTCTCAGTCTTAGAAAAAAATCTTAAAATATGGAGTACGCTTGTGATGACCACTGGGTGTTGGGTAGAAGTATTGAATCACTATACTGCACACCTGAAACTAGTATTACAATGTGCGTTAACTAACTGCAATTGAAATGAAAACTTCTTTAAAAATCTGATTATAAAGTGAACTAAAACTAAGATTAGGTTAGGAATCTTGCCTTACCAGCTAGCAGAATAGATGATAAAATCTGTGTGATCAACATGCCCTAAGGACGACAAAAAAAATAGATCACAGGATACATATCGGAAATCAAGCAGATAGAAGAGAATTCAACTATTATAAAGATGTTGGTTTAATACAGAGACCATGAATAAGTTATTTGAAAGAAGATATTGGCACAATACATAACTAGAAAATAAATGGGTCCTTAAGTTACCTCATACACAAAATTAAATCAAGTTTTTTGGTACATGTATCTGTTTTGTTATAAACTCTGCTCCCCGATCCACTACAAGGGAAGTTCCTTTTTTCTGCAAACCAGACAACCCGTATTTGCTCTTCCATTTTTATTCAGTTGCTCCTCAATTTCCTCCTAGACTCAATCCTATCTAGTTTATCAAAAGAGAAATTATTCCTACAAGCAAATCTCCTGGTCTGGAACTTAGATCAGAATATTCTTGGAATATGTATATACATTAGTATAAAAGAAAAACAGTGACCCTTGAGAAACAAGTTAGAAAACACACTGAAAATATTAAATACTTGAAGTAAACCCTGCCTCACATTATTTTGGTTGATGCAGATTAATAACTTTGATTGCTACATCAGGACCACACATATTTCTTACCAAATATTTCTCATTTAATTATATGTGTGAATGATATACTTTTAATTTCCAGAAAATCAACTGCATTTATCTTTATGGTAGTATCCAAATTGAGATGAACCCATGCACCATACTTTCTGGGTTTTTATGGTTACTACATACATGAAAATGCTTTCTCCTGCTAGCTGTATTTGAGGTGTACTTATTATTCATGTTGTCACTTAAAGATAGCATATGACACACATGGTTCAAAACTCTCTCTAGTGATGTAGTTTAGTTATCTGATCTTTTTTCTCAGATCTTATTTGGCAGCATGGAGAAGACTGCCCTTTTGAGAAAAAATTAATAAATTCACAATATTGTCTCTTCCTATTATTTCATCAGTACGTTTTTAGGAAAAGTGTTCAATTAGCAATAATCATGCCTCGGATAAACCTCATTGGCTACGATTCTGCTACTGTGCAAAGCTTCATCAGTACATTTTTAATCAAAACTCATCTTTACAGTAAAACAGTGGCATGCCATCTCAATAAACCCCAAACTGCTTTATAAAAAATAACCTAATTCTGTTCTGTGTACAAAGCCTTGACTTATTTTACGTGTTTTTAATATTTGGATTATATGGATGTATGTATGTTTTTAATATTTTGATTATAATCTAAATAAGTAAGATCTTAGATACATATTAGAATCATGATTTTTTTCCTTTTATCATTTTGTGTATATATTGATATATATTACATTAACATTGATACTTTTTAAAAGAATTTTCCTTGTGATTAATAGCTTTATTTTTTTATATTCATTGGGAAAAAAGATGGTCTCTTCAACACATGGTGTTGAGAAAACTGGACAGCAACATGGAAGAAAGAAACTGAACCACTTTCTTATACCACAGACAAAAATAAATTCAAAATGGATTAAAGACTTAAATGTGAGACTTAAAACCATAAACATTCTAGAAGAGAATACAGGCAGTAACCTCTTTGATATTGCCTGTAGCAATCTCTAGATAGGTCTCCTGAGACAAGGAAAAAAAAAGCAAAAATGAACTATGGGACTTCATCAAGATAAACTTCTGCACAGTGAAGGAAACAATCAACAAAACTAAATGGCAACCTTCAGGATGGAAGAAGATACTTGCAAATGATCTATCTGATAAAGGGCTAGTATCTAAAATATATAAAGAACTTGGGCGCCTGGGTGGCTCAGTTGGTTAAGCGACTGCCTTTGGCTCAGGTCATGATCCTGGAGTCCCTGGATCGAGTCCCGCATCGGGCTCTCTGCTCGGCAGGGAGCCTGCTTCTCCCTCTGACCCTCCCCCCTCTCATGTGCTCTCTCTCTCTCTCTCTCATTCTGTCTCAAATAAATAAAATCTTTAAAAATAAAATAAAATAAAATATATAAAGAACTTATTCAACTCAACATACACATAAAAAACAAGTAACTTAAAAATGCTCAGAGGACCTGAATAGACGTTTTTCCAAAGACGACATCCAGATGGCCAACAGACACATGAAAAGATGCTCAACATCACTGATGATCAGGGAAATGCAAATGAAAACTACAATGAGATATTAACTCACACCAGTCAGAATGGCTAAAATCAACAACACAGGGAATGTTGTTAGTGAGGATTTAGAAAAAGGGGGACCCTCTTACACTGTTGGTGGGAATGCAAATTGTTGCAACTATCCTATGATCTAGCAACTGCACTACTACAAAGGATACAAAAATACTAATTCAAATGGACACATGCGCCCCAATGTTTACAACATTATCAACAATAGCCAAATTATGGGAAAAGATTAGATGTCCATCCACTGATGAATGGATAAAGAGGTGGTATCAATACACACAATGGAATATTACTGAGCCATCAAAGAGAATGAAATCTTGCCATTTGCAATGATGAGGATGGAGCTAGGGTGTATTATGCCAAGCAAAATAAGTCAGCTAGAGAAAGACAAATACCACTGGATTTCACTTGTATGTGGAATAGAAGAAACAAAACAGATGAACATAGGAGGAAATAAAAAAGAGGCAAACCAGGAAAAAGACTTAATTATAGAGAACGAACGGAGGGTTACTGGAGGGGAATTGGCAGGGGGATGGGTTAAATGGGGGATGGGGATTAAGGAGGGCACTTGTGATGAGCACTGAGTGATGTATGTAATTGATGTATCACTAAATTCTACACCTGAAGCTAATATTAAACTATATGTTAACTGAAATTCAAATAAAAACAAAACAAAAAAAAATATGTATTATTTTATGTATTCTTTGTATTTACAACATTTTGGTAAGGAAATTCTACATTGGCATTTAGACATTTGAAAATGCATCGTTAGGCACCTGGGTGGCTCAGTTGGTTAAGCGACTGCCTTCGGCTCAGGTCATGATCCAGTCCCTGGATCGAGTCCCGCATCGGGCTCCCGGCTCAGCAGGGAGTCTGCTTCTCCCTCTGACCCTCCCCCCCTCATGTGCTCTCTCTCTCTCTCTCTCTCAAATAAAATCTTTGAAAAAAAAAATGCATCGTTACTTTTCTGACTTGCAAAACAGAAAACGATCACTATCCACACTAAGTTATAAAGTGATCATGTAGACAATTCACCATTTGTTACTGTAAGTGCTAAAGATTATAAGAATCCTCCATGTGGACAAAACTTAAATACAACATGTTTAATTTCCATATTGTTAATGCTTTATACATTACAACTGTAGAACACAATTCAAAGGTATTAAAACAAAAAACATTTTTTCCTTATTTGAATATATCAGATTTGAGCATCTTTTAGTGGAGGGGAGAGAGAAGTTTCAGCCTGCCATAGTACCTGCTATTTACATATTTGATATATATAGATTTTATAAGCTTTATAGAAAATGCTTACATTATAAGTTTAAAAGGCTAAATCACTGAGTAATTAGCATACACAGTTCATTATGGGCAGTCTTGGCTTTCCTGTGTATATATTCTTAAATTTTACCTGCAGGTGATAAATATAATGATATGAAAAATATGTACAACTTTAATATAGTATTTCAAAATTGTTTAAGTCATTGTTTGGCTTAAAAATAGGTACATACTACATAATAAGTATAAAATTTCTCAATCTAAAAATTAAGAAACTTACATCTTTATAATAAAATAATCTCATCCAGGATGAGGAAAATAATTTTATAAAGAGTGTTTGCATTATGTAAATGAAATAATTTTAACGAAAAAGAAAAAATCTAAATAAACTTTCAATCTTATAAATAGTCCTATTATTCAGTATTTCAGCGGAAAAGGACAAAAGGGAATTTTTCTTTCTTTTAAAATACATGTATAAATGGAGAACTTCATCATAGGAATGAAATATTCAAAAACACCCCTTGAGTTTAGATAACATCCTTTCCCTTGCTCATCTCCAGTATTTCATGATTGTTTTGTTTTTTTTCCTAGTCTCATTTGTCTTTCTGAATCCCTGTTGAGAAGTTAAAATATTTTCTGAATATATAAGGGTCTGTTCAGGACAGACTGATGATACAGCTAAGATAGTCTCATGCATGCTGAAGAAAAATATATATATTGATAACTGAAAATTAATACTCCCAAAGAGACTAAAACACTTAAGTCTTCAGAAATTACTTTGGTTTCTGACAAAGTTATTTTTTTTTCAGGTTTTTGTAGTATCTTTCTCAACTGAATTTCTCTTTCACGTTACTCATTCACTGCCTGCAGACATTTCTAAGAGTGTTACTTCCCAGTGGAATATCATCTCTTCTTCTTAGGACTATGTCTAACAGTTCAGCAACCACAGAAAGACTGTGTAAGTTTTAAGGAAGATTATTTTTCTGTACCAGTTAATGACACTGGAGTTGAAGAATAGCTGAAGGTATTTAGGGAAATCACTCCCGTTATGTTCCCAAGAGATAGAAAAATGCTTTCTATGAGAAAACAAAGAACCAAACCAAAATTCCTTAAAAATGTCTGATAACAAAATTTTTTAAATTTATTTCTTCCATCTGTCCAAAATGTAAAAGCAGTTTTTATTTTTCTTCACAATAATGAAATTCCAATAGTGATAATCACTTCATCATGTACACATGTGGTGATATATATATATATAAGATTACATAGTACAGAATAAATGCTACCCTTGGACGGACACACACACACACACACACCACACACACACACACCACACACCCCTTCCAGAGACTGAGATCTGTGAGGGCACTGGCCATGACAAGTTTTCTTGCATGCAGGAATAGTAAATGTACACGTTTATGTGCTTAGTGAGTAATTATTCTATTAGTACTAAATATTAAAGGTACCTACCAACTTCAGCTTAAATGTTTTAACTATCATACCTTATGCTTAGCAAAGGGGCTCTTGTTCAGTTCCCAAACTCCTGAATAAATGCATTTTGACATTTGTCCTGTGGAACTACAGTTTAAATGCTCTGGAAAACTTCAGTAAAGGTTTCATTTAATTAAAACAAAACAAAAATGAAGGAGAATGATATCCTTGAAAAATCACTCCCTTCCATTTTTCCCTGTGGGTATTTACAAATTTTAATTTCTGATAGATACCATAGTATATAACTAGTGATCAAAATAAATGAACTATGTCCAGGAGAAGGCAAAATTGAAGTTCGGAATGACAGAAGCTCATTAAAGTTAATAGATATTTGAAAGTATAATCAGCAATGATTTGCTCAGAAATATCTAAGTTAAAAAGATTAAAGAAACAAGGCACTTGTTTTACAATATAGATTTTTATTAAGCAACATATGACTGAGACTGGTTATTAAAGAAAAAAAATACCATTGGTGGCAGAAATAAAGAACTGTAAGAGGAAAAGAATTGCAATTTTTAAAAAGTCCCTCTTGAGCCACAACAGGGAAGAAGAAAGTCTTCATGGTGACATTGTCTGGGAAGAGGGTTTTCAGCCTCTCGTGACCTTTCTCATTGCCCCAGTGTACAATTTAGCTCTTGACAGCCTGATTACCAAAGTTATTAGACTTCCCATGCATACAAAAGGGAAAATCCTCATAATGCCTCCCTCCAAAATAGAAACATTCAGTCTCAGATTTTCAAGTATCATCAAGTAACATCAGTTTGAGAAACAGCTTCTTACAAACAATGGCAATTTTTGTCCAAGGGAGAATTTGATCAGTTATTTCTTGAGAGGGATAGCACATTCTGGTAGGCCTACTTTGATTCAATGAAAATTTAAGTTGGTTTGAAATACTATTAGTAAGCATTTAAAAAAAATCTCTATTAAGACTTTTTGACTAGCTTTACATTCATAGCAAAAATGAGAGGAAAGTACAGAGATTTCCCATATAATCCCTACTCTCATGCATGCATGGCCTCCCCCATGATCAACATCCCCTACCACAGGGGCACATTGTGTATTTTTTTTCTGAGGTATCTGCTAAGGTCTTTGGCCTATTTTTCAGTTAGGGTGCTTTTATATTGTTGAGTCTTAAGAGTTGTTTGTATATTTTAAATAATAGTCTCACTGACTTTCTGCTTGCAGTTCTATCAGATTTTCCCTCACCACAGTCTTGACACTTTGTTAGACACAGATTTTAAGGACTGATAGGTCTTCATGGACAACTGAGCCATTTATCATTATGTAATGTCCTTCTTCATCACTGACAACTTTACTCACTGAAGTCAGCTCTGTGTGCAATATATATAGCTACTCTTGCTCTTTATGATTACTCTTAGCATGGTATATTTTCACCACCCATTTACTTACACTATGCATCTTTATACATAAAGACAATTTGTCTTTTAACTGGGGCTTTTAGACTATTGATGTTTAGTCATTATTGGTACAGTTGGATTACCATACATCTATTATGGTTTTCTATTTGCTGCCCTGGTTTTTTGTTCATTTTATCTTCTACTATCTTCTGTGAATTTTATTGAAGATTATATAATTTCATTTTTTAGCATATAAGTTATACTTTAATTCCAGTTTAAAAAAAAAAAAAGGTTAACCTAGAGTTTGCAATCAACATTTATGGATAAACCAAGTCCGGTCTCAAATAACACTATCAATTCATGGGTAGTATGTGTACCTTACAACAAAATAATCCCTTCCTTCATGCCCTTGTATTATTGCTGTCATTTATAGACATAACACGTATAAACATATCGCCAAGTACATCATTGTTTTAATGACGTACATTAATGTTGCTTATCTAGAGTTTGACCTATAGTGTTTTCTATTTTTTTTAAAGATTTTATTTATTTATTTATTTATTTATTTATTTATTTATTTATTTGACAGCCAGAGAGAGACCCAGCCAGAGAGGGAACACAAGCAGGGGGAGTGGGAGAGGGAGAAGCAGGCTTCCCACTGAGCAGAGAGCCCAATGTTGGGCTTGATTCCAGGGCCCTGGGATCATGACCCAAGCCGATGGCAGACACTCAATGACTGAGCAACCCAGGCGTCCCAGTGTTTTCTCTTTAAAGAGTTGCTTTTAACATACCTAGCAAGGCAGGTCTACAGGAAACAAATTTCCTCATTTTTAAGAAAATCTTTATTTCTCCTTCACTTTGAAGTAGAATATCACAGGATACAGAAATCTAGGTCAATAGACTTTTCCTCTGACCACTAATATTTCACTCCACTTTCTTGCTTGTATGCCTTCTGAAGAGAAGTCAGATGTATTTCCTATCTTTGTTCCCCTATAGGATTATTTCCCCCCTCCTCTGGCTTTTTAAAGGATTTTTTATTTTTTATTTTTAGTAGTTAGAAAATTATATACCTAGGTGTACTTTTGACATTTGTGTTGTTTTCTGACACTCCTGGGCCTGTGGTTTTGTATCTGACATTAAATCGGGGAAACTCAATCATTGTTTCAGATATTTATGTTCCTTGTTCTCTTTCTCCTTCTGGTATTCCCATTATGTGTATGTTATAACGTTCATAGTTGTCCCACAGTTCTTGGGTATTTTGTTCTCCCTACCCCCGTCTTGGTTCTTTGGTTTCCAGTCTTGGAGACCTCTACTAATAAACCTTCAAGCTCAGGGATCCTTTCCTCAGCCATGACTAGTGTATTATTAAACCCCAGTCATTCTTCTTGTTTTACCTCTAGTTTGTTTGATTTGGGGGGTTTTTGTTGTTTTTTTTTTTCCATTCTAAGGATTTTGATCTGTTTACACTGCCCACTCTGATAATTTCAACATCCCTGACCTATCTGGTTCTAATGTTTGTTCTGTCTATTCAAATTGTGATTTTTTTTTTCCATTTAGTAGCTTTGCAATCTTTCTCCTGAGAGCCAAACATGATGCATCAGGTAAAAATAACTGCCCCCCCCTTTTTTTCTTTTTGAGAGAGAGAGAGAGAGAGAGAGTGGGGGGGGGAAACAGAGAGGGGCAGAAAGAGAATCTTAAAGAGGCTCCACAACAGAGCTGCCACAGGGCCCAATCTCAGGACTCTGAGATCATGACCTGAGCCAAAATCAAAAGTCGGAGGCTTAATCCACTGAACCACCCAGGCACCCCATAGAAAAAGAGGTGCTTTAAATAGGCCTTTAATAATGTGGTGGTGAGGCAGAGGGGTGGGTAGGGAAAGGATACAGTAGTCTTATAATTATCTCAGTCTTTTACCAGAGTTTATGTCTCTGGCCTGTGACCTTCACAAGCATTTCTAATTTTTTCCTTTCCTCCCTTAGGTGGGACAGGATAGCTACAGGAGGATGAAGTTGGGTATATCACTTCTCCCAGTTTAGTTAGACTGATAGAACCCTAAAAAGTTAGGCTCTGGTTAGTTTGTCCTGAGGACAAAACTTACTAAGGAGATCAGAGTGTTCTGAGGTATCTCAAAATGGTTCCTTTTCACCTCTGCCTGCTGGAAGCACAAAATAATTTGTCTGATATTTACTAAGAACGATGCAGAGCCTGGTGGCAATCAGTGCCAGGATAAGAAAACCTGAACTATAATTGACAAATTGCTGTGACTCAGTATGGACAATTCAGTCAAAAATGCAAAGGGTACTCAGTCACAGGGGAGCCTCCACAAGTTTGTGAGTTTCATCTCCAGGATCTCGGTTAGGTTCTCAGAGTAAATATTAGGGTAAAATCCTGTGCTTCCAGCAGGCAAAGAGAAAAGGGAACCATTATGAAATACACCAGAGCATGGTTCTTAACCAGGCAAGCCCTCAGGAGAAACTAACCAGAATAAAACTATTATATCTATATTATGTTTTTATTATACTGTTTTTCCTGACTATATTGTCAGATGATTATAGTTAAAATATCATACACTGGTTCCTAAAGCTATTTTTTCAAGATACTTTAATTTCAATTCATACAGGATCTATGTAGCAGCTTCCCAACTGGTAACATTAATCATGTTCATTGATTAGTAACAGGTGCATTCTT
>NC_138370.1:90839906-90872104 GCF_054177405.1 Leptonychotes weddellii
CCCCCCCCAGAGTAAGCCAATTTTATATTTATGGATTTTTAGAAATATTTTTCATAAGTAACAAAATTAAAATGATAGATTCATTTTAGATTGCTGTTTTGTGCTTCCCTGGGTCACTGAAAGGACTTTAGTTCCCAAACAAAATTATCTATCCATCTGAATAAGTTAATCAGAACACAGAATTTTGGACACATACAGAGTAATGTCTAAAAATGATATGCTCAAATATAGAAACCAGTTACTGAAACCAAACACTTATAACTGACCAAAATAAAGGAGAATCAGATTAGCTGAGCAGTTTCACTCAACATAGAGAAATGCTCTCTATTCCAGATGTAGTCCATCTTATACAGCGGTGTAATATTTTTTATTATTTGAGAGAGAGTGCACAGAAACAAGTGGTACAGAGGGGCAGAGGGAAAGAATCAACAGACTCCCCAGTGAGCATGGAGCCTGATCTCCCAACCCTGACATCATGACCTGAACCAAAATCAAGAGTTGGATGCTTAACTGACTGAGCCACCCAGGAGCCCTGGATAATTTCTATTTGTTTACTTCAAGAACACTTTTCCTGGCTGAATACTTTTCTTTAGTTTTCATATGCTTTCAACTATTTTTATTAAAATGGCTCTGAATCCTATGTTCCCTCTTTCAATGTCATAAGCCAAAAATGGACTAAACATCTAGACAGGCGCCATAAATTCAATAGGTATAAAACTGAAAAGTCATCATGACCTCCAATGAATTTCATTATGATCCAGCTCTTTCTACCAACAACCTGTAACTGAGAGCAAAAATCTGGAAATCATGACCAATAAACTCTCTTCAACACTGTTGTGACCTGACCTCTTCTTAAAACATGAGGAACCTCCACCCAGTTTTGGTTTGAATACAGAGACACATGATGCCACACACACACAAAAAAGTACAAAAAGGATTATTATCCTTACGTAATTGAGGTCTCAGAGATGAGCAGAGCAGCCTCAAGAAGTTCCACAACAGTTTGAGAAAGCAAGGAAAGTATCCCAGGCTGGGGCTTTTATTGTGGTCAGGGGTGGGCCTGGGTGAGGATTCCCATAGGAAGGCAGGAAATTGGGTGGTTTGAACCTCCTGCAAGTGCTGAAGGGAAACACTTGGGCTCCCTTACCTCCTTGCCCAGGTGTGGGGCACAAGAGGAGGCAAACATGAGGTTTGAAAGCTGTTTACAGTCAACCATCAAAATAGAATTTAACTCTATTACAGTAAAATCACTAACATGTTCTTACAGTTTACCACACAAATTTTTCTTCCCTCTCCACTTCTGACCCCCTTTTACGAAGTTATCATCTTTGTTTCAATCTCTATGATAGATTTCTGACTTATATTACTGTAGTTTTGCATTCACGTTCTGTCTTTCACACATATAGGTTCTAGAACACAGCAAGAACTACACTGTCCCCCACAACATTACCTCCTCCAAAAACCTTTTGTGCTTAAATAAAACTGAAGGACATCTTTACTATTACAATGCAACCTATCTATTGACCTATGTTTTTATGTATCCATCAATCTATTATCCTCAATAAACTTTTAAATGGAAGCCATGCCTACCTATTATTGTATCATGTTAATTACCTGTGCCTGGCAAAAGAAATGGTAATAACAGTTGCTGAAAATTTGAGCAATTTAGGGCTCAGAACCATGAAGATCCCAACCAGGATTAGAGGCTTCCTGCCATGGTATTAGTTTTCTGAGATGCAATTAAATGTGTGACTTAAAATTAGATCAAATAATTCAAATTATTTAAATAGAATTAAGAATTAGAACAAATCTCAAAGAATTCAAAATATATATTTTCAAACTTTATGTAACTTATAAACATAGTTCTACCTAATGATGAGCAGGTAATGAAGTATTTTACATTTGTTCAATTCCTCCCAAATGTGTCTGTAGGCTTCTTACATTATATACTCTCAGGAAATGGATTCACCTGAAGAACAGAAAGGCACTACCTACTTTGAATAAAATTGTGTTTTCACAGAAATTCATTAATGGCCAAACTATCATATTCTAAAACAGCAGTATATTAGCATTTGAATAGAAATTTGAAAGGTTTTCAATGTATTTCAAAATGGAAACAGACAAATTTATGTATATCCTATTTTTCCCGAGCAGGCAATACATTTGGACCATTAATTTAGCTCATAAAAAACACTGGATTTCAAAATTCACTAGCTGAAAACTTAAATATAACTTTATTATTATTTTTTGTATTATGTTAAAGGAGAGAGAGTAAATGTTGCCAGAGTACATGAAGTGTTGTTTTGTTTTGTCTTCACATACTTAGCTGATAACACTTAGTATATTCTTAGCTTATTTAACAAGGGTAATTAACATCACTAATAGTTGAGATATTTAATACCTAGAGGGAAAAAAATGCATCTTTAACAAGATGTAAGTTTACTCTCTGATTTGATCTTAGATATTATTCAAAATTGACACTGTTGTACAGAATAAAGATTAAGAATCAAATGTCTGTGCTTTCATTTGTGAGTGATCTATATATAATGTAAAACAGATAAGATCATCCAGAGATTTGGTTGAAAACTTTAATAATTGTAGGTCACTCTTGTTTATATTTTATTAATAAACCACAAGTTGTTATGTAACACAATACATTCAAAATATTAAACATCTTCAAATAATTGTTTTTCTTTATTTACATGCATCAGTTTTACACAATTTATAATGTAATTTAAACATAGCACAATCGTCTTCATAGGTGTACCCGTATGTGTTTCATAAATTTGGAAAGTCAATTTAAATCTTTGTGTTTATACGTGTACAAATGTGGTTTGTGTGTATCTTTCTCCCCACCTAACTTAATTTTCAGAGATTAAAATAATACTACAGAAAATAAACAGCATACTTGGCTTTCCAAAAAAATCTGAATTTGCCATACGTATCAATTTTAATTCATACAAACTAATTATCTAGATATATTCATCTTAATTTTATATTTAAGTCAATTAAACTAATAATACACCTTAATGGTAGATAATTTCTTCAAAGAGATTTTAAAAAAATGGTGTCCACTTGGTAACTGTGGATTCATCTATAGAGAACAATTCACATGACAAGCAGCATGCTTTGATACCGCCTTCATTTTTCATAGTTCAATTTGAAATATATGATAAGAGTTGTTTGATCCGAGGAAGAAAAATAAAATTTGAAATTTTGATGTAACAGATACAAACTAGTATCACTGGTGATCCTCACTGCTTCCTCCTTCCTTAAAAGATCATCAATATTTACAACAATGGACTTACCCAAAGACAGTGGTCACTCTTCCCTGAAAAGGAGATGACATCAGTAAAGATACTCTTTCCCAACCAAAAATCACATTGCTGCCAAAAAAGGTTACCAAATGTAGGCTATGAACTTATTCCTCCAAGCTAATAAGGACCGTGGTAGTGCCAGTCACACCATAGGCTCATGCATGGGTTACTATTACAGACTCAAATTGAGCTAGACGGTATTTGGATACAGCTTAATACCTCAATTTTGGGTTACAGTTTTTTTAGTAAGTTTCCTTTATTACTAAGATTCAGCTTCTAGGTGCGTATTTCATTCAGACCCAGTTGTATTATTTGTACAATAGCAACAATATTTAGTCTTTTACTACTCCTACTAAAGTTCTTGCAACCTTTCCAAAAGATCTTGAGACATTATACTCCCTGAGAAGTCTAGGTCTGAGATAAAAGTGGGTGTAACTTCTGATTATACTTGTTTATACTGAGTGGTCTGTTTTGTTCTGAAGACAAATAAACTCTCACTGAATTTTATTCATGTTTCTTGGACATCCTCAACTGCTGATGGACTTCCATCCGGCCCAGCATTTCTAAGGATCTGGTTGGTATGCATCCGTCTCACCTCCATAGTTGGGGATAACTCTTGAAGAACATTATCTTCCTCCCACAAATCCATTCACATGGACTCATTAATGCTAACTTAATATCCAGGCCTTTCATTATTACCTGAAGCTATTTGGCTTATTAACTTTCTTTCTTTCTTTTTTTTAAGATTATTTATTTATTTGAGAGAGAAGAGGAGTGAGAGAGTACAAGCGGGGGAGAGACAGAAGCAAACTCCCCGCTGAGCAGGGAGCCCAATGTGGGACTCAATCCCAGGACCCTGGGATCATGACCTGAGCCAAAGGCAGATGCTTAACTGACTGAGCCACCTAGGAACCCCTATTTAGCTTATTTTATTTTCTCTTTTTCTTAAACAAGTGGGGCCATAAAGAAGTATGTTCTTTGCTCTTCCTTCTGCAGCTGCAAGGAATGCTCAGTTGGCCAAACCTTATCTTTCAGATGTGTTCTGGAAGATATATAACAGCATAATTTCTATGAGATTCCTCATATATATAAAATATAAATCATAATACTTATTCACTTGGCTTTTCTGAAGACACAAGATCATATATATGATAATGGTGGTGATGATAGAAGCTGAAGAATAAGGATGCAGAGGGTACAACCTTATCCCATACTCAGCATTAAACGTGAATCTTTAGAGGAGTGAGACGAACTTTTTATTAAAAATCACATATCACAGGTTAAATAGAAACCATGGCTTCTTATTCTAATTAGGTACTATGTGTGAGTATGGTAATATTTAGAATACACTTTTCAGGAGTCTAGTTTAATAACTGCAGACAGTTTGAGTAAATGTTCTATTCTGAAACTTTACCACTTGTATCCTGTGTTTCAAAGAAGTACAGTAAATTTCAAAAAACTGTCTTTTTAATTGCTCTTAGCTGCATATGAGAGTGTATTAATAGCATTTCTTGATATTTATCACTTCTAATTTTAATCTAGCAAAAACAATTATGGAACTTAACACTGTTTGAATGCAGAAAGTCATGCTTTAGGAAAACAAACAGCTCCTTGCTGAGACTATTTGGTAACATCTTTTTTTTTTTTTTCATGTGCTATTTAATTTGCCAGTAGATGAATAGAGTTAGAAGCAATATTGTAAGTATTAAAACTCCAAAATTGTAGGAGAAATGGAGGTTACACTGCAAGCAAAATTTTTTACTGGCATTGGTCTCATAGTCATGCAAGCAGAGTTTTAAAAAAATACATCAATGTCACTGGATGTATCACACTAAAGGGACATAAGAGGTGAATTTAATTCTGTTCCTTTGAAAGGTTTATTTCTTTACAGATAAAACCACATTCTGATTTTTTAATAGGTGAATTTTGTCAATTTTTTCAGCTACTTCTATAGGAATATTAGGTAATTTTGTAGGATTAATCAGGTTATGTGAGTGACTCATTATTTTGTTCTTTCCATTAAACAATCTGAAACATGTACAATTAATTTCTAACTTTGAATCATTAGTGAAAAAAGACACACTAGCTAAGAAGCGCTTAATGCAAAAGATAGAGTGTGGAGACTCAAAAGTTCCTTACAATTCCAATCCAAGTGTCTAGTGATTTAGGGAGAGAGAAAAAAAATAAAAAGGATTTCCTCAAAGTAAGAACATATAAATTTATCAAATTTTTTATTTTCCATTGATTATTTATGATTATATTTATTCATGAATATAAAGGTCAAGTAGCCAAATAAAGTATGCTATAAAGACTTGAAACATTTATGCTTTGGGATTAAATGTCATTTGTTTAGAATGTTTTAATTATTTTCTCAAGACATCAGCCTTATCTGTATGTGTGTTTCAATAAGTTCTCAAGTTTTTTATGGAATTAAATATTCATGTTGATTTATAATACATAAATATTTAAGTGAAAAATATTATGGTGAAAACTGACTTTAAAATAACTTTAACAGATCTAACTTGCCATCAAAGGAATGTGGAAATCTTTACAGAAAATCTCATTCAATCTTATTATCTTGAGGTTCATTTTGATATTGTAATTGCATTGCATATACTGAAGTAAAATGACCATGCAGTGTGGTTTAAAGGTAATCTATAATAAAATAAGGGTTAATACTCTGCATTTTCTTTTTGAAGATTTCACAATTCATATTTCATTAGCATATCATGTATAATTAGACACTATTTCTTTAACACAGCAGAAACATAGTTTTGACCAGCCTCATTATTCTGCCTTGAAATTAAAACTGCCTTTCTATGATAAAACTACATCAAATCATTACAAAGAAAATATATCTTACAGAACCTAGAAGATTTTAGCAGAATTGAAGTTCTTTATGTATGTTAAGGTGTGCATTTGTATAAAAATGCTACTTTTTTGCAATAATAATTGTCTTAGATTTGCTTTTTCTATGATATGTTTGGATATAGAATTAAGCTATGCAATAGTAAAAATGTAATCTGTTCATTATTTTATAATATTCAACATGAACATGTTAAGATCAAAATTCCAATGTTTATCTAAAAGGTGATAAAATGAGACAGAATATTGCTTGATTTATTGATTGATGCTCTCGTATGAATTCTAGAGTTACAGCTGATCAGTGAAGGATCTTTTTGAACTTTCAGCAATGGTTGAATATGTCAGTGTGATAAGCAACCATGTATGGATGTAAGAACAAATAAGAGGAGTGAAAGTAATCAATTGCAAATAATTCTGTTTGCCTGATAATGATCTATCATACATTGCTGCTAGAGACACTTGGAAAAAATAAACAAATTAACCTAAGTCTACCATATTGTTTTATTTTAACCCTAAACGTTAATTATAATACAAAAATATTAATTTAAAAATAAAGTTTATAGGTCAAAAAAATGTGATATTCTTTAAAATGGTTTAAAGACTACATATGTTTTAAACAAGCTAATATGTATATACCCTTTGGCATAAGATTTGCCTTTTGATATCTGCTCCATCAAGTGGAACTAGTTGGACTTCATAAAAATATTGTGTTCATTGGCCCAGAATATTTTGTATTTCATATGCTTATTGGAAGTTGTTTGTTACCATTATGGTTTTAAAGAGGAAAATTATTCTTGCGATCTACACATCAACTGCAATAGATGCAGCTCTGAGATAAGCTAAATGAAGGCTGTTTTACATGTCTGGTAAAACACAGCAACAAAAATTGCTTCATTTCTGAGTGACTGCCATGTGTCAATGGTAAGATTGTTTTTGGGAACATTTGTGTGTTTGTGTATATATGTGTGTGTGTGTGCATGACAAAATGTAAAAATATGTCAGTTATAAACTTATCCCCTTTTTAACCATTGGGGGAAAATGTTTAAGGCTGGGGGAAAAAAATCTGTATAAAAATATAAAAATAATATATACTTGAATCTCTAAAAATGAGACATTTAATATTAATAAAATTTTTGTTTGTAGAAAAAATTGTAGGCTAGACTTAGTGTCAAATACTTTCAAATGCAAAATGGTAAATATCCTTTAAATTTTATAATTTAAATTTCAATTGTTAAAATCCTTTTCAAATATAAAGTATAAGATATATATGGAATGTTAATAATATTCAAGATATAACATTTTATATCATGAATATTACATGGCTTGCTTTAAGTAATTTTAATTAATTTGAATCTCTAAAAACCATGAATTTTAGAAAAAATACTAAATATGAAAAATAAATGCACATATACAGTGAAATTACTTTGGCTCCATGTAATGCTTTTTTTTTCTGTTATTAATCTCACATTAAATTTTCTTAATTACTAGAAAGTTATTATTAACCCTTTTTTTGACACTATTTGGTGAAAAATGATTTCCTTACAGAGAACTGGTTAACTTATTAATTTCTGGAGGGACTGAATTCATCACTAGTTATATAAATATGTGGTTCATTACTGCATGTAATGAAAACCTACCTGTCCAGTACACTTGAAACTAATGTAATATTGTATATCAACTATATTAAAAAAAAAAAACTGTGTGCCTATATCCATAATCTGCTATACAATTTCCCACTTCATCACTTACGTGGTAAGAAAGGATTAAATATTAGAAAGAATATTTCTAAATATTTTCTAATTCTCAGAACACAGAGAGCCTTCACAATCAGAGTTAAGAAAAAAGCCTACCAAAACTAACAGTTGATTTACCTGAAATCTAATTTTGAAAATAAATTTTATGTCATAATAATTAAAATTATAAAAATAATCTTTAATTTTGTAATATTTTAAAATCATTTGCAGAACTCTATCATAATATATCCAAGCTTTTGGAGCGCCTGGGTGGCTCAGTGGTTTAAGCATCCAACCTTTGATTTCGGCTCAGGTCATGATCTCAGGGTGGTGAGATCAGCCTTACATTGGGCTCTGCGCTGGGCATGGAGCTTGCTTAAGATTCTCTCTTCCCCTCTCCCTCTGCCCCTCTCCTGGATCCCTCTCTTAAAAAAACAAAAAACAAAAACAAAAACAAAAAAAAACCTTCCAAACCTTATATCCCCAAGAAGTTATACAGAAAATGAGAAAGAAGGAAATCTTGACATTTGTGACCTGCATATGGATGCAATTTGCAGGTATTATGCTAAGTTGGATAAGTCCAAGAAACACAAATCCTGTTGGTATCACTTATATGCAAAATCTGAAAAAGTCAAATGAAACAGAATAGAATGATGGTTACCAAGGGTTAAGGGGTGGAGGAATTGGGGAGAAGTTGGCCAAAGGATACAAACTTGCAGTTAGAAAATGAATAGAGTCTGGAGATCTAACACACAGCATTGTGATTATAGTCAACAATCCTGTAGCACTGACTGCTAAGAGACTAAAGCTTAAATGTTCTCACCACAAAATTAAATAATTATGTGACATGTAGAGGTATTAGCTAAGGCTATGGTGATAATCATATTGCAATATATAAATGTATCAAATCAACACATTGTACATACACCTTAAACTTACATAATGTTATATGTCAATTACATCTCAAAAATCTTTAAAAAGCAGAAAATGTTCAGTGATTATCAGTAATATGTTTATATGATGACAAGGAACAGAGGCACAGTAAGATCAGATGAGTTGCTTTGAGTGGTAATTCTCAATATATGCATCAAAATTGTCTGACAAGGTTGTTAAAGATACAGATGTCTGCTTGAACTCATCTCCTCCACAAACACACTGACTTACACCTCTCTACATAGCAATTCATCCTGAAGAATAACTAAGGGCTGAATATAAATCTTCTGCACAACAAAGGATAAAGAATCACACAGAGCAGGAGGGACAGAGACACTGTAATGAAGAGAACCCTCACCTCACCTGCAATACTGCAAACTGCAGTGGGGAGAGATAGCACTGAGGGACTGGGAGCAAATCTGTCTGCTTTGGGGCACAGAAAAAAAAGTCATGTTTAAAAGGGCAACTAGAATATAAAGAAATATACAGAAACTAGCCCTCTGCCAAACTACAGGGGAATTCAATCCAGAGTGCTATGGTTTTCATTTCCCTTACACCTTGATAGCACTAACAGGATCAGGGTTTGGATGCCATAGCTGGCCGGCTGCCTCAGTGAACCCTGAGACCTAACCCACATTAGTCCCAGCTATCCCCATAAGGCAGCCCCAGTACAGGTCATACTGGGACACCCCTGGACAGTGCCCACTATAGTTCCAGTCATCTCACCTGGTGACACAGGCACAAAACACCCTGGGGCACCCCAGGCCCGCACCCACTTCAGCTGCTGATGACTTGCTAGGGCACTCCCTCCATGAAATGCCCCAGGACTTCCCACCTGTACCTGCTTTAGCGACACTTGTGCTGCCAGAGGGCTCCTGCACAGAGAACCCCAGCACTCCCCAGCCTGTGCCCAATTCAGCTCCATCCATCGCCCGAAACAACCTCAGTGTGGAGCACCAAGGAACCCCTGGCCTATGCCTCCTTTGGCTCCAACCACTGCCACAGGATGCCCCTTTGCAAAAAGGCTCAGAAACCCCCAACTTGCAACCACTTCAAGCTTTAGCTGCTCTGCCAGGGTTTTCTCTGTGTGTTGAGCCCCAGAACGCCCGCCCCAGTTGTGCTCACTTCAGTTTCAGCTCTCTCACCAGGGTGGCCCCAGTTTAGAGTACTGAGGGACTCCCAGACTACGCTCACTACAGTTCCAGCCAACCAACCAAAGCTTCCAGACAAACGCAGTCTACAAAGGGGACTTCCTATATAAATCCATTCCTTCAAGTTTAGAAGCAGCTATTCTGCTTAATTTATAGACACAAACAGAAAGTCAAACAAAGTCAGGAGATAGAGGAATGTGCTCCAAATGAAAAAATAAGACAAAACCTCAGAGATAAAAAGTGAAACAGAGAAAAAATAATCTATCTGATAATGAGTTCAAGGTAATGGTCATAAAGATGATCACCAGACTGGACAAAAGAGTGGGTGAATTCAATGAGAATTTCAACAAAGAGATTTAAAAAAAAAGAAAGAACAAAAAAACTGAAATGAAAAATACCCTAGAGGAAGCAATAGGAGATTAGGGGATTAAGAACAGATCAGTGATCTGAAGATAGTGTAATGGAAGGCACCCAAGCTGACCAGCAAAAAGAAAAAAAAAAAAAAAATTAAAAATGAGATTAGGTAAAGAAATCTCTTTGAAAACATCAAGTAAACTAACATTCATATTATATGGGTCCCAGAAATAGAAGAGACAAAATATACTTTAAAACAAAAACTGTAGCAAGAAACAGAGAAAGACATCTGCATAATGATAAAGGGATCAATCCAACAAGAGGATGTAACAATTGTTAAGTATCTACATATCATAGGAGCACCAAAATATATAAAGCAAGTATTAACAAACATAAAGGGAGAAATTGATAGTAATACAATATTAGCAGGAGACTTTAAGTCCTCAGTTACATCAATGTATAGATCATCCAGACAGAAAACCAACAAGGAAACAGTGGTTTTAAACAACATATTAGACTAGATGGACTTAACAGGTATACCCAGAAGGTTCCATTCAAAAACAGCTGAATACATATTCTTTCAAAGTGCACATGAAACATTCACCAGGATAGATCACATATTGGGCCAAAAATCAATTCTCAACAAATTTCAGGAGGCTGAAATGATATCAAGCATCTTTGCTGACCACAACTAGAAATCAACTATGAGAAAAAAAAAAATGGAGAAAACACAAACATGTGGAGGCTAAAAAAACAATCCACTAAATAAACAATGGGTCAATGAAGAAATCAAAGAGATAATCAAAAAAATGCATGGAAACTAATGAAAATGAAAACACGACTGCCCAAAATATTTAGGATGCAGTGAAAGCAATTTCTAAGAGGGAGATTTATAACACAACAGGCCTACCTCAAGAGACAACAAAAATCTCAAGCAAACAATTTTAACTTACACCTAAAGAAACTAAAAAAAAAAAAAAAGAACAAAGTCCAAAGTAGTATTAAAAAAAAAAAAAAAGCTCTCAGTAGAAGGAAGGAAATAATAAAGATTGGAGAAAAAATAAATTGAGAATAAAAAATAGAAAAGATCAATGAAACCAAGAGCTGATTTTTAAAAGATTTAAAAAAATTGATAAACCTTTAGCCACAATCATCAAGAAAAAAAGAAGGCCTAAATAAATAAAATCAGAAATGAAAGAGGAGAAGCAACAACCAACAACATAGAAATACAAAATATTTTAGAGACCACTATGAAAAATTATATGCCAAGAAACTGGACAACCTAGAAGAAGTGGGTAATTTCTTGATACATACAATCCTCCAAAATTGAATCAGGAAGAAAAAAAAATTGGAAAAGATTACTAGTGACAAAATTGAATCAGTAAACAAAAAACTACCAACAAGCACAACTCCAGGACCAGACAACTTCACAGGTGAATTCTACCAAACATTTAAAGAAGAGCTGATACCTAGTCTCAAACTTTTCCAAAAATAGAAGAGGAAGGAAAATTTCCAAATTTATTTTACAAGGGCAGCATTACCTCAATACCAAAACTAGACAGAGACACTATAGAAAAAGGAAACTACAGACCAATATCCCTGATGAGCATAGAGGCAAAAATCCTCAACAAAATATTAGCAAACTGAATTCAACAATACATTAAAAGGTACACTGACCACAATCAAGTGGGATTATTTCCAGGGATGCAAGAATAGTTCAATATTCACAAATCAATCAATGTGACACATCACATTAATAAAACAAAGGATAAAAATCATATGATCATCTCAATTGATCCAAGAAGAGTTGACAAAATTCAACGCCCATTCATGATAAAAACTCTCAAAAAAGTGGGTTTAGATGGAATACACCTCAACATAATAAAAGCAATATATAAAAATCCCACAGCTAACATCATACTCAATGGTAAAAAACCAGAGAACTTTTCTTCTAAGATCAGGAACAAACAAGGATGTCCACTCTCACCACTTTTATTCAGCATAGTACTGGAAGTCCTAGCTGCAAAAATCAGACAAGAAAAAGAAATAAAAGTCTACAAAATGGTAAGGAAGAAGTAAAAGTGTCACTGTTTGCATGATATTATATTTAGAAAGCCCTTATAACTCCACCATTTATTAGAACTAATAAATTAATTCAGTAAAGTTACATGATACAAAATTAACAAACAGAAGTTTGTTGCATTTCTATACACTAATAATGAAGTAGCAGAAAGAGAAATTAAGAAAACAATTCCATTTATATTTGCACCAAAACGAATAATACCTAGGAATAAATTTAACCAAGGAAGTAAAAGATCTATACTCTGAAAACCATAAAACGTTGCCAAAAGAAACTGAAGATGACATAAGCAAATGGAAAGATATTCCATGCTCATGGATTAGAAAAATTTAAATGTCCATACTACCCGAAGTAAACTACAGAGTCAATGCTATCGCTACCAATAGCATTTTTCACAGAATACCAATAGCATTTTTCACAGAACTAGAATAAATAATCCTAAAACTTATATGGAATCACAAAAGATTCCGATTACTCCCAAAAATCTTAAGATGAAGAACAAAATTGGAGGTATCACAGTTTCAGATTCTTAAGATATACTACAAAGATATAGTAATCAAAACAGTATGGTGCTGGCACAAAAACAGACACATAGATGAATGGAATGGGATAGAAAGCCCAGAAAGAAATCCACCCTTATATGGTCAATTAATCTATGACAAAAGAGTCAAGAATACACAATGGGGAAAACACAGTCTCTTCAATAAATGATGTTAGGAAAGTTGGACAGTTACATGCAAAAGTATGAAATTGGATCATTTTCTTACACCATATGCAAAAATAAACTGAATAAGTATTAAAGACCTAAATTTTAGACCTGAAACCATAAAACTTCTAAAATAGAACATAGGCAGTAATCTGTTGGACATCGACTTTAGCAACATATTTAGATATGTCTCCTCATGCAAAGGAAATAAAAGCAAAAATAAACTATTAGGACTACACCAATATCAAAAAGTTTTACACAGCAAAGAGAGCCATCAACAAAACAAAAAGGCAACCTACTAAATGGGAGAAGATATTTGCAAATGATGTATCTGATAAATGGTTAATATCCAAATTAAAAAGAACTAATACTACTCAACACCAAAAAAACAAAAGAAAACAACAACAAAAGCAAAAACAACTAAAAAATGGGCAGCGGGCCTTGAACAGACTTTGTCCAAAATGCACTGCAGAAAAGTTATGAAGATTTGCATTTATATTTTCCACAGAGAGAGAAATGATAAGAAACACAAACACAGGAATAGATGGGTAAAGATATAGTGAGTATGTCTAAAATCTGACGTATTTGGCCAGATTCTAAGAGACAAATGTTTATAAAAATATATTTTAAGTTTTACTCAATTATTCACTGTAGAAATGTAAAATATCACTGCACTTGCTGTTTAGAGTATAAAAAATATATAGAATGTGAAATTTTAAAATATACTAAGGGATTCATTATTTTATAAATATTTTTATGTTTTACTATTTTTTTCTATCTACATTCTACGTTATATTTTGTTTAGAATTCTATCACCTCTCTGCTAAAAATGACAATAATTGACTAATTTATTTTTCTGCTTTCAAACTTAACCCATCAAACCCATTATCTACCTACCTTCCAGAAGTAACTTTTTAAGAAAAAAAGTTGATTAATATAGTCATTGTCCCACTAAAGTTCAAAGTCCCTTCAATGACACACAAAATCTGCTACTCATCTACACCCTCATCTTATCTCTTTCTTGCTTAATCATCAACAACAGAGAAAAACTTCTTTCCCATTTACATAATTTTGTTTCATTCTTCTGTATCTTTATGCTTCCTACATGAGTGGAATATATTTCCCTTTGACACAGTCTTTATCTTTAATTTTATTCTTGTCACCTGTTTCCAGAAATGCTACTTCTTCCAGAAATTTCTATAAATTCTACTGGATTTTAGCCATATCAATCCTCATGTTTTCTCCGAAACACTTCACTCAGCTCAGATTGCATCTCATCTGTTCTCCATAATACCCTACATGTCTGCCTACTTTGTCTCCATCACCTTCTGAAGAAGAGTTGTTAGTTTTATTTGTATATTCAGTACCAGAGATACACACACACACACATCATATATATGTATATATAATATGTGTATATGTATTATGTATATATAATTGCATATAAATGCATACACATATATAAATAAATACATAATTAAAATATTCCAACATTACTGTGTGGTGGTTTTATTACTCATTTAAACGGCACTGAGGAAACTGAGCTAATTAATTTGTCTGTTTAGCAATATAAGTATAGGATACAGATTTGAACCCAAGAATACCTGTGTCTAAGCTAATGCTCATTTCACTACGCTTCATGTCTCTAATTGAAATATTAGAATTAAATGTGTTGAACATTTATAAAATAAATGGGTTTCATATTTTAAATGGGAACTCATTTCCCAACTTTTTAGTCTGAAAGCATTTTCATACCAAAAGATATATAATTATTATACATTCTAAAAATTAAGTATGTCATTATGTTTACTTTAAGTTATTTAAATTGATATATAATTATTGGGTTGGCAGATAATATCCATAACCTTATAGTGAAGATTAATACACAGTTGCTAAAGAGTTCAAACATATTATTAAAATTGAATAAAATTAGAAATAATGAAGGAAACTATTTCTAAACATTTTTTTTTTTAAAGATTTTATTTATATATTTGACAGAGAGAGAGACAGCGAGATCAGGAACACAAGCAGGGGGAGTGGGAGAGGGAGAAGCAGGCTTCCCGCCGATCAGGGAGCCCGATGTGGGACTCGATCCCAGGACCCTGGGATCATGACCTGAGCCGAAGGCAGACGCTTAACGACTGGGCCACCCAGGCGCCCACTATTTCTAAACATTAAAGACATTTATTTACTTAAAAAATTTTCTACTTGAGATTTATATACCCATGAATGAAGCAATCAATTCATATATCCAAATACATACCAAAGTAACTGTAAAAACATTTACTAGTTTTAAAGGAATCTTAATTCTTTTTTTTTTAAACTGACATCCATTACATCATCAGATTTTCTTCCATCTGCATACAACACTATTTGGTGTCATAAATCTAGAGGCATCAAAAAAAACAGGCCTACATAAAGCATCTTACTTATGCAAATAGTGCATCTGCTGCTGTTTGAGGAGGCTAAAGACTATTTCCAACTAGACTCAGACATCCATAATACAGTGAAGATTAAATCAATCAAAACCAAATTATATTAGAAATATTTAAAAGCTTAAATATCATCATGTACAACCTGCTCATAAGGTCACTTCAAATTTCCCAGGAAATTTGGATATCAAATCATATTTTCACCTACCAATATTCATTGTTCCCAACAAAGTTTCCTCTGCATTTTAATCAGTATAATTATCATTTCTAACTATTTTACATTGTTACCATATTGACAATTTATTTTCTGGTTAATATTAAAATCTTTCCAGGATTCACCTATAAAAGGAGGTTAAAGCAAGAGCAAAATAACATTTTTCTTAGGTTTAAGTATTTTATAGATTATTTTCTCTGTATAAAGAAATACTAGTTGGACATTTACGCTTTTAATTGCATTACTAATATGTGTGACTGAAATAAAAATAATGTTTTATAGTTTCAGAAATATGATTATATATTAGTTATTAATGAGTCCAGTTCCAGGTCAAATCGTATGTACAATCTTTCATGGCCAACCATAGGCAATCACAAGGCTTTGGTTGGCAAGTCTTAAAGGGGAAAGCAGCCTTCCCCACATTTGACTTTGTGTCCACCCAGGGCATTAGAGTTTTTTTAGAGGGAGGTGCAGACCAGGACCCAGCCCCAGCCCCAGCCCCCTCCTCCAAGTCCCTTCTTCCATGGCCTGCCATGTTCATAAACATGTCTCTGTTGCTAGCCCTGCTTAGACGTTTTGGGGTGGAGTCTTGACTAAGATATTTCTCCACTCTGACTCAGTACTTTTCCCCTCCTAACCCTTTTCTTTCTCCCTCCCTCAGAACCCCCATGTCCATGAAATGGCAGGAGCTTTTTATCCAAGGTTCTTCAGCAGTGAGAGGATTACCCCCATTTATACTACATGTCATTTGACTGACACTGTCCCAATTACTGCTCCATGAGGGAAAATGAAACATTCCTACCTCTCTTCTTGGCCTCTTGCTTACACTATTGTAGTAAATGAATGAAGATTTGATTGTTACTTTCAGTTGGGAGTTCTTGTCCTAACTGACCACTTCTACACCCAGAAGTTCAAAACATCTATTTCTTCCAACCACTCTGTGAAGAGAGCTGTTCAACTACTGATTGCTCATATATCAAGTAGAAAATCTATACTCATTTAGAAAATATATACTTTAAGTGTAAGATATAGTTTTTTGAATTCTGCAGACATTTAAAATTTGCTAAATGTGTAGAGCTACTTAATAATTACACTTAATACTTTTGAATTTACTTATCTATGTATTTAATAACAACAAACTGAGTGATATTAGGTATTAAAGTATTCACAGGCGAATTGTGTAAGACTGTTGAATCACAGACCTGTACCTCTGAAACAAGTAATACATTATATGTTAAAAAAAAAAAAAAAAAGAAGAAGATAGCAGGAGAGGAAGAATGAAGGGGGGGAATCGGAGGGGGAGATGAACCATTAGAGACTATGGACTCTGAGAAACAAACTGAGGGTTCTGGGGGCGGTGCGGGGATGCGTTAGCCTGGTGATGGGTATTAAAGAGGGCACGTTCTGCATGGAGCACTGGGTGTTATACGCAAACAATGAATCATGGAACACTACATCAAAAACTTATGATGTAATGTATGGCGATTAACATAACATAATAAAAAAATAATGTTGCATTATTGAAATTAAAAAAAGCATTCACAGGTGAAACAAATTTTAAGACACATTGGCTAAGGATACAGTTTAATACAAAGCAAAGTAATGATCTTCAGAATATAAAATTTATTTAACATTTACTAATATTGACTTCTATTTAAGAAGAGATTTGTATTTTATTCTAAAGATGCTTCTAAGCCTATCTATTGTAATTTTTTTTTTTTTTTACCTAAGGGTATGATACATATATCAGTATCAGTGGCCAGAGATTCATTATAAATAATCTGTAATGAGGGGCGCCTGGGTGGCTCAGTTGGTTAAGCGACTGCCTTTGGCTCAGGTCATGATCCTGGAGTCCCGGGATCGAGTCCCGCATCAGGCTCCCTGCTCGGCAGGGAGTCTGCTTCTCCCTCTGACCCTCCCCCTCTCATGCTCTCTCATTCTCACGGTCAAATAAATAAATAAAATCTTTAAAAAAAAAAAATCTGTAATGATGAGGTAAGTGAAGAGGATATAATTAGAAGGATTCATGACAGGAGGTTCTCTCCTACCTCCCACAAGGGTATATACTGCTTCATATTGTCTCCAAAGTTTTAGATCACTGATAAAAAAAAAATAAAAACAAAATAACAGCAAAAATAAATGAACACAAAGTATTCTGCACCCCCTTCTCAAAATTATAATTTTAAAAAGTTTATTTTGTATGTTTATTGTGATATATTTCATGTTATCAAACTTAAAATTTATAAAACAATACACTGTAAAATCTAGTCCCCATCCTCGTGTCCTCTAATAATTAGTCCTGTATCTAGATGCAAATTAAAAAACGATCAGTGTTTTGAAGAAAATTCTAAAAATATGTTATATATATTCAAGTCAAGTCATACTCTTTTTTATGCTTTTTACGTTAATGGTGTCATATTATTACTATTATTATTTTTTAAAGGAGCTCAGAATTTAATTAGAGAAAGAAAATCAATACATATATGAGTATGAATTTGTCAAGTAAATCATGAAATTTCTAGAAATTTCTCAGGTCCCCAAAGCTTTATGTGGAAATTCTAATGGTGTAATATTATTAACAATATTCAGTACTCAGCTTTTTTATATCCATACATATTTTATATCTGTGTATCATAGTGGTCAATTAATATTAGTGCATAAACACATTCCTCATTCATATTTCAGCTTCATAGAAGCTTTACTAACATAACACAGCTTATTTACCAGTCTCCTGTGGACAAGCATCGTGTTTCAACATTATTTTGCTATCAGACATAATGATGCAATCAATGATGGTGCAATAAATAACCCTGTATATATTTTGTATGTACAAATGTATCTGTAGAATCAATTCCTTGAATGAATATTGCCAGGTCAAGTGATTGTATAATGGCATCTTTGAAAAATATAAATTATAAAATGATTTATTTGCAATCAATTACTTAATATCTGTTTTGCCCACTAGAATATATCAGCTTGGTAACTTTATCTTCTTTCATAAAATTTAGTGCACTCCAAAGTGTAACACACTGTTTTGCACCATGTCAGTGCAAACTTTATGAAATTTCACATTGCTTATCTAATAGCTGTTTCTATAGTCTTAACCAACATACTTTCTCTCTGGAACTGCTCTTCTCCATCTTGAAACACTATACTTCTTTCTATTGGTTTCTATTGACTTATCACTCTCCTCTAGCTAATACCATTATACCATATTATGGCTAATATTTTTATACTTTTGGCTACACCTTTTATTGCTGTTGCTGTTGTTGTTTACTGGGCCTGTTCAAATACCTAAGTTTATTTGTCATACTGTCTCAAGCACTTATCTATACTTATCTAAATAATCTCATCTGACCCTTTGTTTTCAGACACTATGCTGTAGCTTCCCACATAGATATCCCCAGTACTGATCTTTAGATGCCCATGTTAAACTGCCTTCTTGGATGCCTGAGGACATCTCTGTTTTCAGTGAATTGCACCACCACACCCTCTGTTGCCAATGCTGGATTCCACTACTATACGTATCTAAGCCAAAATTCCCTCTTAATTAAACCATTCACTAATCTCTTCACTTTTCCCAAATCTGTTTCTCCTAAAATCCATTCTTCCCATAGTACACAAAGTGATCACTTACCACTCTCAGTTAATGTCATAGGTCTTCTTCTAGTCAAGGAATGGCTTTTCATTGCCTTTGTTCTTCTTCCATATGTCATCCACTATTCCTTCTGATCTTCATTCTCTAAGTTTCAGAAACAGTGGTTACCTTTATATTTTGTTATTCATTTGTCAAATATCTGTTACACGCCAGTCTTTACTTTCAATAATGGGGATACTACAGATAACAACAATAAAAAAGACATATGGTCAAAAGTATAAACTTAGTTATAAAATAAATAAATCACAGAAATATAATACACAGTATGGTGATTATAGTTAATAATATAGTACTGCATTGTATATTTGAAAGATGCTAAAAGAGTAGATCTTATCTTAAAAGTTATCATGAGGAAAAAATTGTAAGTATGTACAGTGATGGATGTTAACTAGATTTATTATGATCATTTTGTAATATATATAAATATGGAATCATTATGTTGGAAACCTGAAACTAATTTAATGTTATATGCCAATTCCATCTCAATAAAAAAATAAAGAAAGAAAACAGAAAAAAGAAAAATGTCCTGTTTTTATATGCTTCACTTTACTGGAGGAAAACAGGAAATGGATAAATAAATGAATACATAATATGGCAAGTGGTATAAAGTACGAGAATGAGAAAAAAATAGGTTATAGGTTAAGGGTCTTAAGTGATGACAGATAGTGTTTTTAATAGGAATGCAAGTGAAAGCCACAGATATAACTGTGGAATAGCACAGTGGGATGGAAGATGAGCAGTTACAAAGGACCTGAGACCGGAACATTCTTGATGCCTTGAAAGAAGAGTATAACCAGTGTGGCTGGAATGGTGTTGGTGAGCTAGGAGAAGGAATTAAGGACAGATTGTCAGTAGGGGAAGAATTATGTAGAGACTTGCTTGACATCGAAGTTCTTTGGCTTTTATCATGAGAAGAGAACCACAGAGACATGACATAATCTAAATTCAATTTTTGAAAGATTACTCTCAGCATAAAATGTGGAAAATATAGTGGGTGGATATGGAAACAAGGATAAAAGAAAGGAATTCTTAGCAGGCTAATGCAAAAATCTAAGAGAAGATGATGGTGTCATGAACACAGGCTAAACAGTGAATTCAGAATGCATTTCAAACTGGGTTTGCTAATGAATTTCATGTGAAAGATGAGATAGAGGCATTCAAGATGGAACTGTGGTTGTTGTTTGTTTTTGTGGCCAGAGCAATTAGAATATGTAGCAAATTGACCAAATTTAGAAAAAGCAGATATTGGGGGAGTGGAGTCTTTCCTTGTTCACAGGTTAGTCATCTGACATGGAATAGAAAAGGGGGAAAAGAAGAAGCAGCCAGTGAGATGGGAGGATGGAGAGTTACAAAACACTTCAAGGAGAGAATGATCAGCATTGTCAAATGCTGCCAACAGGAAAGGGAGATAAGTAAGAATCACTGTTGGATTAGGTGGTGTCGAAGCCTATGTTGACCTTGATAACTGCAATTTTTGTGGAATTATGGGGATTTGAGCCTGATTAAATGGTGTTCAATATGCAATTGTAGGAGTACTAATGAAGGCAGGGAACACAGACAACTCTTTCTGGGATTTTACTATAAAAAGGAAAAACATGGTAGCTTCTAGAGTGATATGAGGACAAGCAAATATTTTTTTTTTAACTGAGATGGGAATAATATAGCATATTTGGATAGTGATGGAAATAATGTAATAAAAATTTAAGTTTTAAAAAATGACGTGACATTATGAGAGAGAGAGGTGGCAGATACAGGTAAGAATGTGTAGGCTTCCTGTGCTCAAATGCTTAAATCAAGCAGAACAATCTGATTTTCTCTCTACTAGTTCTTTTTATTTATAGAGAAATGTAGAAGACCCAACTATAATTGTGGACTCATACTTTTCTCCTTTCAGTTCTTTCAGTTTTGCTTGGTATATTTTGAAGTATTCATTGAGTTTCCTGTTATATTTTATTATTGATTCCTACTTTAATTTTATTATGGTAAAAGAACATAGTTTGTATTACTCCAAATCTTTTAAATGTGTCTAAATTTAATTTCACGGACCAAGATAAGTGTTCCATGTGCACTTGAGAAGAAAAGAATACATATTTTGTTATTATTAGGTGGAGTGTTTTATAAATGTCAATTAGATCCAGTTGCTTGATGGTGTTTGATTTTTTTTCCTCCCAATCTCTATATCCTTTTTGATTTTTGATTTACTAGTTCTATTAGTGACAGGAAAATGTTAAAAATATCAATTATAATTGTGGATTCATATATTTCTTTTAATTCTTTCCATTTTTGCTTTGTATATTTTGAAGTTCTATTTTTAGGTGTAAAATATTTAAGACTGTTATTTCTGTTTGGTAAACTAATCCTTTTATCAATATGCAACACTCCTCTTTCATTGTTGGCAATTTTCTTTGTTTTGAGATCTATTTCAGGTATTAATATAGCCACTCAAACTATGATTAACTTTTGTATGACATAAATTTTCCCATCATAGCTTACCTATATCATTATTTTTAAAGAGAGTTTCTTAGAGATAGTACATAGTTTAGTCATATTTCTTAACATGTTTTGACAATCTATGTTTTTTAATAGGTGTTTTTAGATCATTTACACTAATGTAATTATTGACATTATGAAGTACTATTTTTTGTTATGTTTTCTTTTTCTTTCCTCTTGTTAGTTTCTTTGTTTCCCCTTTTCTCTTTTTGGGTTATTTGAATATTTTTATGCTCCAGCTTAATTTATCTTTTGTAATTTTGACTGTATCTCTTTGAATAATGTTTTAGTTGTTACCCCAGGATTTAAAATTGATAGTTATTTTCCATAAACCATTTAAAATCAATATTTTTTACTTCAGGTGAAAGTTTAGAAACTTTACAGTTCCCTTTACCCTCTCCCTTTACCCTCTCCACTTTAAGTAAGCTATATTTAAGTTATATATTACATCTACATATCCTGAAAATCCTATTGATGCTTTATATATGTCTCTGCATATATATATTTACTGTATATGTGTATGCATATATTATTCTCTTCTAGAGTTCTTAAAACATGTTTGCAATTGTATAAATACACACACACACACACAAACACACAATGCAATTACCAAACACATTTTAAGAACTCTAGAGGGCAGGCTGGGGTTCAAGATGGCAGCATAGGAAGATATTGAACTTACTGCTTTCCATGGACACACATATGGAACAATTCCTTCTGAAAAATACTTGAAAATTAGCTGCACAGTCTCCTCCAAAACAAAGGACAAAAGGGCCACATGAAGATAGTTAGGAGAGGCAGAGATACAATCCTGTCAAAAACCTTACCCTTGGTGTTGCAACCACTAATAGAGAGGGAACTCACAAATATAGAGCTTCTCCCTTAGGAGAGGAATTTGTGCCCCACATGAGACACACTAACCCTTGGGACCTGTACCAGAGAGATGAACCCCCACCCAAATGTCTGGCTTTTCAAATCAATGGGGATTACATCTAGGAGACCCAAGGGGATGTAGGAAACTGAGGTACATCTCTCAAAGGGCTTGCATGCAGACTCAATCAACCTGGGACCCACCCAGCACAAGCACAGCAGTTTGAAAAGCACTTAACTATACATGAAGGAGATTCATTTTCTAATCTTAATAATCTAATCTTAAAGTGCTTGCCAGAGGGGCAGGGTTCTGTTAGAACCCTCTCCAGGGACGGAGGCACTGGTAGGTATCATTTTTGCACTTTCCTTCTACCTTGCTATCACCACTGGGTATGCACAGTCATAACACTCTCTTGCTGTCTCAAGAAAGCTGGCAGGCATGACTTGTCCTTGTGCTCTCCTGCTGAAATGTTAAGGCCAGCAGACATGCCCTGGCCCTACATTCTCCAGATGCCTTGCTAAAGCTAGAGGGTACATGCTGTCCACACAAGGGTGCCCTTTGATCACATGGTTCTGGTAGCCAAGGGCTTACATATCTGGCTCCATGGGAATATAAAATTGAAAAGATACTTCATAGCAGGCTACAAGTCCCAGAATACTGCACAGACAGCAGCCTAAAGCACACTCCTAGTATTTCTATGAAAGAGGCTTATTTACTTGTCCTGAAGCTTTTGGCCTAAAAGTTAGACCTCATGTTTGCCACATATTTAGAGGTTTTAGAGGTGCTTTCAGGAAACAATGACCAGGAATGCCATTTTTGCCCTCTATCTTGGCCTTGTTGCAGCTCACTGGTACCTCACAAAAAGGAACCTATACACATGTCTGGAGCCCTGATTTTTACAACTGTCACCAGGGTACATTTCCAGATCACCTGGTCTGGAAGCCAGCAGAGTTTTGGATATGTTTCCACAAGACTGCATAAATTTGCATACTTTAAAAATTGCTGCCTGTGGGTCTGGCTTCCAATCATCCTGAAGCTAGGTACTGACAGATCTTGGCATACCCTCAACAACTAGGATGCATCAAGAATAAATCAGGCTGCTTACACAATCACAAAGGTTTGAGAGACAACCAGGAGTTATGGCAAGGTTGAACAATGAGGTTCATCTCTGACATAAGACCACTTCTTCAAGACTGGGAGAGGTAGCTGTTTCACTTAATAAATAGAATTGTACACCTAAACCAATATTACACTGTATGTTAACTAGCTGGAATTTAAATAAAAACTTGAAAAAAAAAAGAAAAAAAGGAAAGAAAATCACACAAAATAAGAAAACAGAGGAATATATTCTAAATGGAAGAATAAGGAAAAGAAAAAAAGAAACTTAATAAAAATGGAGATAAGTATTTTACATGATGAAGAGTTCAAAGTAATGGTCACAAAGATGCTCACAGAACTTAGGAGAAGAATAGATGAACATAGTGACAACTTCAAAAAAAGATAGAAAATATCAGAAAGTACCAAACAGAAGTACAGAACTAAAGAATATAATAACTGACTGAAAAATACACCAGAGGGGTTCAATAGCAGACTAGATTAGACAGAGGAAAGAATCAGTGTTCTGAAACACAAGGCAGTGAAACTTACCCAAACGGAGTACCAAAAAAAAAAAAAAAAAAAATTTTTTTTTTTTTGAAGATAACTTAAGGGAACTATGAGACAACAAAGAGCAAAAATAACATTGGTATAATAGCAATACAGAAGGAAAGGAGATAAAGTGGCAGAAAACTTATTTGAGGGGCACCTGGGTGGCTCAGTTGGTTAACCGTCCAACTCAGGTCATGAGCTCAAGGTTGTGTGATCAAGCCCTGTGCTGAGCAAGTCAGGTTTCCCGCTCAGCAAGGAGTCTACTTGAGTTTCTCTCCTTCTGCCCCTGCCCCCCCCGTGCTCTCTCTCTCTCAAATAAATAAATCTTAAAAAAAAAAAAAAAAGAAAAAAAAACTGATTTGAAGAAATTATGGCTGAAAACATTCCTAACCTGAGAAAGTAAACTGACATCCAGATCCAGGAAGCCTAGAGAGTTCTAATTAAAATGATCCCAGAGATCCACACAAAGATGTATTATAATTAAAATGTAAAAATTTCAAAATAAAGAGAGAATCTTAAAAACAACAAGAGAAAAACAAACTTATTATATACATGGTAACTTTCATAAGACTATCAGCAGAAACTTTGTAGGCTAAAAGGGCATACAATGATATATTCAAAATGGTGGTGGTGGGGGCAGGGAGTGGCCAGAATCTTTCAAACAAAAATACTCTACCCGGCAAGGTTCTCATTGAGAACTTAAGTCTCCTTCAGAGTTTTCCAGATGAGCAAAGTTAAAGGAGTTCATCACTAAACTGGCCTTATGAGAAATGTTAAAGGGACTTCTTTAAGCTGAAAAGAAATGACACTAGGTAATTACACAAAAACTTATGAAAGTAAAAATCTCACTGGTAAATGCAAATATATAGTAAACATAGTAAATTAATCACTTATAAAGCTAGTATGAAGGCTAAAAGAGAAAAGTAGCAAAAACTAATTACAACTATAATTAGTTAAGGGGTACACAAAATGATTTAAAATGTGACCAATAAAACATAAAACTTTTTGGTGGGAGTAAAATTGCAGAGTTTTAAAATGCTTTCAAACTTAAGTTGAGATAACCTGTTATACAGATAGAATGTTATATGTGAACTTCAAAGTAACTCACAAAGAAAAAACCTATGGTTGATACACAAAAGATAATGAAAAAGGAACAGAAACATAACGTAAAGAAAGTCATCACAACAAGGGAAGAAAACAAGAGATGAACTACAAAACAGCCAGAACTAAATTACAAAATAGCAGTAAGTACATACCTATCAGTAATTGGTTTAAATGTAAATGGATTAAATTCTCCAATCAAAAGACACAGAGTGGCTGCATGGATTAAAAAATAAGACCCTTATATATGCCAAATGCAAGGGACCTACTTCAGATGTAAGGAAACACACAGACTGGAAGTTAAGAGCCAGAAAAAAATGTTTTATGCAATAAAAACAAAAGGAAAGCTGGGGTACCTATACTTACATCAGACAAAATAAACTTTAAAACAAAGACTATAGTAAAAGACAAAGATGGGCAGTGAAAGATAAAGAGGTCAATTCAACAGGAATATATAAGATTTGTAAACATTTATGCACCCAGTGTAGCAGCACCTAAGTACAGAAAGCAAATAACACACCTAGAAAGAGAAATTGACAATACATAATAGTAGGGGACATTAGTATCCTACTTACATCAATGAATAGATTATTCAGACAGAATATCAACAAGGAAATGTTAGCCTTAAATAACACATAGACCACACAGATTATATAATCTATATAATACAAAAGCAGAATTCACATTATTGTCAAGTACACATGGAATGTTACCAAGGATATGTTAGGGCACAAAACATGCCTCAATACATTTAAGAAGTTTGAAATCATATTAAGCACCTTTTCCAACAATGGCTTTAGAAATCAATTTCAAGAAAACTTTTAAAAATGTAAATATATGAAGACTAAACAACCTGCTACTGAACAACCAAATGAGTCAATGATGAAATCAATGGAGAAATAAACACTACCTTGAAACAAATGACAATGGGATTAAAACATACCAAAATCTATGGGATGCAGCAAGAGTAGATCTAAAAGGCAAGTTCATAGTGATATAGGCCTACTTCAAGGAATAAGAAAAATCCCAATAGAGGAAGGTGGGGGAGATGGTGGAGTTGGAGGATCCTGAGCTTACCTTGTCACATGGACACACTGAGGCAACAACTATATGTACTGCAATCAACAGTGGCAGAACAGACCTTCCACAGCTAACATAGGGAAAATGCCACATCAAAAAGGGTAGTAAGGTTAGCGGGTGATGGGTATTAAGGAGGGCACGTACTGCATGGAGCACTGGGTGTTATACGAAAACAATGGATCATGGATCACCACATCAAAAACTAATGATGTATTGTATGGTGACTAACATAACATAATAAAATTAAAAAAAAAAAAAGGTAGTAAGGGTAGGGACACAATTGACAATCAAACCTCTGGTGTGACTAACAATAAATGGTAGGGACATCAAAAGCATGGAGAAGTAAGGGGATCAGGTACCAGACACCACCTAGTCCTGAATTGAGAAGATGAGCCCTGTAATGTCTGGCTTTGAAAATCAGTGTGGCTTAACTCTGGGAGCTTTAAAATTCATCAGGGTTTAACTTCAGAAGAGCCAGAGGGCTACAGGGAACTGAGACTATACCTGTAAAGAGCCCCCACACTAAATAACATGGCCCAAGACACAGCACAGAACCAGTGTTTTGAAAAGTGCCTAGGTTATATGTGAATGGAATTTACTGACTAATCTTAGGACCTGTGCCAGAGAGGCAGGGATCTGCAGATTTCTCTGAGAACAAGTGTTCATGGGTGTGATTTATCTTGCTCTCCTAGATAGCTGGATGCTTGCAGCCTAGATAGCTGGATGCTTGCAGAAGCCATTCCAACACTTTCCATCTTCTTGTTAGCACCACCTGTTATTCCCCCGTCTTCCCCTGAAGACCCACCCTCCCCCAACCTTCCCACCTTGGGAAGAACCCCTCCAAAGTGGCTCCTGCCCTGGGGAGAGGGGAGAGATAATCCAACACACCAGTGCATGCAGATTTCCTGCAGTTGGACATCTTGGCTGTGCCCACAGCTGTCACAGTGGCTAAATGCAGAAAGCTGGGCTGACTGCTGGCCCATCCAACTAGCAAGTGAGCCCATAACAAGCACAACTGGTCCTCCCAACAATGTGGTAGAAAACCTGTTCAGTGTGCCCACAGCAGGCAAAGTGGGTCATTACAGCCAGGTGGGCTGAAGGTCAGCCTACCCTCAGTGTTCTCACAGAAATTATGGCTTAGCCACAACAGGAAGGCTCATGCAGCCTACCCAGGAGACAACCCTGAATTGCCTGGTTCTGGTGACCAGAGAGGATTGTCTTCAGGGCACCACAGGACTTCTTCTACACAAGGCCTCAACTTCGAAGACAAGGAATCATAGCCGACCTATCTAATACAGGGAAACAGACACAGAGAGTTTGACAAAATGAGACAGAGGAATATATCCTACACAAAAGAACAAAAGAAAATCACAGAAAAAGAGTTAAATGAAAAAGAGAAGAAACATGCCTGTTAAAGAATTCAAAGTCATAAAGATACTCACCAGACTTGAGAAAAGAGTGGATAAACTCAGTGAGAACTTCAACAAAGAAATAGAAAAAAATAAATAAATAAATAAACAACCAGTCAGAGTTGAAGACTACAGTAACAAAAATGAAAATACAATAGAGGGAATCAACAGCAGATTAGAGGATGCTGAAGAATGGATCAGCAATCTGGAAATAGGGTGATGGAAAGAAACCAAACTAAATAGCAAAAAGAAAATAAAAAAATAATAATAAAAAATGGGAATAGGTTAAGAGAGCTCTATAACAGCATCAATAAGTCTGCATTATAAGGACTCTGAAAGGAAATGAGAGAGAGAAGGGGGCAGAAATATAAATGAGTGGATAAAGATGTGGTATGTGTGCATGTACACATACACACACATACACATACATACAATGGAATATTACTCAGCCATACAATAAAAATGAAATCTTGCCATTTGCAACAACATGGATGGACCTAGAGGGTATAATGCTAAGTGAAATAAGTCCCAGAAAAACAAATATCATATGATTTCATGTATATATAGAATTTAAGAAATAAAACCTATGAACAAACAAAGGAAAAACAAACAAAACAAAGAAAAAACAGACTCATAAACACAGAGAACACACTGGTGGTTGCCAGAGGGGAAGTGGGTAGGGGGATGTTTGATATAGATAAAGGGGATTAAAAGTACATTTATCTGGATGAGCACTGAGAGATGTATCGAATTGTTAAATCAGTATATTGTACAACTGAAAATAATATAACACTGTATGTCAGTTTTAATTCAATAAAAAACAAGAAAATAACTTGGGAAAAATTGGGGGGTAGGGGAAATAATAACTGAAAACTTCCCTAACCCGGAAAAAGAAACAAGACATCCAGTTCCTGGAATCGAAAAAAAGTCCCAAGAAAGTAAACCCAAGGATGTCTATGCCAAGACACAAAATAACTAACAGAGCAAAATGCAGTAATAAAGAGAAAATTTTAAAAGCAGTAACAGAAGACAGTTATATACAAAGGAAACCCCATGAGGCTGTTGCTGATTATTCAGCAGAAACTTTGCAAGCCAGAAGAGAAAGGTAGGGTATATTTAAAGTACTAAAAGACAAACAAACAAAATAAATAAATAAATAAATATAAAAACAAAACAAAAAACTACAAACAAGAATGCTCCATTCAGCAAGGTTATCATTCAGAATAGGAGAGATAAGAAGATCCCCACACAAATGAAATTTAAAAGAGGTCATCATCATTAAACCAACCTTATAAGAAATGTTAAGGAAAATTCTTTAAGTGGCCAAAATGGCCATAACTTGAGGTAAGAAAACAATGAAAGGAGAATTTTTCAGTGGTAAAAGCAAAGAGAGTAAAGGTAGTAATTTAATTACTAATAAAGCCAATACGAGGGTTATAGTACAAAAGTAGTAAAATCAATTATGTTCATAAAAAATAGTCAAGGCATACACAAAATAAGAAGATGTAAAACATTATATTATGTACATAAAACATGGAGGGGGGAGTAAAAATTTAGTGTTTTTAGAATGTGTTCGAACTTAAGCAACCATCAATGCAATAGAAACTGCTATAGAAACAGGATATTATTTATAATCCCATTGTAACCACAAATCAAAAACCTACAATAGATATATGAAAAATAAAGAGAAAAGAATCCAAGCATAGTACTAAAGAAAGTAATCAAGCTATAAGAGAAAAGAGCAAGAGAAGGAGAAAGGAACAGAGAAGGTATACCAAACTAACAGAAAACAATTAACAAAATGGCAATAAATATATACCTATCAATAATTACCTTAAATATAAACATTTCCAATGCTATAATCAAAAACATATGGTGACTGAATGGATAAAAAGATAAGACCTATCTACATTGCTGCCTACAAGAGACTCACTTCAGACTTAGAGATGCATACAGACTAAATGCAAAAGGATGGGAAAAGATATTACATGCAAAAGAAGTGAAAAAAAAGTAAGGATAACAATACTACAAAATGACCTTTAAAACAAAGACCATAGCAAGAGACAAAGAAGGGCATTACATAATGATAAAAGGATCAATCAAACAAGAGGATATAACAATTGTAAATATCTATGTACCCAACATTGGAGCATCTAAATACATAGAGCAAAAAATAAATAAATAAATAAATAAATAAATAAATAAATAAATAAATACATAGAGCAAATTTTAACAGACATAAAGGGAGAAATTGACATTAATACAATAATAATGGGGACTTTAACACCCACTTACATCAATGGATAGATCACCCAGGCAGAAAATAAATAAGGAAAAGGTGGCTTTGATCAACATATTAAGCCAGATGAACTTAACAGATATATATATAGAACATTTCATCCAAAAACCAAAACAAAACAAAACAAAACAAAAAATAGAATACACATTCTTTTCAAGTACATATGAAACATTCTCCAGTACAGATCACATGTTAGGTCAAAAAACAATTCTCAGTACATTTAATAAGACTGAAATCATGTTGAAACATTTTTTTTCTGACCACAATACAAAACTAGAAATCAATTAATAGAAAAAAAATTGGAAAAAGTACAAATACTTTGAGGCTGAACAGCATGCTAACAAACAACAATGGGTCAGAAAGAAATCAAAGAGAAATTTTAAAAAACACATGAAGATAAATGAAAATGAAAACATAAAAGTCCAAAATCTTTGGGACCAAGCAAAAGCAGTTTTGGTAGGGAAGCATACAGCTATACAGGCCTACCTCAGACAGAATACAAGAAACATCTTAAATAAACAATTTAACATTAGACCTAAAGGATATAGAAAAAGAGGAACAAATCCTATCTCAAAGGACACCGAAAATGCATTTGACAGAATGTAATATTCATTCATGATAAAAACTGTCAACAAAGTTGGTTTCGAGGGAACATCTCTCAATATAATGAAGACATATATGACAAGTCCACACCTAACACCATATTCAATAGTGAAAACTGCTGAGTAGTTTTCCTCTAAGATTAGAAATAAGACAAGAATGGCCACTAGGGCCACTTTTATTCAACATAGTATTTGAAGTCCTAGTCAAACCAACTAAGAAAAAAAAAGTAACATAACCAAATTGGTAAAAGAAGAGGTAAAAATTCTCACTATTTGCTGACAACATAATTCTATAATAGAAAACCCTAACAACTACACCAAAAAGTTGTTGGAACTGATAAATGAAATCAGTACATTGTCAGGGTCCAAAATCAATATACAAAAATTGGTTGCATTTTTATACACTAACAATGAACTATCGGAAAGAGAAAATAAACAACCTGATTTACAATTGCATCAAGAAGAATAAAATACCTGGAAATAAATTTAAACAAAGAGGTGAAAGATCTGTGCTCTGAAAACTGTTACACATAAATGAAAGAAATTGAAGATGACAAAATAAATGAAAAGATAGTCCATGCTCATGGACTGGAAGAATTTTTATTGTTAAATTGCTCATACAACTCAGAGAAATCTACAGATTTGATAGAATCTCTATCAAAATGTCAATGGCATTTTTCATAGAAATAGAACACAGAGCCCTAAAATTTGTATGGAATCACAAACAACCCTGAATCCTCAAAACCTCTTTTTTTTTTTCTCCCAAAGCAATCTTAAGGAAAAAAAAAAAAAAAGCTGAAGGAATGACTCTACCTGACTTAAGCTATAATACAAAGGCATAACAATCAAAACAGTATGGTACTGCATTAAAACAATAGCCATCAGTGAAATCCAAATCAAAACCACACTGAGATACCACCTTACACCAGTTAGAATGGCAAAACTGGAGAGGGAGAGAAACAACAAATGTTGGAGAGGCTGTGGAGAAAGGGGAACCCTCTTACACTGTTGGTGGGAATGCAAATTGGTACAGCCTCTTTGGAAAACAGTGTGGAGTTTCCTCAAAAAATTAAAAATAGAGCTACCCTATGACCCAGCAATTGCACTACTGGGTATTCACCCCAAAGACAAAGATGTAGTGAAAAGAAGGGCCATATGCACCCCAATGTTCATAGCAGCAATGTCCGCAATAGCCAAACTGTGGAAAGAGCCGAGATGTCCTTCAACAGATGAATGGGTAAAGAAGATGTGGTCCA
>NC_138370.1:90872604-90897084 GCF_054177405.1 Leptonychotes weddellii
AGACTATGGACCTGAGAAACAAACAGGGTTTTAGAGGGGAGGGGGGAGGGGGGATTGGTTAGCCCAGTGATAGGTATTAAGGAGGGCACGTACTGCATGGAGCACTGGGTGTTATACGAAAACAATGGATCGTGGATCACTACATCAAAAACTAATGATGTATTGTATGGTGACTAACATAACATAATAAAATTAAAAAAAAACAAAACATAGATCAATGGAACAGTACAGAAAGCCCAGAAATAAAGCCATGTGTAAATGGTTAATTAATTTATGCAAAGGAGCCAAATATATAGCCAATGGGGAAATGACGGTCCCTTCAATAAATGCTGCTGGGAGAACTGGACAGCAAAAGAATGAAACCAAACCACTATCTTACACCAGACACAGAAATTAACTCAGAAATGGATTAAAGACTTGAATGTAAGACCTTAAGTCATAAAGCTCCTAGATGAAAACAGGCTGTACGCTCCTTGATATCAGTCTTGGCAGATTTTTTGGATCTGACTCCAAAAGCAAAGGAAACAAAAGCAAATATAAACAAGTGGGACTACATGATACTAAAGTTTCTGCACAAGACAATCTCCTGAATAGGAAAAAAATATTTGCAAGTCATGTATCTCATAAGGGGTTAACATCCAAAGTGTGTAAAGAGCTCATACAACTCAATAACAACAACAAAACCAATCCAATTAAAACAAAACAAAACAAACAAACAAACAAAAAAACAATGGATCGTGGATCACTACATCAAAAACTAATGATGTATTGTATGGTGACTAACATAACATAATAAAATTAAAAAAAAAACAAAACATAGATCAATGGAACAGTACAGAAAGCCCAGAAATAAAGCCATGTGTAAATGGTAGAGGATCTGAATAGACAATATTCAAAAAAGACATCCAGATGGCCAACAGGCACATGAAAAGATGTTCAACATCACTAAACATCAGGGTACTGCAAATCACAACCACAATGAGATCTTTTTTCACACTTGTTAAAATGGCAATTATCAAAAAAGATAAGAAACGATTGTTGGTGAGCATGTAGAAAAAGGGAACTGTTGTTGGGAATGTACACTGGTGTAGCCACTATGCAAAACAGCATGTAGATTTCTCAAAAAATTAAAAATCAGAACTTCTATATGATCCAGCAATTACACTACTAAGTATTTATTTGAAGAACATGCAAATACTAATTGAAAAGATATATGCACCCCCATATTCATTGCATCATTATTTACAATAGCCAAGAAATGGTACCAACTTGAATTTCCACCAGTGGATGAATGGATAAATGGATACACACACACACACACACACACACACACGCACATTGAAATGATATTCAGCCAAATAAAGAATGAAACCTTGCCATTGGCAACAACATGGATGGACCATGAAGGTACTATGCTAACTGGGATAAGTCAGATAGCGATAAACAAATCCTGTATGATTTCTGTAATCTACAAACAAAACAAAACAAAACAAAAACAAAAAAAAACACCTCATAGATACAGAGAACAAACTAGTGTTTGCCAAAATGGATGGGAGTTGTGGGGTGGATGAAATGAGTGAGGGAGTTATACTTTCATTTATAAAATAAATAAAGTATGGGGTGTAATATACAACACAGTGAGTACAGTCAGTAATATTGTAGGGCATACTGGAAAGTTGTTAAGACAGTGGATCTTGAGGGTTTTCATTAGAAGAAAAAAATATGTAACTTTGTGTGGTGACAGATGATGGCTGGACATGGAGCAATAATATTTTACCATGCGTGTTAATGTCCAATTGCTGTGTTGTAAACCTGGAATTAATGTAATATTATATATCAATTGCATATCAAATTAAAACATATTTTAGGGTTTAAAAAAAGAATTCTAGAGGAGAATAGTTATTATATTTACTCAAGTATATGATTTCTGTTGCTAATCCTTCCTTCTGGATGTTCTAGTGTTTTAAGTTTCCTGCAGATATAATTTCCCTTTGGTCTAAAGACTTTCTTTACCAACAATTTTAGAGCTTATTTGCTGGCTATGAATTGTCTTAGGTTTTCTTCATCTGAGAATGTCTTTATTTTTCCTAATACCTTAAATATGCATGCCACAGTTCCTTCTTGGACTTCATGGTTTCTGATGAGAAAAATTATTTGAATTCTTAGCCTCCTAAGGTAATATTTTTCTCTCTGCTGCCAATGCAGCTGTCAATGCCATGGAATTGTCTATGATCTGGGGTATGAGGAAACAGAAAAAGTTAAAAGAAAAAAAAAATTATAGGGGATTTTCTCCCCTCACTCTGAGCATTAGATGTTTCATTTCCTGCTCCTTAAGCCAGAAGTAAGAAGCTTCACTTGCAGGTATCTGTACAATGATACCCAATCCAGATTTCCAGCTTAGCTAAATTTATGTGGGAGACTAAGGGGATTAGTAAGGAAAATTAAAAATAAGCTCATGCAGGTTTAGTAGTGCTTCGAATTTTGGTGTTCTTCTCTGGTCCACCAGTTTATATTTACTTTTCAGTCCTTTGATACCTTCCCATGCATCCTGCTCAGATTTTAGTTTTGCATTCCATGGGAGAGTCAGGGCAGCATATGTGAACACCCTATCACCTGCACAGAATCCTACAAAAATTACTTATGTTTTCAACTAGGAAAAAGGAAATAAGGATTAAGGATCTACATAAATAATTTAAATAAAAAGTAGAAGCAAAGAAAAAAAAAAGGTTTTCTTATTTCTACCTTACAGTTGTATTCTCTATTTCAGTTAATACATATAGAGTATTTCAATATACCAAATATACCCATGTTGTATCTGCTGTGATATGCTGTACTTCTCCCATATTGTATATAAGTATTTTATGTTTGGGGCCAGCCTTTAATTTATCCTAAGCAACATGCATTGATTTGAAACTCAATTCCATTATCCAACCTACTCAACCAACTCTGGGAATGATTTCATCAGTTGTCTTTGGTTTCTACATCCAAAGCTCTTCCAAAATAACTTGAACTTTTAAAGATATGATGGATAAATGCATTGGGATATGTTCATATGTCTGAGGCAATTCATAAGAATATTAGGTCTGTCCAAGGGGCACCTGGGTGGCTCAGTTGGTTAAGCATCCTACTCTTAATTTTAGCTCATGAGATCCACCCCTACATTGGTCTCCATGCTGGCATGGAGCCTGCTTAAGATTCTCTCTCTCCCTCTCCTTCTGCCCCTCCCCTCCTCCACTAGCTCTCTGTGTCTCTCTCTAATTAAAAAAAAAAAAAAAAAATTAAAAGAATATTAGGTCTGTCCAAAAATATTCCTGAGTCAAATAATTTAAAAAGGATATGTCACCCAAACCCTGCAACAGTTTTCCTATACCATCTAACATTCAAATCCGTTTCTTTTTTTTTTTTTAATATTTTATTTATTTGACAGAGAGAGACACAGCGAGAGAGGGAACACAAGCAGGGGGAGTGGCAGAGGGAGAAGCAGGCTTCCCGCCGACCAGGGAGCCCGATGCGGGGCTGGATCCCAGGACCCTGGGATCATGACCTGAGCCGAAGGCAGATGCTTAACGACTGAGCCACCCAGGCGCCCCTCTTTTTTTTTTTTTTAATTTTATTATGTTATGTTAGTTACCATACAGTACATCATTAGTTTTTGATGTAGTGTTCCATGATTCATTGTTTTCGTATAACACCCAGTGCTCCGTGCAATACGTGCCCTCCTTAATACCCATCACCGGGCTAACCCATCCCCCTACCCCTCTCCCCTCTAAAACCCTCAGTTCGTTTCTCAGAGTCCATGGTCTCTCATGGTTCATCTCTCCCTCCGATCCCCCCCACTTCATTTTTCCCTTCTTTCGCCTAATGTCCTCCATGCTATTCCTTATGTTCCACAAATAAGTGAAACCATATGATAATTGACTTTCTCTGCTTGACTTATTTCACTTAGCTTCTGCACAGCAAAGCAAACAGTCAAAAATACAAAGAGGCAACCCCCAGAATGGGAGAAGATATTTGCAAATAACACTATAGACAAAGGGCTGATATCAAAGTTCTATAAAGAACTTCTCAAACTCAACACCCAAAAAACAAATAATCAAGTCAAAAAATGGGCAGAAGACATGAACAGACACTTCTCCAAAGAAGACATACAAATGGCTAACAGACATGAAAAAATGTTCATCATCATTAGCCATTGGGGAAATTCAAATCAAAACCACACTGAGATACCGCCAAATCCCAGTTTCTATATCAGAGTCATTATAGTGCTTTTCATGCAATAGTTTCATTTTCTGTGAGAATCATACACATAATCACTGATAAATATTTGCAGTCACTACACAATGAGGCTATAGACAATTTGGAACAACTGCCCTGTAATATTGAGGATGTTAAAATTTACTTTATATTAGTTATAGAAAGATTACAATAATCTGAATGGCTGATACTTTAGGAAACAAAACCATCCATTTCACAGTATTTTCACAGCTAGAAACCAAAGTACACAATTTTATGATTTGCAATGTAATAAAAAACATGTTATCATCAGCCCAAACTGTAATTTTTATACATAAAATGAAAGCCTGGAACTTTAAATGTAACAGTGAGTAAATGAGAATTCTTTGTACTTTTAATGAAATTTCAGAGTCAATCAGTGGAGGGATAAGCAAGATGTGCCACCGTTGCCAAACTGTCATTTTATGTAACTACTCTGTGGGAAAGCCACTATTAAATGGGTGAGAGTCCTAATGCCTTAGGGCTCTCTTCATTTCCTAAGACATGATAATCAGCTATGCCAGGCTGTGTGGGTTCTGTCTCTGCCAACTCATGAACATATTTCTCAAAAAGTGTCATAAACAAAAGGGAAGATAAGCTGCTTCTGTCTTCAGAGCCTTCTGTCAAGAATTTAGAAGCTCTCTTGTTTGGAAAGAAAAAAATAAATAGAAGCCAAATTGAAAATGTCAGTCCTTAACAGGAAAATACATTTCGGTCATATTCAACTCTAAATGATCTTAACATTGTAAGAAAAAAGCAACATTGTAATTTCTAATCCAAAATATTTGAATATCTAAAACATATATTAGTGAGGCATATTCTTCTGAGCGCTCTAAATTCTGTGAGAAAGTATCATATTATTCTCCTGCTTCACTAAAATAGTGTTATGAGTAACTCTGCTGGGTTTTTTTGTTGTTTACTCTTCCACTTTTTTTTTTTTTAAAGATTTTATTTATTTATTTGAGACAGAATGAGAGAGACAGAGAGCACATGAGAGGAGGGAGGGTCAGAGGGAGAAGCAGGCTCCCTGCCGAGCAGGGAGCCCGATGCGGGACTCGACCCCGGGACTCCAGGATCATGACCTGAGCCGAAGGCAGTCGCTTAACCAACTGAGCCACCCAGGCGCCCTACCTTTCCACTTTTTTCAACTGGATTTCTTACTTCTAGACTTCTTTTAAATTGATGTTTAGGGAAGAATAAGTTAATTTTCAATATGAAGAGACAGAAGTATATGCTTGTTATTTTTAATTTATGCTGCTACTACAAGATCATCATGATACTAGAATCATAATATGATAGAATGCAAAAATTGTCTCAAATCTATCCTTTCACTGTGGCCATATCCTTTGTTAGTGCATCACTTGGTTATATATGACCAGTGAGACATTAGCAAATGTGAAATGCTAAGGCTTGTTTTCTGGTTGCTTTAGGAAATGTAGTAGAGTTAAAGAAGCATCTCCCAGATCCTCCTTTGAGAAAGAATTTGCTGCCCAACTTCAGAAAGTGTACCTAACAGATAACCTACGGTTATCAGCTCCTTTAGAGTCTGTCTCAATGAGTCATGGTGCTGGAGGTGAAGCCTTTCTGGTACTCATTACTCACTCTAGAACTCTATTATGGACTGGAATAAGGATTCACCAGAGCAGTTTCACAGTTTGGCTTCTCTCTTTCCAACTATGTTTCTTTTGGCTTTCTTTTTTATAGGTGTTGGTCACAAATAAATATCTTGCACCTCACAGTTCATCTCCAGATATGATTCCAGAAAACTCAATCTGAGGCAGAAAACTCCACTACCATGTGAAAAAGCTTGGGTTTAGTCTGCTGGAAGAAAAGATAGTATCTGGAGAATATATGAGTTATATCAGCTGAGGCCCCACTGAATCAACCAGACTGAGCCAACTGGTTAACTGATCAAAGACATATGAGTGAGCCCAGCTAAGATGAACAGAAGAATCACCCAGCTGAGCCCAACCCAAACTGCTAACCTGTGGTTTGTGATGTGATTAATAGTTGTTTAAAAACAAAAACAAAGAAACAAAAAAATCCACTTTGTTTTGTGATAAGTTTATTATAGAGTTAATCTAAAAAAATGATACTTAAAATTAAAGGTCTGCTGAACACACCAAGCATCACTGATTTATTGATTTAAATATAAGCTGAGCTAGCAAAAGGACCAAGGGCTTGAACTAAAAGAGTATGAATTAAACTATGAAGAGGACACTGGGGCCTCACCTGTCTCCAAGCAGAAAGTACATTGGCAGAGCTAGTTAGTAGCAAATATGGACCATTTGTTAAGGAATATAAAGGAAGTATTGGAAAAAAGAGTCAATAAACCTGAGAGCAGAGCCAAGAGACTCAAAGAATGTTGAATGGGGGAGGATTCCTAGAGAAAATTGGAGGGAAAAAATGACAGAGGAGCCACTTGCAGGGAACAAAATCTAGGCCTAAGGAAGATATATTATTTGTTACCAGAGAAGGTAGCCTTTGCAATATGTGCCCACCTGGATTTCAGAATGCTAAGCATCAGCAACTATTATGGGAATAGAAACATCCATAGCAGGTAATCCCTTGTCTTAACATTGTATGTTGGGTGAGTCAGATGCAGAAAACATCTTTTCAGTTCATCAGTTTCTGTATTCAGGAAACTTCCTTAATATATAATTAAAGCTCATGAAATCCTGTACTTTGAAGCTGATACATGGTTTTATTCAATTTGTGGAGGTTCTGGAATGGCATTGAGGGTATTTTTTATGTGGAAAGGTTGTGAATAGTTTATGGCCAAAGGTAAAACTGTTTCGTAGTTTGTAAAAATGGATACAAATTTTCCTCTCCCTTGTTCCACGCCCTCCAGTAATAAGTTCTCATAATGACTTTAAGATTGGCCATGTTGCTGGCTTTACCAATAGGATAATAAGCAAATGTAACCAAGCATAGGCTTAAAAATGCTTGTTTTGGGGCAGGTTCACTAGTTGATATTGGGAAACATGGCACCATATGAACAACCTAACATGCTGGCCAGTGAGAGACATCAGGGAACAAAGATGAGTCTAAACAACTGAGGCCTCCCTAGAACAGCAGGTGCCATCCTCCTCACTTGACTGGTACACAGAAAGTTAACTAAATCAAATATAAAATGTACCCTAAGTTAATAATTTCAAGAACATTAAGCCGTAATATAACACAAAGTGAACTTTTAAATTCAATAATGCTATACAATTGTCAAGCTGCTGTGTGCATTAGATATTATATTTTAGATTTAATTCCTTCTATCTCATCTAAGTTTAATTTTACCTGTGAATACAAGCATATTATTATGAGAAATATTATCACATTGATAGCTTAATTCATGAAAATAAACAGAATTCAAGCAACATTTATTTATTTCAATTAATTATATCATGATTGCTTATCAGTTCTTGGACATATAGGTCAACCATTTTTGATAATTTGATACTTTAAAAATATAAATTATAAAAATAACAAGTTTTATATAACCTGTACTTCTCATTTTGAAGTAGTATATTCAATATTTAAGAATTTCTTCATTCTTTAGAAAAAGCAAAAAAAAAATCACCAAACTCTATCTGTTGAGAATAAAGAACTTGGAGTGAGGGTTAAAACTATTGCTCAGTTATACAATCTCTTTATGTGCCAGCAACAGCTGGGCAATCAACTTTCCCTAACTATCTACAGTAAGCAGCTTGCCCATGGCCAAGTCAATAATTATAGAATCAAATGGTTCATCAACTTTCTTCCAAGGTTTAATTTGGCACAGTGCTTTGAAAAATAAAACCATTATAAAATATTACTATGACTCCTGAATTTAAAATCCTACTAGTGTTTCTGACCTAGTTAGGTGGAATAAATTGAAATCCTTTCATTAATATGTTAACAGAATCATTTTAAAATTGAATTTTGATAATAATCCCCTTGAAATTGCTTAAAAAGAACTATATTACTGAGTTTCTTATGCTAATTTTAAACAGATGATACCTGTCTTGTGACCTTAAAATATCAATGCAAGTTTCTGCATCAGTCAATTTCTTGGCAACAAAATAAGTTTTAATCTGATTATTCTTGATTTGAAGATTTGTTAATTATCTTGTTTAATTTGTGAAGGGTAAGTTTTAGTAGAATGTTTCATAGATATCTTACAATTATATAAATATGACCTTATTTTATAAATATTGCTGAGGTGGTGTCATACCTAAGTATGAGTTTTGTAAATATTGGTGCATTAAAAAAAATTCAGATGTCCAAAGAATCATGTTGGTAACTTTGTACTGCTAAGTAAAAGCTAGGTGCTCCAGGCTTTCTGAACCATCGTTAAAGGAATTCATTGTGGATGAAATCATGTAAATGAGTATATTAGATACTATAAAACAAATAGTGGTCCTTTTCAATATAACAGCTGAATGAAGCATTTTGAAATAACATTTTCTCTATTGCCCTCTAGGAAGATAATCTTTAGTCCTCAAAGCAGTAAGAATTGTGTTATCATAAGCATAAACATATTCTCAGAGGTACTTGTTCAAAATGTAAATTTCTATTCTACTCCTCCTTTCCTATATGAATCATAAGTTCAGGAAGTAGGGGTAAAAATATGGATTTCTAGCAAGTCCAGAAACTGACTGAATAAGTGGTTCTCAAAGTAGTTCTGTAAAATAGAGCATTTAGTAACAAAATATTTTTATGTTGATATACTAACTATTGCTTATTAAATCTCCTCCTTTAACAGGCATGCAGGTACCTCTTAATCTCATTCATTTTACTGCTCAACACAATCATATGAAGTAGATATCCTTATACCTATGTTACAGGTGTAGAAACTGCAATAAAAAATTAAATAATTAACCCAAATCACACTGATATCAAGGAATAAAGCCAGGAAGTAACCCTGGTATGTCTGACTTCAAAGTTAATGATAATGATTTCTTAAATAAATGCCCTAATATTTTACTTTGATTCTTCAGGTCTTAAGAAGGCCAAAATAACCAAACTTGGTAAATTAAGGCTATTGTAAATGTTGCCATTGTATGTAGATATTTAGAAATAGACTGAATGATGAACAGACATTCAAAATAGAAGGAATCACTAGGAGAAATTTAGTGATATCTGAATTTAAACAGGTACATTTCTTTAAAGTCATTTTTAAATTATTAACTTTTTTCCATATTCCAAAGTTCAAGAAACCATGGGAAATTGCATAAAATACCACATACATACATATATATACACAACACATACACTATATATGTGTGTATATGTGTGTGTGTGTGTGTGTGTGTATATATATATATATACATAATTAAAAGGCTATAACGCGGGTGGGATAAGTAAATAAGTGCTGATCGATAGACTGGAGTAGGTTAAGACTCTTATATGAACAAAACATATTATCAGAGGATGTACTTTCCACATTTTTTTTCCTTGGGATATCTTTGGTTTTGTTATCAGCATAATATTGGCTTCATAGACTTAGATGTAAACGGTTTCCTCTTTTACTTTTTGGAAGGTTTGTGAAAGGTTGGTGTTAATTCTTCATTAAATATTTATAAAATTCACGGTGAAGGCCTCTGGTCCTAGGCTATTCTGTTTTTTTTTTTTTTTTGAAATTTGTCACTTTATATTAATTTTTACAAATCAATTCCTAGATGTTAGCTGTATAGCCAATAATTACAAATATGACAAAATGTGTTTATTTCAATTAGGTTTCTTTAGTTATTTCAGAGACAGTTCATTCTGTCAGCATATATTGGGTCATAATAAAAGGAAATACATAATTATATGCATTTTTCTGGAAGTACAGATCAATGAGAACTAGTTAAATTATATTTATATTATTGTAACTATTGTTAGGATGGGGCCCCGCATCGGGCTCCTTGCTCGGCGGGGAACCCGCTTCTCCCTCTCCCTCTGCCTGACACTCCGTCTGCTTGTGTGCTCTCTCTCTCTCTCAAATAAATAAATAAAAATTTAAGAAAAGAAAAAAGAAAACCCAAGTCAATGGTTGGTTTCTGCCTGGCTCCCAACAAAAGAGCACTAAGTGCCTATGCAGATATTTTGGAACAATTTAGCTCAGGTTTTGGTTCTTAAACTACAGATACATTAGAGATCTCCACGGTGACAATGTGAATTTACCATATCGTTTTGGAGCTAGTTTTGGGCTTTTCAGTTCTGTTAAAGGTCACAAATTCGTCCCTACTTCTAGATAACCATTTTAGTTCCCATTCACCACCTCTGCTCCTCTTATACTTTAATTTTTCAGAGCCAGTTGAACTTGAACACCACTGCAGGCCTTGCTGGGGGAGTGTGATTCTATAGGCTATCATAAGGAGAGAATATTTCGTTCTTGTCATTTTATATATTTCCAATTATCCATTATTAAAAACCAAAGCAACATATATGAGTGTGCATTCTTGGAGTTTCAAAAATCCACCTAGTATAATTGCCTATAAGATTTTTTTAAAGGTTTTTTGTTTTGTTTTGTTTTTTAATTTGGGAGTCTCAGAGAGAGAACACAAGCAGGGGATGCAACAGAGGGAGAGGGAGAGGCAGACTTCCCGCTGGGCAGGGAGTCCGGTGCGGGGCTCCATCTCAGGACCCTGGGATCATCACCTGAGCCAAAGGCAGCTGCCTAACCGACTGAGTCACCCAGACGCCCCAAGATTTTTTTTTAAGAGCAAAATGCTCAATGATGGAATGCTTAGTTTGTTAGCACTATGAGGTTTAGCTACATGAATTGCGAGCTAATGAAGAATGTATCATTTCAAATCGTGGAATCCACACACATGTATTTATATATTTATCAGGATCATAAAATTACTGCAAAACAGAAAAGAAAGTCAAAAAATCAGTTGCAAGTAAAGCATTAAGTAATAACATCAACTTATTCATTTTTAAATATTCAAGCATATTTTAAAATAAAACCAGACTGCTAGTCAGTTCAAATCCCTTTATTCTAAGTAAAGCTCCTTATTTTTATTTATTTTAATCAAAATTATACACTTAGGGTATCATTATCCATAATTCAAAATTATTTTACAAATGTATATAACAAAAATAAATAAAATTAAAATAAATAAATAAATAAAATTAATTATTCTCATCTATAAACCTTGGTCATTATGGAATAATGATAATCATCACAATGTAGAATTGTAAAACATTTAAGAATCCTGATAAATTGATTCACGATAGTGCATGCTGAAAATCAAGGAGGTTGGTAGTTAAACTTTTAGACCATTTCCCCCCCCCTTTTTTTTTTCATTTTTGCTAGAAATCAGCACCTCTAGAGTAATAATTTCTTGGATTTTTCTACAAATATCTGAAGATATAAACCCTACTTCTTCCATAGACTCTGAGGTCACTGACCTCTGGCCTTGGGACATGCGTGCTACTTTCTTGGCCTGGACTCTTCTTGATACTCTTTCTGTGGACACTCGCGCTTTCCATCTTTCAGGTTTCGGACCACATATCATATCCCTTAGAGGACTTTCCTTGTTGTCCTTCCCTTATTCTCTCACTGTTCTTTATAATTTTTTTTATCACAACTCAGTCTTTACAAGTTTTCACTACACATTTCTTTCTCCCTTTCCTTTCTTTCCCCCTTTTCCCCCTCCCATTTTTACTTCTCTTCCCCCGCAAGACTGCAAGCTCTGTGAAGACAGGGAGTCTTGCTTCCCCTCTGCCAGGCAGTCCTTGTTCACACTGCATACACAGAAGACAGTAGAAATCAGTAAACATTCTGAATGAAGAAGTCACCAGGAGAGGTAATACATCTCATTAAGGGTGATTTCTTTCCTGGGAAAATGGCAATTATTCCTACCTTTCCTTTTGGACTATGTATTTCTTTTTTTGTCTGTTTTTAAAGATTTTATTTATTTATTTGAGAGAGAGAGAGAGAGATTGAGAGAATGAGTGGGAGCAGGTGCAGAAGGAGCAGACCTCCCTTGGAACAGGGAGCCCAACATGGGACTTGATCCCAGGACCCTGGGATTATGACCTGAGCTGAAGGCAGATGCTTAACCAACTGAGCCATCCAGGTATCCCTGGACTATATACTTTTTTTTTTTTTTTTAAGATTTTACTTATTAGACAGAGAGAGAGAGAGACACAGCAAGAGAGGGAACACAAGCAGGGGGAGCGGCAGAGGAAGAGAGGGAGAAGCAGGCTTCCCGATGAGCAGGGAGCCCGATGCTGGGCTCGATCCCAGGATGCAGGGATCATGACCTGAGCTGAAGGCAGACGCTTAAAGACTGAGCCACCTAGGTGCCCCTGGACCATATACTTCTTGACAAGAAAGGAAAAGTAAAAAGCTTCACCTGATGAATTAGCTTGATATTTCAAGTTTGTTTTTTTTTTTTTTTAATTTTTACTTCTGATCACAAGAACTTCCTCAAAAAATCACATAGCTGCAGTTAACTTAAGTTTTAATTTTTAAATTGAATTTTATATATATGAAAAATGTTTGTCATTTCAAAATATGCAATTGTGATAGTACTTTTCACACTGTTTGATAATTGCTGGTGTCTCTTAATAGTATATAAGCTCCATTATGTAGGAGCCTTCTCTTCTTCACAAATGTCTTCTCAGGGTATAATCCACTAATTTTTTTTTTTCTCTGAATAAAGAAACTTTATTACTATATATTTAAATTAAGCTTTTGCCTGAACCGTATACCTTTTACTCTAAAATGACAATAGTTACAATAGGCTCTTCTGTTTTTGGAGATTTCCTTTTTTATTACTAATTCAATCTCTTTTGTTGTTATAAGTCTATTCATATTTTCAGTTTTTTCTTAAGTTTTGGTAGTCTTAATAGGCATTTGTTCCCATTTCATTAAAGTTATGTAATTTCGTATTAAATTATTCATGGTATTCCTTTGTAATCATCTTTATATTTCTGTAAGATCTGTAATAATGTTCTTTCAAGCTCGATTTTAGTAATCTGATTCTTCTCTAATTTTTCTCTTGGATGTTCAGCTAAAGGTTTGTTAATATGTTGGTCTTTTCAGGGAATGAGCTTTTGGTTTCATTGGTTTTCTCTATTGTTTTTCTACACTCCACTTCATTTATTTCTGTTCTAATCTCTATTATTTCCTTTCTTCTGCTTGCTTTGATTTGTTTGTTTTTCTTTGCCTAGTTTCTCAAAGTAGAAACTTAGGTTGGTTATTTGATATTTTTCCCTTTTAAAATATAGACTTTTGGGACTCCTGGGTGGCTCAGTCAGTTAAGTGTCTGCCTTCAGCTCAGGTCATGATCTCAGGGTCCTGGGATCGGGTCCCACATCGGGCTCCTTGCTCAGCTCCCTCTGCCTGCCGCTCCCCCCTGCTTGTGCTCTCTGTCTCTCTCTCTCCCTCTCTCTGACAAATAAATAAATAAAATCTTTTCTTTTTTTTTTTTTTTTAAAGATTTTCTATTTATTTATTTCACAGAGACAGCGAGAGAGGGAACACAAGCAGGGGGAGTGGGAAAGGGAGAAGCAGGCTTCCTGCCAAGCAGGAAGCCTGATGCGGGGCTCGATCCCAGAACCCTGAGACCATGACCTGAGCCGAAGGCAGTCGCTTAACCGAGCCACCCAGGCACCCCTAAATAAAATCTTTAAAATAAAATAAAATATAGACTTTTACAAGTAAGTGTTTAAAGCTGTACTCCATATATTGTGGTATGTTGTATTTCATTTTCATTTGCCTCTAATTATTATTGAAATTCTCTTGTGATTTCTTCTTTGATTCATTGGTTATTTAGGAGATTTTATTTCTTCCTATTTTTTAATTTCCCTCTATTTTTAATTTCCCAAATTTCTGTTATTGTTTACTGATTTCATTGTATTATGTTGGAGAACATACTTTGTATGATTTAAACACTTTTACAATAATGAGGTTTGTTTTATAGTCTAGCATATGGTCTAGCCTGGAAATACCACGTGCACTTGAGAAGAATGTGCATTTTGCTGTCATGGGTGGAGTGTTCTATACTTGTCTGCCCAGTTGGTTCATAGTATCGTTCAAATTCTCTATTTCCTTATTGATCTTTTGATAGTTGTTCCAGTCATTATGGAAAATGGGGCACTGAATTCTTCAATTCTTATTTTATATTGTCTATTTTTCCACTTTATTAATTCTTGCTTCATGTATTTGTTGTTAGGTGCATATATAATTTTATATCTTTCTGATACATTAACACCTTCATAATTATATAAAATGTCCTTTTTGTTTTCAGTTATAATTTTTTGTACTATAGCTTGCTTTGTCTGATACTAGTATATCTAATCCAGCTCTTCTTGATTACTGTTTGCATGTATATCTTTCTCTTCCATTCCAATAGAATCAATCCATTTTCTTTCTATTTGTTTTACATTTACTTCAACCAATTTGGGTCTTTGAATCTAAAGTATGTCTCTCAGCACATAACTGAATTACAATTTTTTATACATTTATATCAATCTTTCCTTTTTGAATGGAATTTCTAATCCATTTTCATTGAGTGTAATAATTTTTTTTTCAAATATTTTATCTATTTGACAGAAAGACACGGCGAGAGATAGAACACAACCAGGGGGGAGTGGGAGAGGGAGAGGCAGGCTTCCCGCCAAGCAGGGAGCCCAACGTGGGGCTTGATCCTGGGACCCTGGGACCATGACCTGAGCTGAAGGCAGATGCTTAATGACTGAGCCACCCAGGTGCCTGGAATGTAATCACTGATATAGTAGGTGTTACGTCTCTTATTTTATGATTTATTTTCTATTTATCTTACTTTTTTGGGTCCTCTTTTTATATTACTGCTTTCTTTTGTGCTAAATAGATATTTTTAGTATACCTTTTAATTTTTTGTTGTTGTTGTTGAATAAACATGTGCCAGATTGTTGCATGCCTTCAGTTAATTTACAGAGTTCTAAAAAAACCTGATTTTTGACTTTTTAAAATTTTTTGGCTAGTTTTCTCATTCCTTTTATGGAAGTTAGAATTTTTGGAGGTCTTTGCTACTCTTTCTGATGTCATCCTTATGGATCCTTTTTGACTGACATATTAGAACTATATTATAACTATTAATTTAAAAAAGCATAAAAGTGAATCCACACAAGTGATTAATTAACTATTATAATTTTTTAGGAGCAGAGTTTCTGTCACATTAGCTATCAAATTCACATTTTTAAAGTCCTCTTTAATAATAAAATGGGTTTATAATAGTCCCAAGGCAAAATCATCTAGCTCTAAGAAGTAATTGCTCTAATGATAAACATTAGTATTCCTCCGTTACATACCTGTTTTTTTAATATCAATTTCAAAATTGATTATCTGTTGTTCACTAAATCAAATATCAAATTACCCAGACAGAATATTACAATTTCTGTGTCCCAAAATGTATCTAAGAAACTTGGAGAAATATTTTTAATGTTTTTAAAATGCCTAACTTTATATAAAAATGTGTCTTAAGTGAAAAAAAAAAGGTGGTATATATATTTCTTCAGTTCATCATCTTATTGCAGTATGAATAAAATAAGTTTGTAAAGTCATCTAATCTGAACTTTTATTATCTCATTAACAGATGGTAACTCAGATTTTATTTGGATACTTATAAGTATTAATAAAAGACAATTCCTGAGACAATTTGGGAAGCTCTAATTATTATTTCTTTTCAGCTAAATGAAGTCTAATTATTTGAAATTTATATTTTAGCTCCTGCCTGAATTCTGGAATAAAACAAAACAAATCTGTCACTCTTCCTCCATAGAAGAACCTCACATAATGAATATAATGAAAGTATTGTACTTATATTTCCCTCAAGTGAATGAATTATAACATAATCCCAAGAACTGTAAAGTCTTCCTTTTGTGTTCTCCTGTTGAACTCTTAGAAAATTAGTTTTGCAGAAACAGTACTGAAAATATTTTCTGAAAAATCACTGGGGATTGTGAGAGGTCAAGATGTCTGTACATCGCTTACTATTCCTCCCAATAAGAAGTGGAGGTTAATTTCCATTAAATTTTGGCTATCCTTATTCTTTACCTATTACTGTACAGAAGTGATATCCTGGAACTTCTGATAATAGATCCTAAGAAATGTTATAGTTTCTATTCAGGCCCCTCAGAATGCTCTTTTTCAGGGTGTTCCTTCTTGGAATATTCCCTCTCAAAACTTAGTTGCCATGCTATAGAAATCCAAGCCGCATGAAGAAACCAAATGTAGGTGCTCTTTTTGGCAACTACAGCTTAACTCCTAGTCAATATCCAGTAGCAACTGTCAGCCATATTTGTGACTGTGAGACTACTTGGAAATCTATCCTGGCTGGGTCATTAATGACTGAATCCTCAATACCATCTGACACAATCACATGAAGAATGTGAGGCAAGAATCCTCAGCTAAATCTGTCATCCCCAGGATCATGCAAAGTAAGGATAAAATTGTTTTAAGACATTAGGTTTGGAGGTTTTTTGTTTTTTTTTGTTTTCCTCAATAAGAAATAATAGGAACAGAGAAATATTGCCTTGTTCTGAACAGAATTTGCATATTAATGCAGGCTCCTTATACTAATTTATGCAGTGCACTCCTGGCTAAATTTAACTATGTACTCAAATTCCTAAATGAAATTTTTAACCAAACAACTAAGCACTAAACTAAGTCTTCCAGATTCTTTTTTATTTGGAGGGGGAGGGGGGTGGGGAGAGGCAAAACAATACTACATTGTAAAGTTAGGTCTTATTTATTAAATATTTATTAAATTAATACTTAAATAAATAAACCATTTATTTGAATGAAAAATAATTTCATATTTGTCAGGAATTATTAATAACTATTTAATGTTTGGCTTTAAAACCCTCCGTTTAGAGCCTTAAATATTAAATATGAGAACTTAAGGTTTATTTTTACACCTCATTCTGGAGAAAATAATGAGAATTAAAAAAAAAACAGATAATTGAGTAACATGTGAAACTGTCTTATGAGCATATAAAGTGAATATTCAAAGAATAGGAAATTTTTATGATAAATTATCTCTACAACTATTAAATCTATGACTATTCTTTCTCAAATTCTAGAGAATAATTGTTTCTACCTTTTCTTCTATTTCTTCTGACAATATTGACTTTAATATCAAAGTTCTCCTTTGGTCGCTAGAATATATTAGCCACTATTTTTAACATGAGGATAACAAAGAAAACTAATATGGTAAGAAGATTAGGACCAGAAGAAACAACTGAATTCCACCAAGTTATTTCTATGCTATATTATAGCCACCTTTATAAAATGCATTACATGGCCTCTTTTAATATTTCAGTGCCTCCTTAGAGTTCAAAAAAACTGCTATCTTTAAAAATAGCAATTTATAAAACATACTATCATTATAGAATTCTTTCTCTATTTAAAATTTGCTTATGTTTAGCCTATTCATATATTTTATGTGAATTTTTTTATTTTGAAAAAGTAATTCTCTAATATAATTTTTTAAATTCAACTATAAGCAAATGTCAATTATTTCAGATTCCAAAATACCATTATTACTAACATACTGAGGGTCTTTTACTTTTCTAATGATCATAAACTGACTAAGTTTGGGCAAAGCTTACATTGGGAAAGGGACATTAATATGACCTAGTGGGTAACTCCTTTTGGGCAAACTGATTTGCTGTTGTTGGTTTTACACCTGAATGTGTAGTTGAAATATATTTGTCATATATCTCTGTTCTATGAAGTGCTGGGGAGGGGAGAGTCTATAGATTGGAAAGAGGTACATGTAGAGATGTACTAGTACTTTTGGGTCCACACAACTTTAAGATTCCTTTGAGTTAAATGTCTCTGTGATTGATGCTTTGATATTTGGGGGTTCTGGAAAAAGGAGTCCCTTGGGATGTTGTACTCATCACCTCTCTGAAAGAGCTCTCAGGAAAAACACATTTGAAGAGCAGATTACTATTGGACTCTTACTGAAATTTAATGTCTCATTCATGGAAACCATGTAATTCACCCATCTGATGTTCCCATTTTGGGTGAGTCAACTCAGACTTGGTGACTATAACAAGATTGGAAGTCTCCCCCTGCAAAGCCTCATTTATCAAATGGAGATAGTATATTTAAGAGCTGACATGTATCCTATAATACCTAGGTTTTAGATGAAAACATTGAATTGATATTTCTGAAATAAATTTATGCCTACTCTGTTGTTTGAAACAATACTGATTACACACTGGGGCCTTTGATTCACAGAGGTTTCCCTAAATAGTGGGGCCTTGTTGGTTTACTGATGATTCAGCTAATCTGGAAACTAGTGGTGTCTGTTGGGTCACTGTGGCTGATCAGCTTAAGAAGCAGCAATCCAGAAATGAAAGTACAAACAACTGTTAAAGTATGTAGGCAGAAATCATAGCTGCTCTCATAGCTCTGACCAATATTCCCCTTGATAAACCTTGTTATATTTTTAATGACACTTGGACTGTTGCCAATGATCTAGCTATTTGGACTGCTACTTGGAAATCTACAGACTGGCAGATTAAAGATAAATCTCTGGGTTGTGGACTGTGGAAACAAATTATGGCTGTTGATTGAACTGTTTGGGTCACTAATATAGATGCCCAGAATAAGGGCAATTCTCTGATGAGAGAACTAGATTGCCACCACTGCTGCCTAGATCAATTACCATACCAGATAAAACAACACATCCACCAATCAAAATACTAGGCACAATGTATAGATTCTATTTATGATGCAGAGGTTACCATTGCATGCCAGATTTGTTACTCTTGTCAAATTGACTCATTTGTCTAGGTGAAGGAGACCAGACCATATTATATGCCCTCCTTGTCCTCTCTCTGGCTGCTCCCAGCAGGTTGACTATCTCAGACATTTGGTGGTTCCTCACTGTTGTCAACACATTTCCAATTATGCTGTTGCTGTTCTAGCACAAACAACTGACTGGCCCCACTTTCATAGCCCTTAAAGCTAATGTGTGTTATATGTTTGGCTTTCCAGACAATTCGTAGTCGGACGATGGTATAATGTTTATTGCAAAAATCACTCAAAAATGAACTCATAATCAGTGTGTTCAATGTATTTTCCCTGCTATCTACCATCCAGTCATCTAATATTGTTATCACTGGAACAGCTCAAAAATTGACTCAAAACATTACTGACATACCTCCTCCTGGTCCAGACTCCTCAGCAAGGGAATTTAGTCACTGGATATAGTTGTCCCCAGAAAAGAATTATCCACTTTCTGAAGAATGATCAGGATCAAAGTTGTAAAGAGTTATACAAACCTTTTTAGAAAATTCTGGATTCTTCCCTGGATACTCCGTGGCATTTTTTTTCCTTTCCATTTCTGAACAGCTATCTTCTTTAACAGGGGTATAGGGGATTCAACAATTTCATTCAGCTGCTTGGATTATTCTTTTGGGTTGATGTGTCCCTGGATAATAAAAAAAATGACCACTTGGTTGAGTATACCCTGAATATTACACATGCACTAACTTAGGTGGGCTAAAGTAGGGGATATTTAGTTCTCCATAATTTTACAATAATATCCTTGTTCCTCTTGCACCTGAATCTTTTTTTCTACCAGTAAGTCTGGGTGCAAGTAGAGAAAAGTGCAAAAATGGTGGAGTTATAGTTATTGAAATGGGACACTCTGGGATTTATGGCACTGGGAGGAGATAACCCAAGCAGTAGGTGGGGGATGAACTTAAGACACCAGAAGATACAAGAAGAAATGAACATTAATGATCTCTTCCACTACCATACCTAGAGCCATTTTCAAGAAGAAAAAGTCCCTGGTGAGCTCTCCAAAGATATTGATAATACCTCAAATTTAACTGACTCTCAAGGTATACCATTATCCCCCAAACAACTCCTTCCAAAAATAAAAACTGCTCAATTATTTTAACTATCTGGTGAGCCTAAGATCTACTAACTAGTCAGGAGGCAAGATGGAAATGCTGTCAACTTATGCCCCCAATTGACATAGATCTTATTGGGGTCCCCACCAATTGTAAACAACATTTTATTTCCAGGATCATTAACAACTCCCAAGGTATCATATTTCTTATGTGAAAGCAAAGCTTCAATGGACCTCCCTCACAGAAATATTATGACTTACATTTTAGGAGCTGTCATAAAATATCCTGAAGAGTTTAATGAGATATCACCAGTAGATGAACAAGATGCTATGTGTAGTACCTTGATAACTATAGAACTGTCTCCAAATTGAGGCTACTCTTAGTTAATTGGTGAGTTTTCCAGAGGAATAACATTATATGGATAGTGATCCCTATGTTGAGAGCCATACACTTAAAAAAACTGGTGTAAAATTTCTCTTGACTTTAACTGATTGATGATACCACTTCAGTCTGTAAGTGATTCATGTGAGTCTCAATTCACCAGCCAGGGTTGTTATGAATAATGGAATCACCCTAAATGTCCTTAAAAGCCAAGATAAAGTCTGTATAATGTCTAATATATCTTGCTTCCCCCTGTGTTAATTAATGTCTTAGCCCAAGTGAAAAAGCCAACCAAAATTATAGAGAAAGATGCCTGGATTTCTAAGGTACACCAATGGTTTATGAGATTTATTAAACTGGTTGGGTCTGGGATCTTGGTGGTGTAATTGGGTTCAATTATACAAATTGGTCTTATTCTGTTTCTTGAAGTCTTATTGATATTTATATTAATTAAATACTTTGTGAGACAAAATGAACAAATTTGATCCCATCTTCGGTTGATTAGATTTACCAAAGAGGTTAACCAAGTCGTGTACTCACAGAAAATTTCACTAGAAGCCAAAAAAAGATGTAGAAACTAGTGGTGAACACTATTGAGAGACAATTCTCCAAGGTATCTCATATTTCTGGATATCTTCCCATAAGACATATTAATTGCCCTTTTCTTACAAATAGCCTTAGAAGAGGAACACCTGGGTGGATCAGTTGGTTGAACATCCAACTATTGGTTTCGGATCAGGTCATGATCTCAGGTTTGTGAGATCAAGCCCACAGTCAGGCTCCGTGCTCAGTGCCGAGTCTGCTGGAGATTCTTTACCCTCTCCCCCGGCTCTCCCCTCACATGCACTCTCTCTAAAATAAATAAAAAGTAAAATCTTAAAAAAAAAAACAAAAAAAACAAGAACAAATAGCCTTAGAAGATAAAGATTGTATCTTTCTCTGAATCAGTGGGAAAGTTTTCTCACTGCACTGTCTAATAAAGATAATGTCTCTCACTGAAGCAAGGTCAGTGAGATTTAGCACTTATAAGATTTAGGTTCCCTATGCTTGGTATTCTTTTCCTGTAACATACCCCGCCACATGCACTGGTATCACCTGTACCTCTTCACTTTGCTTTGTGGGAATTGGAGTTTGGGGAGATGACACATATGCTGAAATTCTGGCTACTCTTATCATTGTCAGTAAAATGCTATATCCCCTGTTTCTGGCCCATGAGTCTTGCATCTTCTATCATTCCTGAACTATAGCAGCCTAATAATTTAGTTTGCGGAAAAGATAAAATCTAGACTTTGTACAGTTCTTTACAATTTCTATTTGAGATAGCATAGTAAGTATGAACTTGATGGCTTCCCAATACTGAAAGGTTTTCTAGAAGAAATCTGACATGATATTAACAAGCGTTGTGAATGGATACAATAATATCTCACAGATATCAGCAGATGCTGTAAATAGATATGATTTTCTCCAACCATGAAATACTAATCAGCAATAAAATGAAATACAATAAAAAACATAACATGTAAGAATCTCAAAACCTATGCTAAGTTAAAGAAAGCAGACATGAAAGACTATGTTATTTTTAATTAACTTTATATGAAAGGCTAGGAAATGAAATTTCGATAGAAAGATCAGTATTGTCTGGACCCAGTTGTTAAGAGATGGTATCACCTGAAAATAGGTATGAGGAATGTTTTTAAGAAGGATGATATTGTTCTACATTGTATTATGGTGATATTTACATATCTGTATACTGTATACAATTACCAAGTTTCATCAAGATTTACTCTTTAAACTGATGTATTTCTTAATTTAAACTATGTCAACAAAGCTGAAAAAAAAGGATTAAGCATTATTCTACAACATGATTTTTCATAGTAAAAAAAAACGTTCATCATAAAGATTATCAAGATTTGTTTAAATGTGGGGGAGGAGCAAGATGGTGGAGGAGTAGGACACCCAGATTTCGTCTGGTCCCAGGAATTCAGCTGGATAGGGATCAAACCATTCCGAACACCTACGAACTCAACAGGAGATCAAAAAAAATAATAGCAGGGCACCTGGGTGGCTCAGTCATTAAGCGTCTGCCTTCGGCTCAGGTCATGATCCCAGGGTCCTGGGATTGAGCCCCGCATCAGCCTCCCTGCTCCGTGGGAAGACTGCTTCTCCCTCTCCCATTCCCCCTGCTTGTGTTCCCTCTCTCGCTATTTCTCTCTGTGTCAAGTAAATGAAATCTTTAAAAAAAAAAAAAATAATAATAATAGCAACAACTCTCTGAACAGAAAAGCAACCACTTTCTGGAAGGTAGGACATGTGGAGAAGTGAATCCGAGGTGATATTCTGGAGGACAGACGGCAGGAAAGGGTCCTCCGACAGCCGCTTCTGGCAAGTGATAGAGATGCAGAGCACAAAATCAGAACTTTTAGAAGTCGGCTCCGCTGAGGGAAGTCGCTCCAGTGGCTAAGCAGGAGGGTTGAACCCTTGTGGGACAGTGTGGTCTCAGGACCCTCGGGGTCACAGAAAGACCAGAAAGACCAGGGGTGCCTGAGTGTGGCAGAGCTCCCAGGTATGGGAGTGGGGAAGCCGGCTGCAGAGACGGAGCTGAGGCACGGGCTCTCAGCTTGGGGTTGCCATAAACTGTGATCTGTGGCACAGTCGGGCCACTGCTCCTCCAGAAGGGACCCAACAAGCGGCAGATCCAGGGAGACTCACCTTCCTCCCCTGGAAGAAGTGGCGCAGGAGTGCACCACAGGGATCTGCTGGGTTTGGAGACTCCACACGGGGTCAGGTGCCTGAGATAGAAATGAGGTCACAGGCCAGGTGAGCATGGAGTGCGGCCGGAGACCAGGAGATGGGAGTGATTGACTGCTTTTCTCTGGGGGCATACTGAGGAGTGGGGCCCTGAGTTCTCGGCTCCTCCGGGGCGGAGGTTGGGAGGCCGCCATTTTCACTCTCATCCTCCAAAGCTGTACGGAAAGCTTGCAGGGAACAAAAGCTCTGAAGAGCAAACCCAAGCAGATTACTTACCCGGTAGAGGCAAGGGTGGGGCAATTCCACCTCCGGCAAAGACATTTGGGAACCACGGAAACAGGCCCCTCCCCCAGAAGATCAGCGAGAACAGCCAGCCAAAACCAAGTTTACCAACCAATGAGAACGACAGAACTCCAGAACTAGGGGAATAATGCACATAGAATTCATGGCTTTTCCCCCATGATTCTTTAGTCTTTCAAAGTTAATTTTTTTTTAACTTTTTTTTTTTTTTGGAATTTTTCTTTTTCCCTTCTTCAACCAACATCTTATCAATCCCTTTTTAAAAAAAAATCTTTTTTTATTTTTCATTTTTAGGGTCATATTCTATCCCTTCATAGTCGTTAACCTTATTTTTGGTATATATATATAAGTTCTTCTCTCTTTAAAATTTTGGGATACAGTTTCTTCTAACAGATCAAAATATACCCTAAATCTCTAGTGTATGGCTTTATTCTAGTCTTCTGCCTGATCACATTCTCTCTTTTTTTTTAATCCTCTCCTTACTTTTTTCAACCAACATCTCATCAATTCCTTTATAAAATCTTCTATAATTTTCATTTTTATAGTCATATTCCATCACTTCATTATATTAACCCTTATTTTTGTACATAAATAAGTTTTCTTTCTTTAAATTTTGAGAGGCACATTCTTCTAACAGACCAAAATATGCCCCAAATCTAGTGTGTGGCACTGATCTATGAACCAGCCTGATCATATTTGATCATATTCTGTTTTTTTTGTTTGTTTGTTTTGTTTTGTTTTTCTTTGTTTTTATCTTTTCCTTTTCCTATTTCTTTTCTTTTTTTTCTTTTTTCTTTCTTTCCCTTTCTTTTCCCCCATTTTCAGGTCTTTTCTGATTTGTTTAGTGTATATTTTCTGGGGATGTTGTTACCCTGATAGCATTTTGTTCTCTCATTCATCTATTATCCTCTGAACAAAATGACAAGATGGAAAAAATCACCTCAAAAAAAA